>NC_133338.1:10002000-10602000 GCF_030506205.2 Paramisgurnus dabryanus | reverse complement strand
TGATGCTAACATGAATTAGCATGAAGCTAGCATGATGCTAACATAAATTAGCATGAAGCTAGCATGATGCTAACATGAATTAGCATGAAGCTAGCATGATGCTAACATGAATTAGCATGAAGCTAGCATGATGCTAACATGAATTAGCATGAAGCTAGCATGATGCTAGCATGATTAGCATGAAGCTAGCATGATGCTAACATGAATTAGCATGAAGCTAGTACGATGCTAACATGAATTAGCATGAAGCTAGCACGATGCTAACATGAATTAGCATGAAGCTAGCACGATGCTAGCATGATTAGCATGAAGCTAGCACGATGCTAGCATGATTAGCAGGAAGCTAGCACGATGCTAACATGAATTAGCATGAAGCTAGCACGATGCTAACATGAATTAGCATGAAGCTAGCACGATGCTAACATGAATTAGCATGAAGCTAGCACGATGCTAACATGAATTAGCATGAAGCTAGCATGATGCTAACATGAATTAACATGAAGTTAGCATGATGCTAACATGAATTAGTATGAAGCTAGCATGATGAGCATGAAGTTAGCAAGATTTATTATGAAATTAGCATAAAGCTAGCACGAAACTAGCATGAAGCTAGTATGACTTAGCATGGAGCTAGCATAAGGCTAACATGACCAAAAGACCCAACCCCCATGTCTCTATGATGTTCGGATCCAGAGATATAAGGCTTTGTTTATTATGTTGCTAGGGTGCTCATATTTGGTTGCTAGGGGCGTGGCTTAATACCTCAATAAGAATCCTCCGAGACTGATTGGATGCCTGAGTAAAATGAGCCCACCCCCATGTCTCTATGACACTGTAAAGCGAAGATATTCCATCTGGAACGTTTTTATCCCCTTATATGGGCATGTTTCCTGTCCCGTTATAAGTCAATGGGGAATTTTGGGTGCCTCTTACACCCCAAGGGTGAAACTTACACCCCAATGTGATGTATGTTCTTACAGAGCCTGCCAGCCTCTTCAAATGTGGTAACCCAGAAGTTTCTACAAAATTCTCGCTCGCAGCTAGAACCCATCAAAGTTTGTCCAATGTTAAGTCAATGGGACTTTCGGAATTTTAATGTCCCGTTTTAGGAATTCTGTAAGTCGGATCCCTTCAAAAAGATATAGCACACTTCTTCAGACCAGTTAGAATGTCCGTGGAAAATTTGGTGAATGTAGCTTGAAAGCTGTCGGACGAGTTAGCCGCAGAAATTTCGCTCAGAAGAAGAATAATAATAATAATAATAATAATAATAATAAGTTTAAATACAATATCAGTATGTTGGCTTTGTCAAGCCAACATAACTAGATAGGTACATTTCCTGAAGAAAATGTGAAGTGGTGCTTGCCGTGGCAAAATTCTCGGGACAATATATGATTATACTCCAACCCAAAAGTAAAACGTTCCAACCCACTATCCACTAGTGATTACACTCAGAGTCACGAGTTAAACGGTCCAACCCCCGTGTCTCTACGATGTTCTGATGCGGAGATATAAGGCTTTGTTTACACTGTTGCTAGGGTACTGTATTTGGTTGCTAGGGAAAAAATTGGCATCCACTGGTGATTACACTCTAAGTCACAAGTCAAACGGTCCAACCCCCGTGTCTCTACGATGTTCTGATGCGGAGATATAAGGGTTTGTTTACACTGTTGCTAGGGTACTGTATTTGGTTGCTAGGGAAAAAATTGGCATCCACTAGTGATTACATGCCGAGTCACGAGTAAAACGGTCCAACCCCCGTGTCTCTACGATGTTCTGATGCAGAGATATAAGGCTTTGTTTACACTGTTGCTAGGGTACTGTATTTGGTTGCTAGGGAAAAAAATTGGCATCCACTAGTGATTACATGCCGAGTCACGAGTAAAACGGTCCAACCCCCGTGTCTCTACGATGTTCTGATGCTGAGTTATAAGGCTTTGTTTACACTGTTGCTAGGGTACTGCATTTGGTTGCTAGGGAAAAAATTGGCATCCACTAGTGATTACATGCCGAGTCACGGGTAAAACGGTCCAACCCCCGTGTCTCTAAGATGTTCTGATGCGGAGATATAAGGCTTTGTTTACACTGTTGCTAGGGTACTGTATTTGGTTGCTAGGGAAAAAATTGGTATCCACTGGTGATTACACTCTAAGTCACAAGTCAAACGGTCCAACCCCCGTGTCTCTACGATGTTCTGATGCGGAGATATAAGGGTTTGTTTACACTGTTGCTAGGGTACTGTATTTGGTTGCTAGGGAAAAAATTGGCATCCACTAGTGATTACATGCCGAGTCACGAGTAAAACGGTCCAACCCCCGTGTCTCTACGATGTTCTGATGCTGAGTTATAAGGCTTTGTTTACACTGTTGCTAGGGTACTGTATTTGGTTGCTAGGGAAAAAATTGGCATCCACTAGTGATTACATGCCGATTCACGGGTAAAACGGTCCAACCCCCGTGTCTCTACGATGTTCTGATGCGGAGATATAAGGGTTTGTTTACACTGTTGCTAGGGTACTGTATTTGGTTGCTAGGGAAAAAATTGGCATCCACTAGTGATTACACTCTGATTCACGAGTCAAACGGTCCAACCCCCGTGTCTCTACGATGTTCTGATGCGGAGATATAAGGCTTTGTTTACTCTGTTGCTAGGGTACTGTATTTGGTTGCTAGGGAAAAGAATGGCATCCCATAATGATTACACTCTGAGTCACGAGTCAAACGGTCCAACCCCCGTGTCTCTACGATGTTCTGATGCGGAGATATAAGGCTTTGTTTACTCTGTTGCTAGGGTACTGTATTTGGTTGCTAGGGAAAAAATTGGCATCCCATAATGATTACACTCTGAGTCACGAGTCAAACGGTCCAACCCCCGTGTCTCTACGATGTTCTGATGCGGAGATATAAGGTTTTGTTTACTCTGTTGCTAGGGTACTGTATTTGGTTGCTAGGGAAAAAAATGGCATCCCATAATGATTACACTCTGAGTCACGAGTCAAACGGTCCAACCCCCGTGTCTCTACGATGTTCTGATGCGGAGATATAAGGCTTTGTTTACTCTGTTGCTAGGGTACTGTATTTGGTTGCTAGGGAAAAAATTGGCATCCCATAATGATTACACTCTGAGTCACGAGTCAAACGGTCCAACCCCCGTGTCTCTACGATGTTCTGATGCGGAGATATAAGGTTTTGTTTACTCTGTTGCTAGGGTACTGTATTTGGTTGCTAGGGAAAAAATTGGCATCCCATAATGATTACACTCCGAGTCACGAGTCAAACGGTCCAACCCCCGTGTCTCTACGATGTTCTGATGCGGAGATATAAGGCTTTGTTTACTCTGTTGCTAGGGTACTGTATTTGGTTGCTAGGGAAAAAAATGGCATCCCATAATGATTACACTCTGAGTCATGAGTAAAACGGTCCAACCCCCGTGTCTCTACGATGTTCTGGTGCGGAGATATAAGGCTTTGTTTACTCTGTTGCTAGGGTACTGTATTTGGTTGCTAGGGAAAAAATTGGCATCCCATAATGATTACACTCCGAGTCACAAGTCAAAAGGTCCAACCCCCGTGTCTCTACGATGTTCTGGTGCGGAGATATAAGGCTTTGTTTACTCTGTTGCTAGGGTACTGTATTTGGTTGCTAGGGAAAAAATTGGCATCCCATAATGATTACACTCCGAGTCACAAGTCAAAAGGTCCAACCCCCGTGTCTCTACGATGTTCTGGTGCGGAGATATAAGGCTTTGTTTACTCTGTTGCTAGGGTACTGTATTTGGTTGCTAGGGAAAAAATTGGCATCCCATAATGATTACACTCTGAGTCATGAGTAAAACGGTCCAACCCCCGTGTCTCTACGACATTGTAAAGCGAAGATATCCCATCTGGAACTTTTTTATTCCCTTATATGGGCATGTTTCCTGCCCCATTATAAGTCAATGGGCATTTTCGGGTGCCTCTTACACCCCAGGGGTACAGCTTACACCCCTATGTGATGTATGTTCTTACAGAGTCTATCACCCTCTTCAAATGTTGTAACCTACATGTTTCTACAAAATCCTCAAGCGGAGCTATGACCCGTCAAAGTTCGGCCCAATGTTAAGTCAATGGGATTTTTCGGGTGGTTTTTCGCCCCCCTTTCGAAAATCCTTCACCCGATCGCTTATAAAAGTCATAGCACACCTCTCCTTAATAATCCGGTCGATTTGAGCCCTCTTTCATGGGACTGTGGCAAACCGTGCGGGACGAGTTACGCGCCGAAAAAGTGTGCAGACATAAGAATAATAAGATATAATAAGTATGAGCAATAATAATAGTGATGCTTTGCATAAATGCAAGCACCACTAATAATAATAATAATAATAAGTATGCAAGATAGTAATAGTGATGCTTTGCATAAATGCAAGCACCACTAATAACTAGATAGGTACATTTCCTGAAGAAAATGTGAGTGGTGCTTGCCGTGGCAAATTTCGAGGGACAATTTATGATTTTACTCCAAGCCAAAAGTAAAACGGTCCAACCCCCTTGTCTCTACGATGTTCTGATGCAGAGATATAAGGCTTTGTTTATTTGGTTGCTAGGGTACTGTATTTGGTTGCTAGGGAAAAAAATTGGCATCCACTAGTGATTACCCTCCGAGTCATGAGTCAAACGGTCCAACCCCCGTGTCTCTACGATGTTCTGATGCGGAGATATAAGGCTTTGTTTACTCTGTTGCTAGGGTACTGTATATGGTTGCTAGGGAAAAAATTGGCATCCACTAGTGATTACACTTCGAGTCACAAGTCAAACGGTCCAACCCCCGTGTCTCTACCATGTTCTGATGCGGAGATATAAAGTTTTGTTTATTCTGTTGCTAGGGTGTTCATATTTGGTTGCTAGGGGCGTGGCCTGTGAGTGGCCAATGATGTGGCTAGTTATTACACCCCGAGTCACAAGTAAAACGGTCCAACCCCCGTTTCTCTACGATGTTCTGATGCGGAGATATAACTGTTTGAATTTTATGTTGCTAGGGTGCTCAAAAGTGGTTGCTAGGGGCGTGGCTTAATACCTATGTAAGGATCCTGAGGGACTGATTGGATGCCTGAGTAAAATGAGTCCACCCCCATGTCTCTATGACACTGTGCTGCAAAGATATCCATCTGGGCATTTTATAATGGCAGTCTATGGGAGATGTTGCTAGGGTGCTCAAAAGTGGTTGCTAGGGGCGTGGCTTAATAACTCTGAGATGGTCCTGAGAGACTGATTGGATGCCCGAGTAAAATGAGCCCACCCACTTATGTCTACGACACTGTAAAGCAAAGATATCCCATCTGGAACAATTTTATGCCCTTATATGGGCATGTTTCCTGCCCCATTATAAGTCAATGGGAAATTTCGGGTGCCTCTTACACCCCAGAGGTACAACTCACACCCCAATGTAATCTATGTTCTTACAGAGCCTACCACCCTCTTCAAATGTTATAACCCACATGTTTCTACAAAATCCTTGAGCGGTGCTATGACCCGTCAAAGTTCGGCCCAATGTTAAGTCAATGGGATTTTTCGGGTGGTTTTTCGCCCCCCTTTCGGAAATCCTGCACCCGATCTCTTATAAAAGTCATAGCACACCTCTCCTCAATAAACCGGTCAATTTGAGCCCTCTTTAGTGTATCTACAACAAAACGTGCGGGACGAGTTACGCGCCGAAAAAGTGTGCAGACATAGGAATAAGATATAATAAGTATGAGCAATAATAATAGTGATGCCTTGCATAAATGCAAGCACCACTAATAACTAGATAGGTACATTTCCTGAAGAAAATGTGAGTGGTGCTTGCCGTGGCAAAATTCTGGGGAACATATATGATTATACTCCAAGCCAAAAGTAAAACGATCCAACTCCTGTGTCTCTACGATGTTCTGATGCGAAGATATTAGGCTTTGTTTACTCTGTTGCTAGGGTACTGTATTTGGTTGCTAGGGAAAAAATTGGCATCCCATAATGATTACACTCTGAGTCATGAGTCAAACGGTCCAACCCCCGTGTCTCTACGATGTTCTGATGCCGAGATATAAGGCTTTGTTTACTCTGTTGCTAGGGTACTGTATTTGGTTGCTAGGGAAAAAAATGGCATTCCATAATGATTACACTCTGAGTCACGAGTCAAACGGTCCAACCCCCGTGTCTCTACGATGTTCTGATGCCGAGATATAACTGTTTGAATTTTAAGTTGCTAGGGTGCTCAAAAGTGGTTGCTAGGGGCGTGGCTTAATACCTATGTAAGGATCCTGAGAGACTGATTGGGTGCCTGAGTAAAATGAGCCCACCCCCATGTCTCTGTGACAGTGTGATGCAAAGATATCCATCTGGGCATTTTATAATGGCAGTCTATGGGAGATGTTGCTAGGGTGCCCAAAATTGTTGCTAGGGGCGTGGCTTAATAGCTCTGGGATGATCCTGAGAGACTGATTGGATGCCCGAGTGAAATGAGCCCACCCACTTATCTCTACGACATTGTAAAGTAAAGATATCCCATCTGGAACTATTTTATTCCCTTATATGGGCATGTTTCCTGCCCCATTATAAGTCAATGGGAATTTTTGGGTGCCTCTTACACCCCAGGGGTACAACTTACACCCCATTGTGATCCATGTTCTTACAGAGCCTACCACCCTCTTCAAATGTTGTAACCCACGTGTTTCTATAAAATCCTCTAGCGGAGCTATGACCTGTCAAAGTTGGGCGCAATGTTAAGTCAATGGGATTTTTCGGGTGGTTTTTTGCCCCCCTTTCAGAAATCCTGCACCCGATCCCTTATAAAAGTCATAGCACACCTCTCCTCAATAATCCGGTCGATTTGAGCCCTCTTTCGTGGGACTACGTTAAACCGTGCGGGACGAGTTACGCGCCGAAAAAGTGTCCAGAAAAAGAAGAATAATAATTATAAACTAGATAGGTACATTTCCTGAAGAAAATGTGAGTGGTGATTGCCGAGGCAAATTTCAGGGGACAATTTATGATTATACTCCAAGCCAAAAGTAAAACGGTCCAACCCGCGTGTCTCTACGATGTTCTGATGCAGAGATATAAGGCTTTGTTTACTCTGTTGCTAGGGTACTATATTTGGTTGCTAGGGGAAAAATGGCATCCACTAGTGATTACCCTCCAAGTCACGAGTCAAACGGTCCAAACCCCGTGTCTCTACGATGTTCTGATGCGGAGATATAAGGCTTTGTTTATTCGGTTGCTAGGGTGCTCAAATTTGGTTGCTAGGGGCGTGGCTTGGGAGTGGCCAATGATGTGCCCAATTGTTACACCCCTAGTCACAAGTAAAACGGTCCAACCCCCGTGTCTCTACGATGTTCTGATGCGGAGATATAAGGCTTTGTTTATTCGGTTGCTAGGGTGCTCAAATTTGGTTGCTAGGGGCGTGGCTTGGGAGTGGCCAATGATGTGCCCAATTGTTACACCCCTAGTCACAAGTAAAACAGTCCAACCCCCGTGTCTCTACGATGTTCTGATGCCGAGATATAACTGTTTGTATTTTATGTTGCTAGGGTGCTCAAAAGTGGTTGCTAGGGGCGTGGCTTAGTAAGTCTTTAAGGATCCTGAGAGACTGATTGGATGCCTGAGTAAAATGAGCCCACCCCCATGTCTCTATGACACTGTGGTGCAAAGATATCCATCTGGGCATTTTATAATGGCAGTCTATGGGATAGGTTGCTAGGGTGCCCAAAATGGTTGCTAGGGTAACCTTACACCCCATTGTGGGGGACGTCCTGACAGAGTCTAGCACCCTCTTCAAATTTAGTGACCCACATGTTTCTACGAAATCCTCGCTCGGACCTATGACCCGTCAAAGATTTTACAATGTTAAGTCTATGGGATTTTCCCCCATTGACTTTTCATTGGGGCACTTTTGGGCGCCTCTTACACCCCCGGGGTACAACTTACACCCCAATGTGATGTATGTTCTTACAGAGCCTACCACCCTCTTCAAATGTTGTAACGCACATGTTTCTACAAAATCCTCGAGCGGAGCTATGACTCGTCAAAGTTGGGCGCAATGTTAAGTCAATGGGATTTTTCGGGTGGTTTTTCGCCCCCCTTTCGGAAATCCTGCACCCGATCGCTTATAAAAGTCATAGCACACCTCTCCTCAATAATCCGGTCGATTTGAGCCCTCTTTCATGGGACTATGTTAAATCGTGCGGGACGAGTTACGCGCCGAAAAAGTGTCCAGAAAAAGAATAATAATAACTAGATAGGTACATTTCCTGAAGAAAATGTGAAGTGGTGCTTGCCGTGGCAAATTTCGGGGGACAATATATGATTATACTCCAAGCCAAATGTAAAACAATTCAACCCACATGTCTCTACGATATTCTGATGCGGAGATATAAGGGTTTGTTTACTCTGTTGCTAGGGTACTGTATTTGGTTGCTAGGGAAAAAATGGCATCCACTAGTGACTAACCTCCGAGTCATGAGTCAAACGGTCCAACCCCCGTGTCTCTACGATGTTCTGATGCGGAGATATAAGGCTTTGTTTACTCTGTTGCTAGGGTACTGTATTTGGTTGCTAAGGAAAAAAATGGCATCCACTAGTGATTACCCTCCAAGTCACGAGTCAAAAGATCCAACCCCCGTGTCTCTACGATGTTCTGATGCGGAGATATAAGGCTTTGTTTACTCTGTTGCTAGGGTACTGTATTTGGTTGCTAGGGAAAAAAATTGCATCCACTAGTGATTACCCTCCGAGTCACGAGTCAAACGGTCCAACCCCCATGTCTCTACGATGTTCTGATGTGGAGATATAAGGCTTTGTTTACTCTGTTGCTAGGGTACTGTATTTGGTTGCTAGGGGCGTGGCTTGGGAGTGGCCAATGATGTGCCCAGTGATTACACTCCGAGTCACAAGTAAAACGGTCCAACCCCTGTGTCTCTACGATGTTCTGATGCGGAGATATAAGGCTTTGTTTACTCTGTTGCTAGGGTACTGTATTTGGTTGCTAGGGGCGTGGCTTGGGAGTGGCCAATGATGTGCCCAGTGATTACACTCCGAGTCACAAGTAAAACGGTCCAACCCCCGTGTCTCTACGATGTTCTGATGCCGAGATATAACTGTTTGTATTTTATGTTGCTAGGGTGCTCAAAAGTGGTTGCTAGGGGCGTGGCTTAGTAAGTCTGTAAGGATCCTGAGAGACTGATTGGATGCCTGAGTAAAATGAGCCCACCCCCATGTCTCTATGACATTGTGGTGCAACGATATCCATCCGGGCATTTTATAATGGCAGTCTATGGTATAGGTTGCTAGGGTGCCCAAAATGGTTGCTATGGTAACCTTACACCCCATTGTGGGGGACGTCCTGACAGAGTCTAGCACCCTCTTCAAATTTAGTAACCCACATGTTTCTATGAAATCCTGGCTCGGACCTATGACCCGTCAAAATTTTTGCAATGGTAAGTCTATGGGATTTTGCCCCATTGACTTTTCATTGGGGCACTTTTGGGCACCTCTTACACCCCAGGGGTACAACTTACACCCCATTGTGATCCATGTTCTTACAGAGCCTACCACCCTGTTTAAATGTTGTAACCCACATGTTTCTACAAAATCCTCGAGCGGAGCTATGGCTCGTCAAAGTTGGGCGCAATGTTAAGTCAATGGGATTTTTTGGGTGGTTTTTCGCCCCCCTTTCGGAAATCCTGCACCCGATCGCTTATAAAAGTCATAGCACACCTCTCCTCAATAAGCCGGTCGATTTGAGCCCTAATTTATGGGTCTACGACAAAGCGTGCGGGACGAGTTACGCGCCGAAAAAGTGTCCAGAAAAAGAATAATAATAACTAGATAGGTACATTTCCTGAAGAAAATGTGAGTGGTGCTTGCCGTGGCAAATTTCAGGGGACAATTTATGATTATACTCCAAGCCAAAAGTAAAATGGTCCAACCCCCGTGTCTCTACGATGTTCTGAAGCAGAGATATAAGGATTTGTTTACTCTGTTGCTAGGGTACTGTGTTTTGTTGCTAGGGGAAAAAATGGCATCCACTAGTGATTACCCTCCGAGTCACGAGTCAAACGGTCCAACCCCCATGTCTTTACGATGTTCTGATGCGGAGTTATAAGGCTTTGTTTACTCTGTTGCTAGGGTACTGTATTTGGTTGCTAGAGGCGTGGCTTGGGAGTGGCCAATGATGTGCCTAGTGATTACACTCCGAGTCACAAGTAAAACGGTCCAACCCCCGTGTCTCTACGATGTTCTGATGTGGAGATATAAGGCTTTGTTTACTCTGTTGCTAGGGTACTGTATTTGGTTGCTAGGGCGTGGCTTGGGAGTGGCCAATTATGTGCCTAGTGATTACACTCCGAGTCACAAGTAAAACGGTCCAACCCCCGTGTCTCTACGATGTTCTGAGGCGGAGATATAAGGCTTTGTTTACTCTGTTGCTAGGGTACTGTATTTGGTTGCTAGGGGCGTGGCTTGGGAGTGGCCAATTATGTGCCCAGTGATTACACTCCGAGTCACAAGTAAAACGGTCCAACCCCCGTGTCTCTACGATGTTCTGATGTGGAGATATAAGGCTTTGTTTACTCTGTTGCTAGGGTACTGTATTTGGTTGCTAGGGGCGTGGCTTGGGAGTGGCCAATGATGTGCCCAGTGATTACACTCCGAGTCACAAGTAAAACGGTCCAAACCCCGTGTCTCTACGATGTTCTGATGCGGAGATATAAGGCTTTGTTTATTCGGTTGCTAGGGTGCTCAAATTTGGTTGCTAGGGGCGTGGCTTGGGAGTGGCCAATGATGTGCCCAATTGTTACACCCCTAGTCACAAGTAAAACGGTCCAACCCCCGTGTCTCTACGATGTTCTGATGCCGAGATATAACTGTTTGTATTTTATGTTGCTAGGGTGCTCAAAAGTGGTTGCTAGGGGCGTGGCTTAGTAAGTCTGTAAGGATCCTGAGAGACTGATTGGATGCCTGAGTAAAATGAGCCCACCCCCATGTCTCTATGACACTGTGGTGCAAAGATATCCATCCGGGCATTTTATAATGGCAGTCTATGGTATAGGTTGCTAGGGTGCCCAAAATGGTTGCTATGGTAACCTTACACCCCATTGTGGGGGACGTCCTGACAGAGTCTAGCACCCTCTTCAAATTTAGTAACCCACATGTTTCTATGAAATCCTGGCTCGGACCTATGACCCGTCAAAATTTTTGCAATGGTAAGTCTATGGGATTTTGCCCCATTGACTTTTCATTGGGGCACTTTTGGGCACCTCTTACACCCCAGGGGTACAACTTACACCCCATTGTGATCCATGTTCTTACAGAGCCTACCACCCTCTTCAAATGTTGTAACCCACATGTTTCTACAAAATCCTCGAGCGGAGCTATGACTCGTCAAAGTTGGGCGCAATGTTAAGTCAATGGGATTTTTTGGGTGGTTTTTCGCCCCCCTTTCGGAAATCCTGCACCCGATCGCTTATAAAAGTCATAGCACACCTCTCCTCAATAAGCCGGTCGATTTGAGCCCTAATTTATGGGTCTACGACAAAGCGTGCGGGACGAGTTACGCGCCGAAAAAGTGTCCAGAAAAAGAATAATAATAATAATAATAATAATAATAACTAGATAGGTACATTTCCTGAAGAAAATGTGAGTGGTGCTTGCCGTGGCAAAATTCTGGGGAACATATATGATTATACTCCAAGCCAAAAGTAAAACGATCCAACTCCTGTGTCTCTACGATGTTCTGATGCGGAGATATAAGGCTTTGTTTACTCTGTTGCTAGGGTACTGTATTTGGTTGCTAGGGAAAAAAATGGCATCCACTAGTGATTACCCTCCGAGTCACGAGTCAAACGGTCCAAACCCCATGTCTCTACGATGTTCTAATGCGGAGATATAAGGCTTTGTTTACTCTGTTGCTAGGGTACTGTATTTGGTTGCTAGGGAAAAAAATGGCATCCACTAGTGATTGCCCTCCGAGTCATGAGTCAAACGGTCCAACCCCCGTGTCTCTACGATGTTCTGATGTGGAGATATAAGGCTTTGTTTACTCTGTTGCTAGGGTACTGTATTTGGTTGCTAGGGGCGTGGCTTGGGAGTGGCCAATGATGTGCCCAGTGATTACACCCCGAGTCACAAGTAAAACGGTCCAACCCCCGTGTCTCTACGATGTTCTGATGCGGAGATATAAGGCTTTGTTTACTCTGTTGCTAGGGTACTGTATTTGGTTGCTAGGGGCGTGGCTTGGGAGTGGCCAATTATGTGCCCAGTGATTACACTCCGAGTCACAAGTAAAACGGTCCAACCCCCGTGTCTCTACGATGTTCTGATGCGGAGATATAAGGCTTTGTTTACTCTGTTGCTAGGGTACTGTATTTGGTTGCTAGGGGCGTGGCTTGGGAGTGGCCAATGATGTGCCCAGTGATTACACTCCGAGTCACAAGTAAAACGGTCCAAACCCCGTGTCTCTACGATGTTCTGATGCGGAGATATAAGGCTTTGTTTATTCGGTTGCTAGGGTGCTCAAATTTGGTTGCTAGGGGCGTGGCTTGGGAGTGGCCAATGATGTGCCCAATTGTTACACACCTAGTCACAAGTAAAACGGTCCAACCCCCGTGTCTCTACGATGTTCTGATGCCGAGATATAACTGTTTGTATTTTATGTTGCTAGGGTGCTCAAAAGTGGTTGCTAGGGGCGTGGCTTAGTAAGTCTGTAAGGATCCTGAGAGACTGATTGGATGCCTGAGTAAAATGAGCCCACCCCCATGTCTCTATGACACTGTGGTGCAAAGATATCCATCCGGGCATTTTATAATGGCAGTCTATGGTATAGGTTGCTAGGGTGCCCAAAATGGTTGCTATGGTAACCTTACACCCCATTGTGGGGGACGTCCTGACAGAGTCTAGCACCCTCTTCAAATTTAGTAACCCACATGTTTCTATGAAATCCTGGCTCGGACCTATGACCCGTCAAAATTTTTGCAATGGTAAGTCTATGGGATTTTGCCCCATTGACTTTTCATTGGGGCACTTTTGGGCACCTCTTACACCCCAGGGGTACAACTTACACCCCATTGTGATCCATGTTCTTACAGAGCCTACCACCCTCTTCAAATGTTGTAACCCACATGTTTCTACAAAATCCTCGAGCGGAGCTATGACTCGTCAAAGTTGGGCGCAATGTTAAGTCAATGGGATTTTTTGGGTGGTTTTTCGCCCCCCTTTCGGAAATCCTGCACCCGATCGCTTATAAAAGTCATAGCACACCTCTCCTCAATAAGCCGGTCGATTTGAGCCCTAATTTATGGGTCTACGACAAAGCGTGCGGGACGAGTTACGCGCCGAAAAAGTGTCCAGAAAAAGAATAATAATAATAATAATAACTAGATAGGTACATTTCCTGAAGAAAATGTGAAGTGGTGCTTGCCGTGGCAAATTTCGGGGAACAATATATGATTATACTCTAAGTCACGAGTCAAACGGTCCAACCCCCGTGTCTCTACGATGTTCTGATGCGGAGATATAAGGCTTTGTTTACTCTGTTGCTAGGGTACTGTATTTGGTTGCTAGGGAAAAAAATTGCATCCACTAGTGATTACCCTCCGAGTCATGAGTCAAACGCTCCAACCCCCGTGTCTCTACGATGTTCTGATGCGGAGATATAAGGCTTTGTTTACTCTGTTGCTAGGGTACTGTATTTGGTTGCTAGGGAAAAAAATGGCATCCACTAGTGATTACCCTCCGAGTCACGAGTCAAACGGTCCAAACCCCATGTCTCTACGATGTTCTGATGCGGAGATATAAGTTTTTTTTTACTCTGTTGCTAGGGTACTGTATTTGGTTGCTAGGGGAAAAATGGCATCCACTAGTGATTACCCTCCGAGTCATGAGTCAAACGGTCCAACCCCCATGTCTCTACGATGTTCTGATGTGGAGATATAAGGCTTTGTTTACTCTGTTGCTAGGGTACTGTATTTGGTTGCTAGGGGCGTGGCTTGGGAGTGGCCAATGATGTGCCCAGTGATTACACTCCGAGTCACAAGTAAAACGGTCCAACCCCCATGTCTCTACGATGTTCTGATGCGGAGATATAAGGCTTTGTTTACTCTGTTGCTAGGGTACTGTATTTGGTTGCTAGGGGCGTGGCTTGGGTGTGGCCAATGATGTGCCCAATTGTTACACCCCTAGTCACAAGTAAAACGGTCCAACCCCCGTGTCTCTACGATGTTCTGATGCCGAGATATAACTGTTTGTATTTTATGTTGCTAGGGTGCTCAAAAGTGGTTGCTAGGGGCGTGGCTTAGTAAGTCTGTAAGAATCCTGAGAGACTGATTGGATGCCTGAGTAAAATGAGCCCACCCCCATGTCTCTATGACACTGTGGTGCAAAGATATCCATCCGGGCATTTTATAATGGCAGTCTATGGTATAGGTTGCTAGGGTGCCCAAAATGGTTGCTATGGTAACCTTACACCCCATTGTGGGGGACGTCCTGACAGAGTCTAGCACCCTCTTCAAATTTAGTAACCCACATGTTTCTATGAAATCCTGGCTCGGACCTATGACCCGTCAAAATTTTTGCAATGGTAAGTCTATGGGATTTTGCCCCATTGACTTTTCATTGGGGCACTTTTGGGCACCTCTTACACCCCAGGGGTACAACTTACACCCCATTGTGATCCATGTTCTTACAGAGCCTACCACCCTCTTCAAATGTTGTAACCCACATGTTTCTACAAAATCCTCGAGCGGAGCTATGATTCGTCAAAGTTGGGCGCAATGTTAAGTCAATGGGATTTTTCGGGTGGTTTTTCGCCCCCCCTTTCGGAAATCCTGCACCCGATCGCTTATAAAAGTCATAGCACACCTCTCCTCAATAAGCCGGTCGATTTGAGCCCTCTTTGATGGGTCTACGATAAACCGTGCGGGACGAGTTAGGTGCCGAAAAAACGTGCAGATGTAAGAATAAAATATAATAATATCCCTGAGGAATAGTAATAGTGATGCCTTGCATAAATGCAAGCACCACTAATAATAATAATAAGTATGCAAGATAGTAATAGTGATGCTTTGCATAAATGCAAGCACCACTAATAATAAGTATGCAAGATAGTAATAGTGATGCTTTGCATAAATGCAAGCACCACTAACTAGATAGGTACATTTCCTGAAGAAAATGTGAAGTGGTGCTTGCCGTGGCAAATTTCGGGGGACAATATATGATTATACTCCAAGCCAAAAGTAAAACAATTCAACCCACATGTCTCTACGATATTCTGATGCAAAGATATAAGGCTTTGTTTATTCGGTTGCTAGGGTACTGTATTTGGTTGCTAGGGAGAAAATTGGCATCCACTAGTGATTACACTCCGAGTCACGAGTCAAACGGTCCAACCCCCGTGTCTCTACGATGTTCTGATGCGGAGATATAAGGCTTTGTTTACTCTGTTGCTAGGGTACTGTATTTGGTTGCTAAGGAAAAAATTGGCATCCACTAGTGATTACACTCCGAGATACGAGTCAAACGGTCCAACCCCCGTGTCTCTGCGATGTTCTGATGTGGAGATAAAAGGCTTTGTTTACTCTGTTGCTAGGGTAATGTATTTGGTTGCTAGGGAGAAAATTGGCATCCACTAGTGATTACACTCCGAGTCACGAGTCAAACGGTCCAAACCCCGTGTCTCTACGATGTTCTGATGCGGAGATATAAGGGTTTGTTTACTCTGTTGCTAGGGTACTGTATTTGGTTGCTAGGGAAAAAATGGCATCCACTAGTGATTACCCTCCGAGTCATGAGTCAAACGGTCCAACCCCCGTGTCTCTACGATGTTCTGATGCGGAGATATAAGGCTTTGTTTACTCTGTTGCTAGGGTACTGTATTTGGTTGCTAGGGGCGTGGCTTGGGAGTGGCCAATGATG
Organism: Paramisgurnus dabryanus; assembly: GCF_030506205.2. Taxonomy (NCBI): domain Eukaryota; kingdom Metazoa; phylum Chordata; class Actinopteri; order Cypriniformes; family Cobitidae; genus Paramisgurnus; species Paramisgurnus dabryanus. The sequence continues at coordinate 10,586,084 of NC_133338.1, read as the reverse complement.
TGCCCAGTGATTACCCTCCGAGTCACAAGTAAAACGGTCCAACCCCCGTGTCTCTACGATGTTCTGATGTGGAGATATAAGGCTTTGTTTACTCTGTTGCTAGGGTACTGTATTTGGTTGCTAGGGGCGTGGCTTGGGAGTGGCCAATTATGTGCCCAGTGATTACACTCCGAGTCACAAGTAAAACGGTCCAACCCCCGTGTCTCTAAGATGTTCTGATGCGGAGATATAAGGCTTTGTTTACCCTGTTGCTAGGGTACTGTATTTGGTTGCTAGGGGCGTGGCTTGGGAGTGGCCAATGATGTGCCCAGTGATTACACTCCGAGTCACAAGTAAAACGGTCCAAACCCTGTGTCTCTACGATGTTCTGATGCGGAGATATAAGGCTTTGTTTATTCGGTTGCTAGGGTGCTCAAATTTGGTTGCTAGGGGCGTGGCTTGGGAGTGGCCAATGATGTGCCCAATTGTTACACCCCTAGTCACAAGTAAAACGGTCCAACCCCCGTGTCTCTATGATGTTCTGATGCAGAGATATAACTGTTTGAATTTTATGTTGCTAGGGTGCTCAAAAGTGGTTGCTAGGGGCGTGGCTTAAAAGCTTTGGGAATATCCTGATAGACTGATTGGATGTCTGAGTAAAATGAGCCCACCCTCTTGTCTTTACGACATTGTAAAGCAAAGATATCCCATCTGGAACTTTTTTATTCCCTTATATGGGCATGTTTCCTGCCCCATTATAAGTCAATGGGAAAATTCGGGTGCCTCTTACACCCCAGGGGTACAACTTACACCCCATTGTTATCCATGTTCTTACAGAGTCTACCACCCTCTTCAAATAATGTAACCCACATGTTTCTACAAAATCCTCGCTCGTACCTATGACCCGTCAAAGTTTTTGCAATGTTAAGTCTATGGGATTTTCCCCCATTGACTTTTCATTGGGGCACTTTTGGGCGCCTCTTACACCCCAGGGGTACAACTTACACCCCAATGTGATGTATGTTCTTACAGACTCTACCACCCTCTTCAAATGTTGTAACCCACATGTTTCTACAAAATCCTCGAGCGGAGCTATGACTCGTCAAAGTTGGGCGCAATGTTAAGTCAATGGGATTTTTCGGGTGGTTTTTCGCCCCCCTTTCGGAAATCCTGCACCCGATCGCTTATAAAAGTCATAGCACACCTCTCCTCAATTTGCCGGTCGATTTGAGCCCTCTTTCATGGGTCTACGACAAACCGTGCGGGACGAGTTAGGTGCCGAAAAAACGTGCAGATGTAAGAATAAAATATAATAATATCCCTGAGGAATAGTAATAGTGATGCCTTGCATAAATGCAAGCACCACTAACTAGATAGGTACATTTCCTGAAGAAAATGTGAAGTGGTGCTTGCCGTGGCAAATTTCGGGGGACAATATATGATTATACTCCAAGCCAAAAGTAAAACAATTCAACCCACATGTCTCTACGATATTCTGATGCGAAGATATAAGGCTTTGTTTATTCGGTTGCTTGGGTACTGTATTTGGTTGCTAGGGAGAAAATTGGCATCCACTAGTGATTACACTCCGAGTCACGAGTCAAACGGTCAAACCCCCGTGTCTCTACGATGTTCTGATGCGGAGATATAAGGCTTTGTTTACTCTGTTGCTAGGGTACTGTATTTGGTTGCTAGGGAAAAAATTGGCATCCACTAGTGATTACACTCCGAGATACGAGTCAAACGGTCCAACCCCCGTGTCTCTGCGATGTTCTGATGTGGAGATAAAAGGCTTTGTTTACTCTGTTGCTAGGGTAATGTATTTGGTTGCTAGGGAGAAAATTGGCATCCACTAGTGATTACACTCCGAGTCACGAGTCAAACGGTCCAAACCCCGTGTCTCTACGATGTTCTGATGCGGAGATATAAGGCTTTGTTTACTCTGTTGCTAGGGTACTGTATTTGGTTGCTAGGGGAAAAATGGCATCCACTAGTGATTACCCTCCGAGTCACGAGTCAAACGGTCCAACCCCCGTGTCTCTACGATGTTCTGATGCGGAGATATAAGGATTTGTTTACTCTGTTGCTAGGGTACTGTATTTGGTTGCTAGGGAAAAAAATTGCATCCACTAGTGATTACCCTCCGAGTCATGAGTCAAACGGTCCAACCCCCGTGTCTCTACGATGTTCTGATGCGGAGATATAAGGCTTTGTTTACTCTGTTGCTAGGGTACTGTATTTGGTTGCTAGGGAAAAAAATGGCATCCACTAGTGATTACCCTCCGAGTCACGAGTCAAACGGTCCAAACCCCGTGTCTCTACGATGTTCTGATGCGGAGATATAAGGCTTTGTTTACTCTGTTGCTAGGGTACTGTGTTTGGTTGCTAGGGAAAAAAATGGCATCCAATAGTGATTACCCTCCGAGTCATGAGTCAAACGGTCCAACCCCCATGTCTTTACGATGTTCTGATGCGGAGATATAAGGCTTTGTTTACTCTGTTGCTAGGGTACTGTATTTGGTTGCTAGGGAAAAAAATGGCATCCACTAGTGATTACCCTCCGAGTCACGAGTCAAACGGTCCAAACCCCGTGTCTCTACGATGTTCTGATGCGGAGATATAAGGCTTTGTTTACTCTGTTGCTAGGGTACTGTATGTGGTTGCTAGGGAAAAAATTGACATCCCATAGTGATTACCCGCCGAGTCACGAGTCAAACGGTCCAACCCCCGTGTCTCTACGATGTTCTGATGCGGAGATATAAGGCTTTGTTTACTCTGTTGCTAGGGTACTGTATTTGGTTGCTAGGGAAAAAATTGGCATCCCATAATGATTACACTCAGAGTCACGAGTCAAACGGTCCAACCCCCGTGTCTCTACGATGTTCTGATGCGGAGATATAAGGCTTTGTTTACTCTGTTGCTAGGGTACTGTATTTGGTTGCTAGGGGCGTGGCTTGGGAGTGGCCAATTATGTGCCCAGTGATTACACTCCAAGTCCCAAGTAAAACGGTCCAACCCCCGTGTCTCTACGATGTTCTGATGCGGAGATATAAGGCTTTGTTTACTCTGTTGCTAGGGTACTGTATTTGGTTGCTAGGGGCGTGGCTTGGGAGTGGCCAATGATGTGCCCAGTGATTACACTCCGAGTCACAAGTAAAACGGTCCAACCCCCGTGTCTCTACGATGTTCTGATGCGGAGATATAAGGCTTTGTTTACTCTGTTGCTAGGGTACTGTATTTGGTTGCTAGGGGCGTGGCTTGGGAGTGGCCAATTATGTGCCCAGTGATTACACTCCAAGTCCCAAGTAAAACGGTCCAACCCCCGTGTCTCTACGATGTTCTGATGCGGAGATATAAGGCTTTGTTTACTCTGTTGCTAGGGTACTGTATTTGGTTGCTAGGGGCGTGGCTTGGGAGTGGCCAATGATGTGCCCAGTGATTACACTCCGAGTCACAAGTAAAACGGTCCAAACCCCGTGTCTCTACGATGTTCTGATGCGGAGATATAAGGCTTTGTTTATTCGGTTGCTAGGGTGCTCAAATTTGGTTGCTAGGGGCGTGGCTTGGGAGTGGCCAATGATGTGCCCAATTGTTACACCCCTAGTCACAAGTAAAACGGTCCAACCCCCGTGTCTCTACGATGTTCTGATGCCGAGATATAACTGTTTGTATTTTATGTTGCTAGGGTGCTCAAAAGTGGTTGCTAGGGGCGTGGCTTAGTAAGTCTGTAAGAATCCTGAGAGACTGATTGGATGCCTGAGTAAAATGAGCCCACCCCCATGTCTCTATGACACTGTGGTGCAAAGATATCCATCCGGGCATTTTATAATGGCAGTCTATGGTATAGGTTGCTAGGGTGCCCAAAATGGTTGCTATGGTAACCTTACACCCCATTGTGGGGTACGTCCTGACAGAGTCTAGCACCCTCTTCAAATTTAGTAACCCACATGTTTCTATGAAATCCTGGCTCGGACCTATGACCCGTCAAAATTTTTGCAATGGTAAGTCTATGGGATTTTGCCCCATTGACTTTTCATTGGGACACTTTTGGGCACCTCTTACACCCCAGGGGTACAACTTACACCCCATTGTGATCTATGTTTTTACAGAGCCTACCACCCTCTTCAAATGTTGTAACCCACATGTTTCTACAAAATCCACGAGCGGAGCTATGACCCATCAAAGTTGGGCCCAATGTTAAGTCAATGGGATTTTTGGGGTGGTTTTACGCCCCCCTTTCGGAAATCCTGCAACCGATCCCTTATAAAAGTCATAGCACACCTCTCCTTAATAATCCGGTCGATTTGAGCCCTCTTTCATGGGTCTACAACAAAGCGTGCGGGACGAGTTAATCGCCGAAAAAAGTGTCCGGATGTAAGAATAAAATATAACTAGATAGGTACATTTCCTGAAGAAAATGTGAGTGGTGCTTGCCGTGGCAAAATTCTGGAGATCATATATGATTATACTCCAAGCCAAAAGTAAAACGATCCAACTCCCGTGTCTCTACGATGTTCTGATGTGGAGATATAAGGCTGTGTTTATCCGGTTGCTAGGGTACTGTATTTGGTTGCTAGGGAGAAAATTGGCATCCACTAGTGATTATACTCCAAGCCAAAAGTAAAACGATCCAACTCCCGTGTCTCTTCGATGTTCTGATGCGGAGATATAAGGCTGTGTTTATCCGGTTGCTAGGGTACTGTATTTGGTTGCTAGGGAAAAAAATGGCATCCACTAGTGATTACCCTCCGAGTCACGAGTCAAACGATCCAACCCCCGTGTCTCTACGATGTTCTGATGCGGAGATATAAGGCTTTGTTTACTCTGTTGCTAGGGTACTGTATTTGGTTGCTAGGGGAAAAAATGGCATCCACTAGTGATTACCCTCCGAGTCACGAGTCAAACGGTCCAAACCCCGTGTCTTTACAATGTTCTGATGCGGAGATATAAGGCTTTGTTTACTCTGTTGCTAGGGTACTGTATTTGGTTGCTAGGGAAAAAAATTGCATCCACTAGTGATTACCCTCCGAGTCACGAGTCAAACGGTCCAAACCCCATGTCTCTACGATGTTCTGATGCAGAGATATAAGGCTTTGTTTACTCTGTTGCTAGGGTACTGTATTTGGTTGCTAGGGAAAAAAATGGCATCCACTAGTGATTACCCTCCGAGTCATGAGTCAAACGATCCAACCCCCGTGTCTCTACGATGTTCTGATGCGGAGATATAAGGCTTTGTTTACTCTGTTGCTAGGGTACTGTATTTGGTTGCTAGGGGCGTGGCTTGGGAGTGGCCAATGATGCGCCCAGTGATTACACTCCGTGTCACAAGTAAAACGGTCCAAACCCCGTGTCTCTACGATGTTCTGATGCGGAGATATAAGGCTTTGTTTATTCGGTTGCTAGGGTGCTCAAATTTGGTTGCTAGGGGCGTGGCTTGGGAGTGGCCAATGATGTACCCAATTGTTACACCCCTAGTCACAAGTAAAACGGTCCAACCCCCGTGTCTCTACGATGTTCTGATGCCGAGATATAACTGTTTGTATTTTATGTTGCTAGGGTGCTCAAAAGTGGTTGCTAGGGGCGTGGCTTAGTTAGTCTTTAAGGATCCTAAGATACTGATTGGATGCCTAAGTAAAATGAGCCCACCCCCATGTCTCTATGACACTGTGCTGCAAAGATATCCACCTGGGCATTTTATAATGGCAGTCTATGGGAGATGTTGCTAGGGTGCCCAAAACGGTTGCTAGGGTAACCTTACACCCCATTGTGGGGTACGTCCTGACAGAGTCTAGCACCCTCTTCAATTTTAGTAACCCACATGTTTCTATGAAATCCTCACTTGGACCTGTGACCTGTCAAATTTTTTTGGCAATGTTAGTCTATGGGATTTTCGCCCCATTGACTTTCCATTAGGGCACTTTTGGGCACCTCTTACACCCCAGGGGTACAACTTACACCCCAATGTGATCCATGTTCTTACAGAGCCTACCACCCTCTTCAAATGCTGTAACCCACATGTTTCTACAAAATCCTAGAGTGGAGCTATGACCTGCCAAAGTTCGACGCAATGTAAAGTCAATGGGACGTTTTCGGGAGGTTTTTCGCGCCCCTTTCGGAAATCCTGCACCCGATCGCTTATAAAAGTCATAGCACACCTCTCCTCAATAATCCGGTCGATTTGAGCCCTCTTTCATGGCACTAAGCCAAACCGTGCGAGACGAGTTACGCGCCGAAAAAGTGTCCAGAAAAAGAAGAATAATAATAACTAGATAGGTACATTTCCTGAAGAAAATGTGAGTGGTGCTTGCCGTGGCAAAACTCTGGGGACCATATATGATTATACTACAAGCCAAAAGTTAAACGATCCAACTCCCGTGTCTGTACGATGTTCTGATGTGGAGATATAAGGCTGTGTTTATCCGGTTGCTAGGGTACTGTATTTGGTTGCTAGGGAAAAATTTGGCATCCCATAATGATTACACTCTGAGTCACGAGTCATACGGTCCAACCCCCGTGTCTCAACGATGTTCTGATGCAGAGATATAAGGCTTTGTTTATTCGGTTACTAGGGTACTGTATTTGGTTGCTAGGGAAAAAATTGGCATCCCATAGTGATTACCCGCCGAATCACGAGTCAAACGGTCCAACCCCCGTGTCTCTACGATGTTCTGATGCGGAGATATAAGGCTTTGTTTACTCTGTTGCTAGGGTACTGTATTTGGTTGCTAGGGAAAAAATTGGCATCCCATAATGATTACAGTCTGAGTCACGAGTCAAACGGTCCAACCCCTGTGTCTCTACGATGTTCTGATGCTGAGATATAAGGCTTTGTTTACTCTGTTGCTAGGGTACTGTATTTGGTTGCTAGGGAAAAATTGGCATCCCATAATGATTACACTTTGAGTCACGAGTCAAACAGTTCAACCCCCATGTCTCTACGATGTTCTGATGCAGAGATATAAGGCTTTGTTTATTCGGTTGCTAGGGTACTGTATTTGGTTGCTAGGGAAAAAATTGGCATCCCATAGTGATTACCCGCCGAATCACGAGTCAAACGGTCCAACCCCCGTGTCTCTACGATGTTCTGATGCGGAGATATAAGGCTTTGTTTACTCTGTTGCTAGGGTACTGTATTTGGTTGCTAGGGAAAAAATTGGCATCCCATAATGATTACACTCTGAGTCACGAGTCAAACGGTCTAACCCCCATGTCTCTACGATGTTCTGATGCGGAGATATAAGGCTTTGTTTACTCTGTTGCTAGGGTACTGTATTTGGTTGCTAGGGAAAAAATTGGCATCCCATAATGATTACACTCTGAGTCACGAGTCAAACGGTCCAACCCCCATGTCTCTACGATGTTCTGATGCGGAGATATAAGGCTTTGTTTACTCTGTTGCTAGGGTACTGTATTTGGTTGCTAGGGAAAAATTGGCATCCCATAATGATTACACTCTGAGTCACGAGTCAAACGGTCCAACCCCCATGTCTCTACGATGTTCGGATGCGGAGATATAACTGTTTGAATTTTATGTTGCTAGGGTGCTGAAAAGTGGTTGCTAGGGGCGTGGCTTAGAAAGTCTTTAAGGATCCTGAGAAACTGATTGGATGCCTGAGTAAAATGAGCCCACCCCCATGTCTCTATGACACTCTGGTGCAAAGATATCCATCTGGGCATTTTATAATGGCAGTCTATGGGAGATGTTGCTAGGGTGCCCAAAATTGTTGCTAGGGGCGTGGCTTAATAGCTCTGAGATGATCCTGAGAGACTGATTGGATGCCCGAGTGAAATGAGCCCACCCACTTGTCTGTAGGACATTGTAAAGCGAAGATATCCCAGCTGGAACTTTTTTATTTCCTTATATGGGCATGTTTCCTGCCCTATTATAAGTCAATGGGGCACTTTTGGGTGCCTCTTACACCCCAGGGGTACAACTTACACCCCAATGTGATGTATGTTCTTACAGAGCCTACCACCCTCTTCAAATAATGTAACCCACATGTTTCTACAAAATCCCTGAGCAGAGCTATGACCCGTCAAAGTTTGGCGCAATGTTAAGTCAATGGGATTTTTCGGGTGGTTTTTCGCCCCCCTTTCGGAAATCCTGCACCCGATCGCTTATAAAAGTCATAGCACACCTCTCCTCAATAAACCGGTCAATTTGAGCCCTCTTTCGTGTGTCTACGACAAACCGCGCGGGACGAGTTACGCGCCGAAAAAGTGTGCAGACATAAGAATAAGATATAATAATAATAACTAGATAGGTACATTTCCTGAAGAAAATGTGAGTGGTGCTTACCGTGGCAAATTTCGGGGGACAATATATGATTATACTCCAAGCCAATAGTAAAACAGTTCAACCCACATGTCTCTACGATATTCTGATGCGAAGATATAAGGCTTTGTTTATTCGGTTGCTAGGGTACTGTATTTGGTTGCTAGGGAGAAAATTGGCATCCACTAGTGATTACACTCCGAGTCACGAGTCAAACGGTCAAACCCCCGTGTCTCTACGATGTTCTGATGCGGAGATATAAGGCTTTGTTTACTCTGTTGCTAGGGTACTGTATTTGGTTGCTAGGGAAAAAATTGGCATCCACTAGTGATTACACTCCGAGATACGAGTCAAACTGTCCAACCCCGGTGTCTCTGCGATGTTCTGATGTGGAGATAAAAGGCTTTGTTTACTCTGTTGCTAGGGTAATGTATTTGGTTGCTAGGGAGAAAATTGGCATCCACTAGTGATTACACTCCGAGTCACGAGTCAAACGGTCCAAACCCAGTGTCTCTACGATGTTCTGATGCGGAGATATAAGGGTTTGTTTACTCTGTTGCTAGGGTACTGTATTTGGTTGATAGGGAAAAAATGGCATCCACTAGTGATTACCCTCCGAGTCATGAGTCAAACGGTCCAACCCCCGTGTCTCTACGATGTTCTGATGCGGAGATATAAGGCTTTGTTTACTCTGTTGCTAGGGTACTGTATTTGGTTGCTAAGGAAAAAATGGCATCCACTAGTGATTACCCTCCGAGTCACGAGTCAAACGATCCAACCCCCGTGTCTCTACGATGTTCTGATGCGGAGATATAAGGCTTTGTTTACTCTGTTGCTAGGGTACTGTATTTGGTTGCTAGGGAAAAAAATGGCATCCACTAGTGATTACCCTCTGAGTCACGAGTCAAACGGTCCAACCCCCGTGTCTCTACGATGATCTGATGCGGAGATATAAGGCTTTGTTTACTCTGTTGCTAGGGTATTGTATTTGGTTGCTAGGGAAAAAAATTGCATCCACTAGTGATTACCCTCCGAGTCATGAGTCAAACGGTCCAACCCCTGTGTCTCTACGATGTTCTGATGCGGAGATATAAGGCTTTGTTTACTCTGTTGCTAGGGTACTGTATTTGGTTGCTAGGGAAAAAAATGGCATCCACTAGTGATTACCCTCCGAGTCATGAGTCAAACGGTCCAACCCCCATGTCTCTACGATGTTCTGATGTGGAGATATAAGGCTTTGTTTACTCTGTTGCTAGGGTACTGTATTTGGTTTCTAGGGGCGTGGCTTGGGAGTGGCCAATGATGTGCCCAGTGATTACACTCCGAGTCACAAGTAAAACGGTCCAACCCCCGTGTCTCTACGATGTTCTGATGCAGAGATATAAGGCTTTGTTTACTCTGTTGCTAGGGTACTGTATTTGGTTGCTAGGGGCGTGGCTTGGGAGTGGCCAATGATGTGCCCAGTGATTACACTCCGAGTCACAAGTAAAACGGTCCAACCCCCGTGTCTCTACGATGTTCTGATGCGGAGATATAAGGCTTTGTTTACTCTGTTGCTAGGGTACTGTATTTGGTTGCTAGGGGCGTGGCTTGGGAGTGGCCAATGATGTGCCCATCTACGATGTTCTGATGTGGATATATAAGGCTTTGTTTATTCCGTTGCTAGGTGTTCATATTTGGTTGCTAGGGGTGTGGCTTAACACCTCTTGGCATCCACTAGTGATTACACTTCGAGTCACGAGTCAAACGGTCCAACCCCCGTGTCTATATGATGTTCTGATGTGGAGATATAAGGCTTTGTTTATTCCGTTGCTAGGTGTTCATATTTGGTTGCTAGGGGCGTGGCTTAACACCTCTTGGCATCCACTAGTGATTACCCTTCGAGTCACGAGTGATGTGGAGATATAAGGCTTTGTTTACTCTGTTGCTAGGGTACTGTATTTGGTTTCTAGGGGCGTGGCTTGGGAGTGGCCAATGATGTGCCCAGTGATTACACTCCGAGTCACAAGTAAAACGGTCCAACCCCCGTGTCTCTACGATGTTCTGATGCAGAGATATAAGGCTTTGTTTACTCTGTTGCTAGGGTACTGTATTTGGTTGCTAGGGGCGTGGCTTGGGAGTGGCCAATGATGTGCCCAGTGATTACACTCCGAGTCACAAGTAAAACGGTCCAACCCCCGTGTCTCTACGATGTTCTGATGCGGAGATATAAGGCTTTGTTTACTCTGTTGCTAGGGTACTGTATTTGGTTGCTAGGGGCGTGGCTTGGGAGTGGCCAATGATGTGCCCAATTGTTACACCCCTAGGCACAAGTAAAACGGTCCAACCCCCGTGTCTCTACGATGTTCTGATGCCGAGATATAACTGTTTGTATTTTATGTTGCTAGGGTGCTCAAAAGTGGTTGCTAGGGGCGTGGCTTAGTAAGTCTGTAAGGATCCTGAGAGACTGATTGGATGCCTGAGTAAAATGAGCCCACCCCCATGTCTCTATGACACTGTGGTGCAAAGATATCCATCCGGGCATTTTATAATGGCAGTCTATGGTATAGGTTGCTAGGGTGCCCAAAATGGTTGCTATGGTAACCTTACACCCCATTGTGGGGTACGTCCTGACAGAGTCTAGCACCCTCTTCAAATTTAGTAACCCACATGTTTCTATGAAATCCTGGCTCGGACCTATGACCCGTCAAAATTTTTGCAATGGTAAGTCTATGGGATTTTGCCCCATTGACTTTTCATTGGGGCACTTTTGGGCACCTCTTACACCCCAGAGGTACAACTTACACCCCATTATGATCCATGTTCTTACAGAGCCTACCACCCTCTTCAAATGTTGTAACCCACATGTTTCTACAAAATCCTCGAGCGGAGCTATGACTCGTCAAAGTTGGGCGCAATGTTAAGTCAATGGGATTTTTCGGGTGGTTTTTCGCCCCCCTTTCGGAAATCCTGCACCCGATCGCTTATAAAAGTCATAGCACACCTCTCCTCAATAAGCCGGTCGATTTGAGCCCTCTTTCATGGGTCTACGACAAACCGTGCGGGACGAGTTAGGTGCCGAAAAAACGTGCAGATGTAAGAATAAAATATAACTAGATAGAAAAGTTTGAAGACAAACTTTATGTTGGCTTGACAAAGCCTAGCCTAAACGTTTAAAACAGATTAAGAGAAATTTAAAACAAGTTTAGTTTAGTATTATAACTTTCCGTAAACATGATACCAAAAGTTACCATGTTAGCATGTTTAGCACTAAGTTAGCATGATGCTAACATGAATTAGCATGAAGTTAGCATGATGCTAACATGAATTAGCATGAAGCTAGCATGATGCTAACATGAATTAGCATGAAGCTAACATGAATTAGCATGAAGCTAACATGATGCTAACATGAATTAGCATGAAGCTAGCATGATGCTAACATGAATTAGCATGAAGCTAGCATGATGCTAACATGAATTAGCATGAAGCTAGCATGATGCTAACATGAATTAGCATGAAGTTAGCATGATGCTAACATGAATTAACATGAAGCTAGCATGATGCTAACATGAATTATCATGAAGTTAGCATGATGCTAACATGAATTATCATGAAGCTAGCATGATGCTAACATGAATTAGCATGAAGCTAGCATGATGCTAACATGAATTAGCATGAAGCTAGCATGATGTTAACATGAATAAGCATGAAGCTAGCATGATGCTAACATGAATTAGCATGAAGCTAGCATGATGCTAACATGAATTAGCATGAAGCTAGCATGATGCTAACATGAATTAGCATGAAGCTAGCATGATGCTAGCATGATTAGCATGAAGCTAGCATGATGCTAGCATGATTAGCAGGAAGCTAGCATGATGTTAGCATGATTAGCATGAAGCTAACATGCATTAGCATGAAGCTAGCACAACGCTACAAGAATTAGCATGAAGCTAGCACGACGTTAACATGAATTAGCATGAAGCTAACACGACGCTAACTTGAATTAGCATGAAGCTAGCACGACTCTAACATGAATTAGCATGAAGCTAGCACGACGCTAACATGAATTAGCATGAAGCTAGCACGACATTAACATGAATTAGCATGAAGCTAGCACGACGCTAACATGAATTAGCATGAAGCTAACACGACGCTAACTTAAATTAGCATGAAGCTAGCACGACGCTAACATGAATTAGCATGAAGCTAGCACGACGCTAACATGAATTAGCATGAAGCTAGCACGACGCTAACATGAATTAGCATGAAGCTAGCACGACGCTAACATGAATAAGCATGAAGCTAGCACGACGCTAACATGAATTAGCATGAAGCTAGCACGACGCTAACATGAATTAGCATGAAGCTAGCACGACGCTAACATGAATTAGCATGAAGCTAGCACGATGCTAACATGAATTAGCATGAAGCTAGCACGATGCTAACATGAATTAGCATGAAGCTAGCACGGTGCTAACATGAATTAGCATGAAGCTAGCACGGTGCTAACATGAATTAGCATGAAGCTAGCACGGTGCTAACATGAATTAGCATGAAGCTAGCACGGTGCTAACATGAATTAGCATGAAGCTAGCACGGTGCTAACATGAATTAGCATGAAGCTAGCACGATGTTAACACGAATTAGCATGAAGCTAGCATGAAGCTAACATGAATTAGCATGAAGCTAGCATGAAGCTAACATGAATTAACATGAAGCTAGCATGATGCTAACATGAATTAACATGAAGTTAGCAAGATTTATTATGAAATTAGCATAAAGCTAGCACGAAACTAGCATGAAGCTAGTATGACTTAGCATGGAGCTAGCATAAGGCTAACATGACCAAAAGACCCAACCCCCATGTCTCTATGATGTTCGGATCCAGAGATATAAGGCTTTGTTTATTATGTTGCTAGGGTGCTCATATTTGGTTGCTAGGGGCGTGGCTTAATACCTCAATAAGAATCCTCTGAGACTGATTGGATGCCTGAGTAAAATGAGCCCACCCCCATGTCTCTGTGACACTGTGCTGCAAAGATATCCATCTGGGCATTTTATAATGGCAGTCTATGGGATATGTTGCTAGGGTGCCCAAAAATGGTTGCTAGGGGCGTGGCTTAATAGCTATGGGGCGATCCTGAGAGACTGATTGGATGCCTGACTAAATTGAGCCCACCCCCATGTCTCTAAGACACTCTTAAGTGAAGATATTCCATCTGGGACGCTTTTATTCCCTTATATGGGCATGTTCCCTCCCCCATTATAAGTCAATGGGGAAATTTGGGTGGTCCTTACACCCCAGGGGTGAAACTTACACCCCAATGTGATGTATGTTCTTACACAGTCTGCCAGCCTCTTCAAATGTGGTAACCCACAAGTTTCTACAAATTTCTCGCTTGCAGCTATGACCCGTCAAAGTTTGTCGCAATGTTAAGTCAATGGAAAATTTGGGGTGTTTGAGCGCCCCGTTTAGGAATTCGGTAGGTCCCATCAGTTAGAAAAGTCATAGCACCCATCTACGGACCAGTCTTAAAAGTTTTGTAAAGTTTTGTGGGTGTAGCTTGAAAGCTCTAGGAGGAGTTACAATTGGTAAAAAGTATGAACAGAATAATAATAATAATAATAAGCTTAGATCGAAGAACAGTATGTTGGCTTTGTCAAGCCAACATAATAATATCCCTGAGGAATAGTAATAGTGATGCTTTGCATAAATGCAAGCACCACTAATAAGTATGAGCAATAGTAATAGTGATGCCTTGCATAAATGCAAGCACCACTAATAATAATAATAAGATTAAGATGAAGAACAGTATGTTGGCTTTTTCAAGCCAACATAATAATAGTGATGCCTTGCATAAATGCAAGCACCACTAATAATAATAAGTTTAAGTGCAACAACAGTATGTTGGCTTTCTCAAGCCAACATAATAAGTTTAAGTGCAACAACAGTATGTTGGCTTTCTCAAGCCAACATAATTATGTGAAAAATACTGTGTTTTTTTTACACACAAAACATGAACACACGCTATATTGCACTCCATAAACACAATCATAGTTTAAAAACACAGGAAAAACTGGACTTTTAATCTGTCCAAGGCAACAGTCAGTCGGATATGCATAACATGGGCTAATGTCCAAACATCTTTTCACTTCACAAGAGGTGCAAAGTTTGGACTCTCATTCTCACGACACCCATTCACTGCAGATGATCCAATTGTAAGCAATGTAATGCTGAATTTCTCCAAATCTGTTCCAATGAAAAAACAAATGCATCTATATATTGGGTGAAAAATTCCTTTAATCCCAAAAACAGACTTTTTTCATTTAAATGTTTTACTTTGCTTTACTATTACAATTTGTACAGTAGATAGAAAATATACATTGGAACAAATTTATAAACAGTGGTGTGAAAAAGTGTTAGCCCCCATCCAGATTTCTCATGTTATTGCATATTTGTCACACTTTAAAGCCTGCTCAGAATCCACAAAGTCAATAATAGCTTCTTCCATGTCAGCTACCACTACTGTTTCTATTTGATTTTCTGAGACTGTGTTTGTGCCACTTCTTGTTGGCTGTTAACTGGCAAGGAATCTGAACTTATTGTGGTATTGACATGTAGAGGTGAGTATATCAGTGTGTCTGCAAGACCATCGACAAGTTCACAAGGCATGTTGGTGTTATATTCATATACAATAACTTCATCATCACTGGATTAGGGATGGCGAAAACGAAAAAATTTCTTGACCGGCCACCGAGCCTCATTAGCCGGTTGAAACCGGTTAACCGATAGGCCTATTAGTTTAAAATATGCTATGCTATTTAAAATAACAGCCATTTCTAGGTATGTGACAAAATGACGTAATACGCACGAGCGCTTTGTTCCCACGGCTGTGTTCCCAGCAGGTATTCAGCGCCAGACACGTTGGTGACTTAGGAAATCTGTCATATCTTTGCTTTGTGAATACCTCTAAAGCCCATATACTAGTGACATAAATTACTTCCTCACGTTGATTCTCACGTTCGAATTTCCAAGACAGCTGTCGTAAGAAGAAAGTTATAAGCGAAGCAAAATTTCTCTCGTGTTTGACATTGAAATCCTCTATGAAGGCGAGTATTTTTTGTTTCAAACCAAATACTTTTGATAGAATATACATTTAACTTGAATTAGGTGAAGTTTGGGATTGATTGTAACATTCGCATGTGCTTTTTTAAGATCCGCAAGTGACGTTGTTGTCAAAAGCAGAATCGCCCATTCAATCATATTGGCTTCCAAAACTTCTCCGTTTTCATCAATCCGTGCAGTATTTTTCAAGTAATCATACAGAACGAAGGATTAGACTCTCTAGATTACATTATTGGCATAATTTTGTCAAACATATAAATAAATACATGCATGCAACATGCATGCATTTATTGATTTATGAATGATAAATAACATAATCATCAATTAATGTATTAATAATATCTGACCATTTAAATTGCTCGCCAGCATTATTAGTCAATTAAGAAATATTAAAGAAACAATTAAATGTTTCTTTAATATATAAAAATACAGCAATTTTATTTGAGAGGGCTTTGATTTCATATGGAAAGATATGCGTGGATTGATGCTCTGGGTTTCATGAATTAGTGGTTAATCAAAAATAATAACATTTTTATATATCTTTTAAAAAGATGTCATCTTAATCTTGTTGGGCTTTTAATTACCTACAATGTGGTGTTTGAATTATGCAAATAGACCAAGAAATTAGGAAGTTATGATATTTTAAAGTGTTTGGTCAAGCGGAAGAGGTCACAGTTTTTCATAGTTTTAATTGGGTACAAAATGCCCCCTAATTTTCGAGATAAAAAATTCCATAACTTTCTTAATAATTATCCGATTTTAATAATTTAAAAACCATGTTAAAGTTCTTTTTATTATCTATCATATGGTTATAATTATATATTAATTTTCTAGTATTTATATTTTTTTGTCACATACCTACCATTTCGAGCCGCGCCTGCAATTTCGCAACTTGCATCTCTCTGCGCTCTGCCTCCGGCTCATACACACACACACAGACCTCACAACACTTTTAAATCCCCTACAGCGCGAAACATAAGTCCCGCAAACGCGGCGCCTTGCTTAGTTTCGAAATAGTTTAGGTACTAGGTGATCGCGTTGAACTTGAAAATAAAGGCGTTTGTGAAGCTCATTTGAAAATTGCCGCGGCTCATTTAAGAAAATGACAGCTCAGAAGAGACTGCGCTTTAGTTTGGGGTAGTAATAATAAAGACATAGGATGATCATCATCACCTTTTCTGTTACCACTGAAATATAGATGTAATGTATTTCCAAATCTAAACCCATCTTATGCGGAATGTTGCCTAATACACTGCAACACGATAAAACCAATGGATTAAACGGGCACCTTCAGAATGTGTAAAAGACGCACCGGCCAAAGCAGGTCTCGCACTGTGTTTGTTCTAGAACAAATGCAGCAAAGATATTTAATGCTTGTATGAGGCATATAGGCCTACGCTGAGTTTTATTTATTTATGATGAGGTGTGTTCTAATTAACAATGCAATGCAAGTGAACACGCCGTGCTGGCGCCTTCATGCACGGACCGGTAATTATATACTCTGCTATATTTGCTTTTTATTTATTAAATACATGCATTTGGTTGATGAAACATTTATTAAAATTAAGATACAATTTATACAAAACGAAATTCACTTTAAAGAAATGCTTTCTACAAAGCAAAACTTAATAAAGTGGTAAAAATCATGGCTGAGGATTTACAGAAACAAAACTTACTCTACACTTTACTGTTAGCCTAAAAGACATAAATGTTAATAATTTGGAACACAACCAGGAGAGACTTTAATTTTAATTATTTTATTGCTGTATTTTATTTACTGTTCGAATAAAGGAATTTATCAAAAAATAGCCTGTAGCATTTACTTTTCGCAAACCATGCGAGCATGCGAAACCAAACGCAGTGACCTCGCGCCAAATGTTTTTTTATTGGTTTATAAAGTACAAACAGACCAGTTATGAAAAACTGAGTGTGAGGGATTTGTTCACTTCACACAAAATGATCTTGGAAAGAAAGAGATGACTAACTGTAGTAGGGTTTAGTCCACTGTCTATAATAGCCTAATTTACAGATCCCTTTTTTTAACCGACAACCGACAACTTTGACCGGTTAACGTTGATACGGTCAACCATCGGTCAAACGGTCATCGGTTAACATCCCTACACTGGATAGATCTATAAGAGGCTGGACTGATGTTTGAGAAGCAGGAGTTGTGTGGAGTGTTGAGGTAGCACTGGGAATACTTCAACTGCCGTAACAAGGTCTTTTGACAGGAGTAGGGGAGAGCAGTGATGGGCTGGATGAGGATGGATGTTTAGCTGACCCAATTGTGTTGGATGTGTCAGGTGAAAAGGGCATGTCTGTTGTTTCATCACAAAGCTCAGAATCACTACAATCTTTTGGCTTTGTTCAGAGGTATAGTCTGAGGATCTTGTAATTAGTTTGCTCTAACAAACTTCCAACTGTAATGCTACCCTCAAGGGGCTCATCAGAACCAATGACAGAAAGCATGACCTCAAAGTCCTCTAATTTTTCTTTCATCGATGTACCATTGGGGGAAAAATTGGTTTTCCCTTTTTCAATAATTGTGGATACAGTATCATCTTTGCTTACAACTATCTCTCTTGTTCCACCCCCAGTAGGCCTTCTTACTTGTTTGTACATAGAATCTTGGTAGTTCAACCAGCCAAGTTCAATTTTCCTTGTCTTCTTTTCAGCGTTCTTATTTCCAAGAAGTGTAGGCTTAGATTTAAAGCTGCTGGTGGCTGTGGCTGAGGCAGTGGATGGAAGTTTCATCTTCTCTCTTAGTCTATTTATTAAAGTATGTTTCCTTTGCTCTGTATCCTCTATCCTTTCACTTGAGGATAACTCCTTCCAGTTTCTGGCAAACACACGGTCTCCATATCGAGGAATAAAAGCAGAGAGTTTGTCTTCTCCAAGGAACTTTACAATGTCTTGATCGATCTAAAACACAAAAGCAGATATAATGTCATAATCACAGTCAGAAAAAGAAGGCTCTAAAAGAGCTATTCACAGAGAGATTGACTTCGACATATAAACAATTGACTCTAGAGAACACTTTTCTTTCGGCACTTTTCTCCCATATATATATATATAAAAAAAAATTGCTACTCTATCCTCTTCTGCCTATATCAGAACTTTTCTATTTAGAAAACACTGAAGGAACATTTTGGAAGGAAAAATAATAATTTTATTCTTGTGACATAAGTCATTATTGCCACCTTGTGACAGGTAGGTAGACAGACAGACAGACAAGTAGTTAGTTTGGTAGGTAGGTTTGTCTGAGGGTTAGGTTTAGGAATGTACAGAGGATTCATTCATACTGTACTGTTTGTAGAGTATAATGTCTGTGTGTTTTTTGTATGTTGTGTATTTTTATGTGTGTGTCTGTGTGTTTGTGCAAGTATGTTTGTGTGTGTAATATTGTGTTTGTGTGTGTAATTGTGTGTGGTTGTGTATGTCTGTGTGTTTTGTGTGTGTTGTGTATGTTCATTTGTCTGTCTGTGTGTTGGTGTAAGTGTATTTGTGTTTAATTGTGTGTTTGTGTGTGTAATTGTGTGTGGTTGTGTATGTCTGTGTGTTTTGTGTGTGTTGTGTATGTTCATGTGTCTGTCTGTGTGTTGGTGTATTTGTGTTTAATTGTGTGTTTGTGTGTGTGTAATTGTGTGTGGTTGTGTACGTGTTTGTGTCTGTGTGTTTGTGCGAGTATGTTTGCGTAATATTGTGTTTGTATATTTGTATGTGTTTGTGTATGTCTGTTTGTGTGTGTGTGTGTTTTGTGTATGTTTATGTGTGTTTATGCTAGTACGTTTGTGTGTGTGTACTTGTGTGTGGTTCTGTATGTGAGTGTGTTTGTTTGTGTGTAGTTGTGTGCGTGTGTGTGTCTGTGTATGTAGTTGTGTGTTCTTGTGTGTGTGTGTGTGTGTGTGTGTGTGTATGTGTGTGTGTGTGTGTGTGTGTGCTATTGAGTGAGTTTTGTGAGACAAAGAGAGACTGACAGTGGATGATGTAATGCATGTATGTTTGAAATGTTTGTATGTCATGAGTCAAACGGTCCAACCCCCGTGTCTCTACGATGTGCTGATGCGGAGATATAAAGCTTTGTTTATTTGGATGTACTGTATTTGGTTGCTAGAGAGTGATTACACTCCGACTCACGAGTCAAACGGTCCAACTCCCGTGTCTCTACGACAGGGGTTCTCAAAGTCCGGACTCCGGTCCGGATCCGGACCCGACGGCAACTTGATCCGGACCCGCATCCACTTCATATTACAAGTGCATTAACTATGTGACTGATTAAATGTGTGCATTTGCTATTTTACAAATGCATATTAAACTTGTAAACCATTCGTTTAGTTTTTTTTTTCTTTTTAGATTTAAGAGTATTCCTGGTCCGAAAATAAAACGAGTTACTTAATAATTTCCTGTGTGACGCAGTAGCCATCACACCCAGATATTATGCACAGCTACTTCATGTACTACGGCTTTTGATCAGTCCTTACCAATCACTGTTGGTTTGAGTTGTTTAAAACATGCATTTAAAAAAGCAACACTCGTCAAACATAATCTTATATATATTCTTTATTATCATGAAAATACCTGAAAAGGTTTGAAGAACAGCAATATAAATATATCCTTAAGACTGTTCCTGGACCTCCGTGTGTCTGGTTCTTCGTCTGCAGCACATATAAAGTTTATGCCCAAGAGCGCCCCCTGGCTTTTGGATGTAGCGGCAGTTCACCGTAATTCATTGAGAAGTATAGAAAGCATCATCAGCCAATTTATAGGTGCACCCCTAATTTTGGTCAGTGTCTCTGCCTACCAACCACACTTTTTTGCCATGGTTTATACATATGATGGAGAACAAACTGTGCCATTTCTCTAATTAGGTTGCTCTGTATTTTGCACCTGGTTACTTTTGGCATATTTCTTGTGTTTATTTATTTTATTTTTTTTACTTTAAATGCAAAATACACTTATTTTTTCCCAAACTATTTGTGTTGATTTGTTATATAAAAAAAATTATTACATAAAGTTTTTCCGGACCTATGAAAATTATGGGAATTCAGATTTGGACCTTTGAATGTAAACTTTGAGAACCCCTGCTCTACGATATTCTGATGCAGAGATAAAGGGCTTGCTAGGGGCATGGCGTAATAACTCCTATAAGTATCCTGAGTATGCCTGAGTAAAATGAGCCCACCCCTATGTCTCTAGGACACACAGGCTGCGTTTACACTTGGCATTAACATGCGACCTGTATGCGGATGTTGTCCACATACACATTGAAAAGACAAATGTAAACGCGTTTGTGTTCGGAATTAGGGCTGCACGATTCAAGCTAAAATGTGAATCACGATTTTTTCCATGGGAATTGAGATCCCGATTCTCTCACCCGATTCGCTTTTTTTTTTACAAAAACATTTATTATGCACTAAACTAAAAAAAAAAAACGTGCTACAGGACTTTAAGTTATAATAACGTGTCTTAAAAGTCTCTTTCTTATTTTAGACCCCTTAAAATTTAGAGTAATTTAAAATTTGTTAACGTTAGCTGTTAAATTGCACCTGTGCTTTTTGTACTATCAAACTGGCCAACCTTAAAACTTTTAAAACACTAACGTTAAACCTTTAAAAGACTAAACGATCAACATTTTGAGGCATCAGAGAGAAACGCAGACATGTAACAATGTTCCCCTCATGCTAAAAACGCTTTCTAATGGAGAACTTGTGGCGGTGACACAGAGGCCGTTTCTCAATCTGAAGGCTGCAGCCTCTATGGAGGTCGCATTTCTAAACTGCGCATCATAATTTCAGAATATTAACAATTAACGTTATAAAGATGACTAATATTTTTAGTTAATAATAAATTGTTGAAGTATGTTTATGACTTGCGAATGTAATGCTCCGTTAACTCAAATGAACCAGGCTTGATGACGTATACAGCCTGCATATGCGACCTACGGAGGTTCCAGCCTTCCGATTTAGGTAGGTCCTGAGGTAAATAATTTCCTTGCCTTCTTTCGGAACCATTGTTGTTGCATCTTCAGTTTTCCGTCGCCACCAGGATTTTCCACAATGACGCTCGTTAATCCTCTCTTTTTGGTGAAAATAGCCTCTCCAAATCCACCAAGTAAACGACTGTGTTTAGGTCTGCCGCCTTGTTATACGTCACGCGAGTGACAGCGGAACGCCGCAAATGAGATGAGAGAGAGGAAAGAAACGATCGGGTCTGATTGGTGAATGAATAGGGTTTGGTTTTACCCTGTATGAGTGTGTGTTAGCAAGTTTGACTGATATTCTTGGATTGTAATCTAAATACGTGAACACGTAAACGCAGAATCTGAATACAGGGAAATACTGTATATGTAAGTGAATCGCCGTCATTTAAAATGAAGATCGCATACATGTATGAATCGAGATCGTGATTCTTTTTCGATTAATCGTGCAGCCCTATTCGGAATGTTATCCGATCTGTGTGTCCTGATGCAGAGGTAGTAGCGGAGTTTACCAGAATTTACGTGCGGACCGCGACAGCCGCTTGTTTATGGTGTTACTGCTGAAACGGTCTATAAGACAGCTGTAGCCATCTGTTATTGACAGCTATCCACCCAGCGCGTCTCCCTGAACGGGATCCGATCACACATCCAGATACAGAGCCACATTTATGTGACAAATGTAAACGCGCCGTGTCCTGATATACGGATGATCGGATCTGCGTGAACGGATCACCGAGATCGCATGTTAATGCAAAATGTAAACGCAGCCTGTGATGCAAAAGATATCCATCTGGGCATTTTATAATGGAAGTCTATGAGATAGGTTGTGAGTGCCCAAAATGGTTGCTAGGGTAACCTTCAGGGATGCAAACACATGTATGGTCAATAAAGAGAGAGGTAATCCAGTATTACGCTGACACTAATTTGGAAAATTCCATTAAATATTTATTAAACAAACTTTTGAAAAACTGTAACATAATGGGCTTGACATTCACATTGCTTTTTTGCTGCCATCTCTGTGATCTTTGAGCAAACTTTTTAGATATTAAAAAATGGTTCATTAATAATAATATCACTCACTTTAATAGTGCATGTACTTTTAAATGACCATAACTTGCTAAATTTTCTACCGATTTTCAAATGGTTTTGTTTCTTACAAACGTTATTAACGGGGTTATAATTCTGAATGCTTTAACATGTTTCATGAAATTTTTTTTATTAGAAGTATGGAGTGTCATAGTTTGAAAATCGGTAGAAAATTGAGCAAGTTTGCTCAACGTCAAAACACTTATTGAAGAGGTTTTGCTCATAAATGCATGTAAAATAATGTAAACTTGAGATTTTTATACTGTTATTAAACTGCATGCTCGGCAAACACAGCCAGTGTGAAAGCACAATGGCCACGCGCGTCAAACGCTGTCTTCATACGCATGCGTTGTGAAACCGGAAAGAGCGGTGCCAAACTCTGGTCTCGGGGAGAAATTTGTTACTATAGATACGAAGCACGAAGAAACACTAGTGGTTCCCGTACATGATGTTTTGCCGCGCAGTGTAAAAAAACCTCTTCGGATCTGCATGATTCACACAAGTCACCCAAACTGATGTGAAAAAAAGCGGGAGGCGCCGAAAAGCGCCGTGTTTTCATCCCTGAACCTTACACCCCATTGCGGGGGACGTCCTGACAGACTCTAGCACCCTCTTTAAATTTAGAATCCCGCATGTTTCTCCCAAATCCTCGCTCGGACCTATGACCTGTCAAAGATTGTGTAGCTACTTCACCTTGTCCTCTGCCATTCTTGCCAGGTTCTCCTCAGGAACACCCCTTTCTCTCAAGGCTGAGAGAAACTGGTCCATGGCGATCTCTAGGATTCAACAGTACATTTAGTTATTGTTTAGCCTGACAAGCCATTGGCTAGTCATTGTTAGCAACTGCAACAAAGTTGTTCAATTCTTGACTGCTGGCCCTTATACAAAAGGGTTGTCATAGTCAGGGGTGCACATAACTTTTTTGTCCTGGTTCTCAAGTGAGTAGCTGGAGATGTTGCTTGGTACTCACATTATTTATGGCACAGACAGTCTACATGCTGTCATCATCACTAATCTTCTGACTACTCTCTTTGCCATTTGTTTGGTTTAAGCATAGTAGACGATAGTGATGGTCAACCCGGATCTTTTTAAGGATTCGGGTTTTTCTGAGTCACTCACTAATATGATCCGGGTTGTGCGAGTCACTCGAGTCACTTGAGTCACTTGGTCAAAATCTCCCAATTCCAATCGCTAAGTCATACTAATGCCAACCAAGCAACTCGGATCACGCGTGCAGCTACGAGTTTATGACTCCTCTGCTCACAAAAAAGTGCTTATGTGACCTGAGTAACTCGTAAAAAACATGCATGCCCGTGGTAACATTATCAATAACATAATTGTAAAAGTTTGGTGTGTTTAGTTTCATTTCATAACGACAAATATATCAACACCACATTTAGAAGATGTCAGGCTGGGTTGACTTGGACGTGAGAGGAACGTGTCCTGTTTCAGATTGACTTAAAAGATCCACGATAGGCTTCGGTTAATCTTGTGAGTGAGTCCCAGACAGAGCCGCTCGCCCGCTCCTGCACGGGTCCTGTGAGTGAACCACTCACGTCACTCTGAGTGACTCAGTCAACAAGAGGAGCCGTGTACGTCCGTCGGTGGCGGATCTTTCCAGCAGCACTGCTGCAGCAGTCCTCGTATTTAAAAATGTTAAACATTTGCAGCTTCTACCCAAAACATTGTGCCAGTCAAATATTTCAACAGATTAGCCTACATGAGTCAGTGGGTTAACAACACGAGCAAGGCTTGTTTCTCCTAGCCCAGGATTCAAGCTCCATGAGTTGAGTCACTCTCTGTGTGAATCCCCGAGCCGCCGACCAACTCATTGTCGCGCGCACGCATCCCTTTGTACTCGGACTCGGAGCTGCAAGAAATAATGATCCGGAATAGCAGCTTTTGGTTCACTCGGTACCCCCAGTCGACATTTGGTGATGTAAATTAACTCGTTGTTGCAAGTTATAGAACCTATGGCAGCTTATGTAGAGTTATTTGTTGTAATTCTGTTGTAAACATTTGAAGAGCTTTGTGTTTGATACAATTTCTCATTTTTAATGCAAAATCTGAGAGGACTCAACTGACTCGGGTTAATGGTCACTAAGGACTCATGGTTCTCGAGTCATTTTAGGGATCGGGTTAAATGATCCGAGTTTCGGGTGACTCGCTCATCACTAGTAGACGATAATGTTGGCTAAATAAAATATGCCTGGTTATTGTTTTTAACCCATGTAACCTTCATAAATAACTACTAGCCTAATATAAATTTCCAATATTGTTAAAGACAAGTAAATGGTTAGTAATAAAAAAAATCTTATTATGACCAATAGCACAAATAAATACAATAGAACAAACATACAAATTAAATAAACAGTGCTGTTCATGTTTTCAGGTTGGTCTGTAGTTTTCAGGTAGAGGACAGAAACTGAATAAAGTAATCAGATAAAAAGTTATTCAATCAAGACAAGAATATTATGATTTTCTTTGTCTGTGGTTTGAAAAGAGCATCAAGTTTATACACTCTAAACATGCTGGGTTGCTTCCATGGCTGAGTAAGTATTGGACAGAACCCAATAGTTAGGTGTTGTTAAGTAACAACACATTATTTTTTTGAGTACTGTCACTTGAAGTGCACAGATTCAATATATTGTTATGCACGCATTTGATTTCTCAACTGCTTATAGTCATTTAAGGTGTAAAAGACTGTGTACTACTATAATCACAGCATTTTGAGATTATTTTGTGTCAAAATGTCTGCTCAAGTGCAAGAAAACATTCATTTAGTTGGCATTTGCACACTGTTTTAACCATTGCTTGCATACTGGCATGCTGTCTGAAGTCTGAATTTGTTATTTTAATCGCGCATGCGTACCTGCGTACCAGTTATGTCATAGTCATAGCCTGGTCATAGTTCTTCTGATTATTTAATAGCCACATTTTGATTTGACCAAGTAATACGTGACCAAAGCGGAAAACAGACTCTATCACTTCCGGTTCTGAATGCTCTACGCTGACATGGTGCTGTTTTCATACATGAAGCCTTTAGGAGCTATAGGAACGATAATGCTAATTAACATCTTAAACCTAAGTAAAAGAAAATGTACTAACTTTTTATACTTTATAGCTTTTGACAAAGGAATTCTCTTCTCATATACATTCAGATATTACAACAAAAAAGAACAGAACACAAATAATAATTACCATTAGCTTTTACCATTAAAACCTACTACAAAATTCAGGATTTAATGGTCCCACCAATTGAACCAATACATACCACTAGACCCACAGAGACCCATAGAGACCATTAGAGTTTCCAATACAACCAATAAAATTCCCATTAAAACCAATAAATCCAATAGAATTTCTGTGATGGTGTCTATTGTTTTTTTAAGCAGGGAATAACATGCTACAATAGCAAATACCTGCAACTGGTTTTCCGGTTTGGTCACGTGACGTTCGACATATACCGTATTGTAATGCTGTGCATCAAACCATAATACTAATCACGACACATATCAAAGCACTATTAAAATACTTAATAAACGTTTAATTAGGCGTTTCACATTAACTTACATTGCTTAATTAACATTAGCCTAGCTACAGTTACTTACCTTAGCTGAGGCAGCCGGCCAGGACAGATAGGAGTTTGTCAGCCTTCCATCCGTTAACCCTCTGGGGTCTAAGGGGTTTTTAGGGCCCTTGGGAAGTTTTGACATGCACTGACATTTGTGCTTTTTTCAGTTGCTTAAAAACATATTAATGGCAAAAGTCTCATAACACTGTGTTCATCACAAACTGGGCTACAATATCATATAATCAACATGTATGTACATGTTTGTATTTTTGAGAGAAAAATGTTTATGCGTGGTTTTTGAAAAAGCAAAATTTTTAAGTCACTGATATAACTCCACAAAACTCATTCTAAACATGTTTTCCCAAGACTTTCCAAACTGGATCTAGTAGTCTAGAGTTTTTTCTTCAAAATGATGTGAAAATCATATGGCCTACTCAATCACATAAAGCAAGATATTGATTTACAATTTCTAAGACACTTTTGCTTGGGAAAGGCTGTATGCATGGAGGCGGGAAAGCTCCTGAATAATCAGTGATTGACAGCTGAGAGACAAAAGAGTTGAATAATGAGCCACTAATGAGCCTTGTGTGGATGTTCAACAGGAATAACTTTCTCTGTAGTAAAACCATGATAAGGTTTACTTTTCAATATAATGTAAATACACACACACACACACATTATATATATTTATATATATTTCTATTGAAATATTTTCTATTAATTTCACAAGTATAAGTTACCTTTTAAAAACCATAGTAGCTTAATCATGGTAAAGATACTGTTTGGCCATCTTAACATGAACACACTTCAACCCAGGGTTAGTGTTTGGTTGGCCAGCGAGAGGTTTACTTTTGTGCAGTAAAAAGCTCAAAAGAACAACTGCCTATCGTTGTCTGGACTCTTATTTGTGTATTTGTAATCATTATAGTAGAAACACAACAAGGGACACGCGTGGTTAACGTATCGACGTTTGTTTACAACCGCCGCCATTACCTCACGTGTTGATCATGAAAGCAGTGAATGTGTGCACACGCGAGTGATCCTTTGTTTAATAAACTTGCTGTGCGGAGATATGCGCTTAGACGCAACTAAATAAGGATTGTACTGTTTGGAATCGCGCATTATATAAGAATACCAAAAAGCGCGTCGAGTTTCCTGACTCGCGTGTTTGTGTATGTGTGTTCCAATCGCGTGAACTGTTTGACGGAAGAACAAAGAAAACACTCGCGTCTGGAGATACTGACACACATACGCAAGGAAATAAGGATTTATGTCATGTTTGGTGCAATCGGATGGAACAACAAGGAATGGAGAGACTGGATTGTGGATTGCATATCCATTGACTGCAGGAGGCACGAGTCATGCATATGGATGTTTCTGCTCATTCACTTCAATGGCGCGGGGGTGTGGCAATCCGATCTCATTACAGATAATGAGGTAACTGGCGAAATACGGTACTTCTCCTCCTTCTCATACAGTTTACACCGAATGACAATATCTGTTTTCAATTTCACTTATATCATTTAAAAGGAGACATTCCAAGCATTATGTAGACATTTATCTTTTGTTTCTACACCAAGTATTCGTTAAGTTACAGTTTATTTTTCTGACGCGTTTCTGAAAGGACTTCACTGAGGGAGAGAGAACAGAACGTGCATCATGTTTATTTTCTTAATTTTGCGAAAAGCACAACATTCTGTTTTTATTGGGAGTGGACAGAAAAAAACTAGACACTTTAACGTTTGAAATGATGTATAAATCATATCTGTATGTCAAAAATCAGCAGAGTAATTTAAGTCTCTTTGCGGAGTGATTGAAAAATAAAGAGTTTGCGGCGCCCGCGCCACCGTCGACCCCAGAGTGTTAATGAAGTAAACAACGTCCACAGCATTGTATTTTTCATTTTATTTAATTTTAAAGGAGCGGTGAATCAAATACTCAATTTTAACTTGATAATTTGTTATATAAGAGGTCATCATACTTAAATAAACATCCTGCAAGTTTCTGAACTGAAAACGTCCGTGCTACTGAAATATAACAGTTTTTGGCACCAAGCCAGTATTACGACCAAGTGAGGAATTCGGAGAAATATGACGTCAAAGTAGAATTGAAGCACCTCCTCAAAGCCAAATACAACGACCAGTTTTGTGGCCCCGCCCACAGCTTCGCGTGACACACGTGTGTCTCAACAATCAGTAAACATGTCTTTAAAGAGCTTACTGTGTTGTTTACGGTAATTTAGGCGAGTTGCGTTTGAAAGGTCAAACACTCAACAAAGCTTTTTTATCATATACATGTGGTATGTAACAGCTGCTATTTTTACACATTAATGATTTTAAAACTTTTCCTCACATGTAATGACAGGGAATGAAGCTGTCCAATCATAGCAGTGGGAGTTTACGTCTAGGTCTTCAATGCAGCCCGCCCCTTCAAACGAAGCTTTTCTCCAGAGAGTCACTAATCCATGTTACAAAATAGCGTATTACTTATTGCTTTTGATGTTTTTGAATGTAAAAACTTCGCAAACATCATAAGTAGACATCAGACAACAGTATAAAACAATAAAATCAAAAAATTCACTGCCCCTTTAACTGTAAAAAGGGTAGGCAACATTATGCCAAGATGACAAGTGGGAAAAACTATTTTGACAATTACCATAAGCTTATGCGAAATGAAAGCGATGCGGTGCGACACGCTAATTTTTCCAGGTGCGTCCGCGAAATGTGAATCGCCCCTAAGGCTCACCGAAAGAAAAAGCTTATCTACATGTCAGCACCTGATGTGTGCAATCAACGGCCGTGTGACGTCGACCAGTGTAGCGCAAGCCTAGGGTTCGGTTCGATGGAAAAAAAATCTAGGATTCGGCCGAACCCCAACCCGTTCAAAAAGCCCAGTATTCGCCGAATCCGAATCTGGGATTCGAAACATCCCTAATTGTTTGTGAACAAATGTTTAGAATGTGTTCCTTGGCCTTATTTCAGCAACTTTCATATTTTACTAACCACGCATAAACATTATTTTCTTAAAAATACAAAGATGTACGTACATTTTACTTACATATTATTGTAGTGCAGTTTGTGCTGAATACAATGTTATGTGATATTAGCCATTAATATGTTTTAAAGCAAATGAAAAAAGACCAAATGTGACTGATAACAGAAAGTAGGGACACAAGTCGGATCTGGGGCATTTTGAGTTATTCACAGATTCTGAAAGTATAGTCTTTAAGCTTTTCAACGATGTGTAACACATGGGAATCTGATAATATTTGGAGAAGACCTTTGTTTATCATCCTGGAGCCGTTTGGATTTATTTTGTGAAGGATGGATGCACTTTTTTTGGACTTGAAGGTCGTGGACCCCGTAACATTACATTTAATCAACTGAAAGATCTAAAAAAAAATTCTAAAATATCCGAAAATGTGTTTGTCTGAAAAACGATGGACATATGCAACTCGGACAGCTTGGGGGTGAGTAAAGCATGGGTTTAATATAATTTTTGGCCGAACTATCTCTTTAAAATAGGGCCCAAAGTCTCCCCACATTCATTCTTTTGTCCCAACTACGCAAACATCATAAGTAGACATCAGACAACAGTATAAAACAATAAAATCGACAAATTCACTGCCCCTTTAACTGTAAAAAAAAGAATAGGCAACATTATGCCAGGATGACAAGTGGGAAAAACTATTTTGACAATTACCATAAGCTTATGCATAATGAAAGCGATGCGGTGCGACACGCTCATTTTTCCAGGTGCGTCCGCAAAATGTGAATCGCCCCTAAGGCTCACTGAAAGAAAAAGCTTATCTCCATGTCAGCACCCGATGTGTGTAATCAACGGCCGTGTGACGTCGACCAGTGTAGCGCAAGCCTAGGGTTCGGTGGGAAAAAAATCTAGGATTCGGCCGAACCCAAACCCGTTCAAAAAGCCCAGTATTCGCCGAATCCGAATCTGGGATTCGGTGCATCCCTAATTGTTTCTGAACAAATGTTCCTTGGCCTTATTTCAGCAACTTTTCATATTTTACTAACCACACATAAACATTATTTACTTAAAAATACAAAGATGTACGACATTTTACTTACATTTTATTGTTATGGCCATTTGAATGTAGGAACTCAAAAAACTAAAAACCGAGAAATAAAAAAAAAACTTCGCAAACATGTCTGAGGAACAGGTCAGCCGCGTCACTATAGTCACGTGACTTCACAACAGAACCGGAATTATTATTGCAAGACATGCAATCCAAAGACAGTTTTTAAAGACATTAGTGTTTCAATAGACTTGATTATTGATGGGCACATTCTCTAATGATCGTCTGACAGGCACATTTTTAGTTTTGAGACACAAATAAAGTTATTTTTAGTCCTATTCGGCTATCGGCAGTTATCGGTTTAGATAAAAGTAATTATTGATTGGCAAGTTAGTTAATTGGCTGTCTGACAGTGAACTTCTGAGGCTTCCACCTTGAAAGACTGAGTGCTCACCTTTTAAGGTCGAATGCTTATAAGGTTGCAGCCCTTGAATTGGGACACAGATTGTATGTCTCTTTTATCTTCTTCTTATCTTTTATGGCGGGTGGCATCCAACGTTAAGGTGCAATACCGCCACCTATTATGCTGGAGTGTGAACCAGAGTATCTACCCAAACTTAAAAGGTATAGCGGAAGATTTTCCCGAATTATTTAAAAGAACCGCCCCTCGATATTTTTTTTTAAATGCTCCCGAGAGGGAACGCCTGTTGAACGCATGCACGAGACAGAGAGAGAGCATGCAGGAGCTCAGTTCTTCTCTTCGCTCTGTTAACAAGTTTCTGTCGGCATGTTTACCGTGTCTGTGCGGTTCGTGACTTGTGCCAGGGCTAGCATCGCAAATCATAGCTTACATCAACTTTTACTAGCAGTGATTTTAAATGGATTTCTCCAAATAGCATGACAAAATGTACCTTTCCAGTAGAAACTTCGCGTGGGAAGCCCAACCTGTCCTTTTAGCTCATGCCAGCGTTTGAAATAGTCTCCCATAAACATTCTGGTCTTCTTTCTTTATTTATAGTCCTTTCTCTTCTTAAATTTTGTTTATTAAGCCAGTTTCCTTCAAAAACATAATTAAAGAATGATAACCTCCTGATTGTGTCTCTTTTATCTGACAGACTCAGGCTCTGTTTACACGTACATGGTTATTTTTAAAAACTGAGAGATTTACCTTCGTTTGTGCCCCTCGTTTACACGCAAACGGAGAACTCGCCTGTGAAACCGATTGTTTCTAAGAACTCCGGCCAGAGTGGAGATCTTGAAAATCTTCGGTTGCACGGTTGCATGTAAAGTGAGACAAACGGATGTTTAAGCAGGCAACGTCACAGAGTATGCGCCAGAGCTCGCACCTACGTCAAAAGTGCGACCCATGTTTACATGTGACTGCTACTCTGAACGCTTCCAAGATCACATTTATGTTCGTGCAAACTCGTTTCGTATGTTTGTATTTGCAAATACAGCTGCTCCATTATGTCGAGGAGCAGAGACGAGTGCTCGGAGGTCAGCAATCTTGCGCGTGTTTGACTTCATGCGGCGCTGCAAGAACCGACAAACCGATGATGTCAAAGTACCGCGAGAGAGATTCGAAATTAGACCTCTACGTATGATTCCTCAACTCGCTCTCACTGTACTTTGACGTCATCGATCACCTACTGCAACAACTCCTCCCTCCAACATGAAAAACCAGTTCGCGTCACCACCAGCGCTGCCGGTGATTGGCTTACGTGGGCTTGAGCTTCTCTTGACGGCATATATTCACGGGTACGTGTAAATAAACACTTTTCTGAAAACTGACATGTGTGCACGATATTATTTTTGAAACCAGAGAGGTTGAAATGTCCGTTTATGAAAATAACAGCCCACGTGTAAACATAGCATCAGTTCAGTTCATGGAGATCTCTTCTAATGAGCTGATGATTTGAATCAGGTGTGTTAAATAAGGGAGACATACAAAATGTGCAGGGCAGTGGGCCTCCAGGAATTAAGTTAAGAACCACTGCCTTAAAGCAGGGGTGTCAAAGTCAGTCCTGGAGGGCCGGTGTCCTGCAGAGTTTAACTAAGACTTCCCTCAACACACCTGGCTTAAAGTATCTAGTCTGCCTAGTAAGACCTTGATTAGCTGGATCAGGTGTGTTTGATTAGGGTTGTAATAAAACTCTGCAGAGACACTGGCCCTAAAGGCTGCAAAAGCCAGGAGAGAGGGCTGGCAAAAAGTGGCAGACAAATGTGTAAGTAGTGAAAGTGGCAGACAAATGTGTAAGTAGTGAAAGTGGCAGACAAATGTGTAAGTAGTGACCCATCTTTGATGCTCTTTACATGTACAGTATATATTATGTACATTGTAAAAAAACTCAATGTATTATACATAGAGCCACCACAGGACCTACTAGAAGTTGGAAAAAAGTAAAAGTGAAATACAAAAATACTCAGTCTATACTATACAATACAAAGTCTATACAAATACTAGCAGGTTGCTCAAACAACAAAATCACCAGCCAACTTGCTTTTAATTTGCAAGAACTATAGACAAATAGCGAACGACCTAGTTAAGGGGGTAAGGTTGCCAAGCTTAGGCGGGCCGCCTGGACTGAAATGTGCTGAACTGAAATCTCTAGAGTAAGTACTTATATACATTCTACACAGAGCACTACTGTTGACCTTTAACTCCCTGGGGTCGACGGCCACGGTTGGGTAAGGACCAGTGTTGTGTGTAACGCGTTATAAAGTAACGCGTTACAGTAAAGTAACTACTTTTTTGGGTAAAAAGTAGTGTAACGCGCTACTACTGAAAATTTGGTAACGTAACGTAGTCCATTTTGCAATTAAGCACAACGTTACTTTTGGTTAGATTTGACAGCGACACTGCCATCTGCGCACTTGTGCAATAGTCACAAGGTCCACACACATGACAGAGGCTGGTATATGATTTTATTTTGGCTAAAATGTCTTTGCCTCTAAGCTTTATTATGCCTTTTTTTTTTTTTACACAAGCCATCTACATCAAGCCATTTTTAAGTTATTATTTTTTCTGTTGGATGTAGATGAGGCATGTATGTTTTATTTTGAGACATATGACACATTATAAGGGTTACCATGTTGTTCCTAAGGAACTTATTGATACTTTTTTATAATAAAGAGCACAAAAGAAATACCTGTTATGTCCTCTCTAGTATAACTTTATTTAGGACTACACATTTAGAAACAGATATTGGGTTCTGCCCAAAGTCAAGCAACATAAAAGTAACGTAAAAGTAACGAGTAATGTAAAAAGTTACTTTCCAAAGGCGGTAACTAAGTAAAGTAATGGATTACTTTTTTTAAAAGTAACGAGTAACGAGCAAACACTACTTTTTTAAAGTAACTTCCCCAACACTGGTAAGGACACATCAAAATGTATCTTAACTCTTTCCCTGCCATTGACAAGTTATAAAAAAAGATTTTTTTCTGAAGAATTTTTAATCTTGTTAATCTTCATTTCCGCAATTGATGCAAGAACTGAAGCCAAAACATTATTTACAAATTTTAAACTCCGTGTATGTTTTGATAATCATTCTGAATTTGATCTCTAACAAAAATGCAATTATTTCAGTTTTTTGCTTAGTTTTATTTTTAAAGAAAAATACCCATATTTAAGAGTTTATAAGCAGAGAAAAAAAATATACATAGGATAAAACGTTTTTTCCCCATTTTGTTTGTTTGTTTTTTAATTTTATAAATTTGTATGTTTATATATTTTTAGAAAAAAATTCTGGAAGGCAACAAAAACGCTCCTCGCTCCTGGCAAAATTACACCACTCCGCACCGCTCACATACTCTGGTTAGTATTCATACTGAAAAAAAAATGCACTCTGCTCTGCTGCAGCATGCGGTGTGAATCGGTTGTCATTTGTTAACATGCAAGGCAACTTATTTTTTGAAATAGGGTTTACAATATACACGTGCTGCCATGAGCAGCTCTGCAATGCTCTTTCATACGCAGTCTACTCGTATCCCTGTCGTATTCGAGTGACTCGTAGTAAAAACTTCTGCTACATGTAAATTTACACCACTACACAAATATCGTGGCTTTAAAATCCCAGTTGTTGCACAACACTGAAACACAGTTTTTCATGCACAACCAACATAGGCTGAAATTAGTGAGCTAAACTATTTAGCCTAGGCTACAAAAACAAACACCAAAACTTAACATGAACTCTTAATAATTATAGCAAATTATGCAAGAAAAAAATTGAAATTGGCGCATGTTATACTATACCTTTCATATGGATACATTTTCTGGTCTGGGCAAACTTCTAAGTAGGGACCAATTAGAGGCCATATTTCTATGATGTCATCGTATAGATAACTTCTTTAAAAATACAACATTTTGAAAAAACTATTCAAATTGCGTCCGTCTCCGAACAACAAGTTTATTAAACATGATCACATGCCTGGCCAGGCATTCCTTTGTGCTTCTTTCTAACAGCACGCAACAGAATAATGGTGTCTGTAAACAAATACAAAGTATTGATACATTGACCTTGTTCATCCCTTACTAAATTTACCATGATTTACTATAGTATTTGTAGCTAAACCACAGTAACCACAATTTACTATAGTCTCATTACAGAAACCATATTTTTGCTATTAAACATATGGTAATAAAAAATGTATTTAGCCAAAAACATGGTTGCACCTTTTTGTAGTAAAACCATGGTTTCTATAAGGTATACTTCTGAAATTATATCAAAATATATAGAATAATCTATTAAAGCGACACCATGTAATTTTTCAACCTTCATAATACATTTTCAAGACCCTTGTGATAGTCAGAGCCGGCCTTAAGCATCTTGTGGCCAGTTTCAATAACTAATAGGAGGCACTATCAACATAAAACATATGCATAATAGAGCAAAAAAGCAAGGATTCCTGTTGGTTTGCATCAATAGTATATTATTTTATTACATGCACTTGACTTTCAGCTTCATGAACAGGCAGCTCAACAGAAATGATCCAACCTTATTTAATTAAAACCATACAATTATAGTTGGAATAAACCTCGCCCTTTCATGGACGCAAACTTATCTGCTTAATTGATTTGCGCAGTATATGTTCAGCTGTCTGGGCTGACTTTAAAAAAAACAGCTCAAACATTCTCTTAAATTTAATTAATTAACAAAAGCAAAGAAGAAAAAGTGTCTGACTGACACTGAACCGAACTTAACGATGGGCTACGCGTTTTTTCAGCACCGTAGACAGCTCACCTGGCTGCGGGCGTAGATTTCACCTGAACCCTTTTTAGAAATCCAACCTTCTGTGTTTGAATGCTGAGAATGCCCTGATAAGTTCATCTCTGTCCAGCGATTTTGTCGCCTCGTACTCAATTAAAATCTGAACGAGAGCTGACGGCATCTATGTTCAACAGGCTATTATAAAAAGTTTACATACTGTGATGCGGGAGCAAAACAAAAAAGAAGATTTCCATGCCACAGTAAAAAAAATCACCCCTCGTTTATCTAAAGTTCTTGGTCATTATGTTCATTTAATGGAACATTGTGTGGATGTTGCGTTAGAGGAAAATGCAGTCATGCACAAAATATATTAAAGGCAGTCAGTAAATGCACACAGATGTTAAACACATTTTTTAATACAATGAAATACTGCATTAAGGTTAGTATAAAATCCAATCATATTATTTAAAAAAAAATCCATTGAAATCAGCCCCTAAAAAGTTTATTATTAAAAACCTGGAATCGCACTTGCACAGCCAAGCCTGATGAGAGAGAGCATGGTCGAATTCAAAACTGCGTTTTTGCGTCCTTGAAGGGAACTTCGGGAAGGGAACGCCGCTTAAACTCACTCCAGATAAAATGAAAATGACGTTGTTTTCATTGCTCTATTCTCCAAAGGCTATTTTAGCGGTCACAGTCACGCAATGGGAGACACAATTACGCAACTCTATGCACAGCTCTGATCTTCGAAGGGAATAGGGGATAGGGATGAGTACTTACAATTAGTATTCTCTCGGAATTCTTTGTCGGAATGAATGCGCACGGGCTAACTACGACCGGTAACACAATTAAGAAATGTCGGTTTTCACAAAAATAAGGCTATTAAGCTCTCGTCTAGTGATCCCGATGCTAAAGAATAATTAAACCTCTAGAATTATCTACATGTCCACTTTTTCTTTTATGAAGCACTGTGATGCTGCTGTAAACGATTCATGATTTATAAAAATGAAAGAATTTACTTTTAAAAAACATAATTTAAATGACATATAACAAATATTACTGCAGTTCTACAGTTTTATTGTAGACTAAATAAAATACATTTATTTCATATTAATAATCTGATTTCTATCGTAGGCTAAAGCGTGTATGAACGTCCGAGAGAGGGCAGAAATGAACTGATTTAAAATGAAAGATATGTGATTGCTTAACATTCATTGGCACTGACACTGTGAGCTCCCCCGTGCAGCAATCATAGCCCCCAAACGTTCTTGCGCAGGCCTGGGGCCCTCCTTGGAGGGCGGGGCCCGTTTCAATTGAAACTGTTGAAACATAGCTAAGGCCGCCTCTGGTGATAGTACATCGACTTTAAATAGGTTGAATGAAATGTCTACCATAGCCTGACGGGGTCTGTATCGCTTTTACTCGTACTTTAAAACTTAGGGCTTCGGGAAGTAACCAGAGCACAAAAAAAAACTACAAAAATTTGGCTGCTTTATGGCATACGTCACTTCCTCCACACTATTTTTTTAACGTGAATTTTGCTAGAGGCTACTTCAGGAGTGTAGAGAGCAACTTCTATTGTGTGACTCTTGGCACCGTGTTAATGTCACGGACATATGACAAGGGTGACCCGGGTTCGATTCTCCTTTAAGGCAATTTTTATATAAACTCACGATCTTGATTCATACATAAATGCGATCTTCTTTATAAATGATGGCGATTATCTTGCATATAGTTCCCTGTATTTAGATGCTGCATTCATGTGTTTATGCATTTACCTTTCTTTTACAGTCTATGGTATTTACATTACAATCCAGTATGCTATAGAAGTCAAACTTGCTCAAACTCACACAGTGTAAAACCAAACCCTATTCATTCACCAATCCCTATTCATTCACCAATCAGATCCGAGCGTTTCTCTCTTCCTCATTCGCTGCGTTCCGCTGTCACCCGTGTGACGTATTACAAAGCGGCAGACCTAAACACATTGGTTTACTTGGATTTGGAGCAACAATTTTCACACAAAAGAGAGGAAAAACGAGCGCCATTGCGGAAAATCCTGGTGGCGAGTGAGAGAGGGACGATGCAACAATATTTGTTTCAAAAAAGGCAAGGAAATACTTCTGGTCGTTTCTCAATTGGAAGGCTGCATCCTCCGGAGGTCAAATATGCAGGCTGCATACGTCATCAAGCCTGGTTTATTAAGGTAAACTGAGCATTACATTTGCAAGTCAAGCATACTGCAACAATTTATGATTAACTAAGTATAATAGTCAACTTTATAATTGTTAATATTCTGAAATAAGACAGTCTTGATGACGTATGCAGCTTAGAAATACGACATCCGGAGGCTGCAACCTTCAGATTGAAAAATGGCTTCTGCCACGAGTTCCTCATCAGAAAGTTGTAACATGACTGCGTTTCTCCCTGATGCCTCAAAACTAAACTAAAAACTAAACCTTTAAAAACTAAAAAATCAACATTTAAAGTTTTAAGGTTGGCCAGTTCTTTTCCTTTGCGACAGTGCTGCGGCGCTTGTGGCCTCTAGGGACGCTAGGCATGAAAAATACATGTCTAGCGCCCCCAAGTTCTGTGGTGTGCCTTTAAAATATATATACAGTACTATGCAAACGTCTTAGGCCACCACCACCAGACTAGTTGTTTTAGAAGTTTTAGGGTGGGTTGCACCAACAAGGATTATGCCTAAATCTGGTTTAAATCAAAGCTTATTTATCTCTTTCACCGCCAGCGTTTTTAAAAAAAAGTTGCCAGCCAGCGCCAGCGTTTTTCATGATTTTCACCAAAGTTTAATGCCTTCCAGAAAATGTTTTTCTTTAAATATATAAACTTACAGTATATCAAATGAAAGAACAGACCCTCTGCTTTCAAACAAAAAAAAAACGTTTCATCCTACCTTCAGTGGTTCTTTTGTAATCAGCTTTTGAATATGGGTAGGTTTCTGCAAAAACACCACATTTTGAGCAAAAAGCAGAGATAATTCCTTTAAAGAGTTAATAATTCTGTTGCACCAAACTTTAAACCTGTTTAAAAATAATCAGGGTTACATTTAAACTGTCATTTTGATCCAGGTTTAAATTTTACAGTTAACCTAGATTATCTTTAATCTTGTATAATAATAAGTTTATTTCATCTCATTCATTCATATCATACATGAACGAAAAAAAGAAAAGAAACAGGAAGAAGAAAATCTTATAATACCTGTCACTTATCTTGTTGCTTCATTACTGTAAACTCAGATTTAAATGTCAGTTAAGGATTAACTTTAAACTTGCTACTGAGGAGGTTTAAATTCTCAAAATGGCATCACTTATTTAGTGGATTGCAGAAAATGAAAGAGTTCCTTGCAGAAAATAAGGGACCGTCTTAACCCTGTTAAGTTTTATGATGGTGATGAATTTTTTAAGCGGTACTGATTCAGCAAGGAATCTGTGATTGGATTTAATAAAAAATTGAGCCTGCAATTAGACATGGCAGTGACCGAAATGCAGCCATATCTCCTATGCTCCAGCTTTTAACAGCCTTGCACTTTTATGCTACTGGTTGTTTACAAATGGTGGATGGGGACCTTTTTGGAGTACATAAGTCAACAGTGAGCAGAATTGTTAGAAGAGAATCACATACGATTGCAGCCTTGAAAAATCAGTATATAAGATTTGCAACATCTGCTGGATTTTACAGAAGAGCTGGCTTTCCAGGAGCTATAGGAGCAATTGACTGTACTCACATTCCCATTTAAAACCCAGGTGGAGAAAATGGAGAGCTGTTTCGCAACAGGAAGGGCTACTGTTCCATCAATGTTCAAGTTGTTTGTGGTGAGAAGGTTTAAAGTCACAAACATTGTAGCTCCATGGCCAGAATCTATGGCAGGATTTTTGATAACAGCCACCTCTGTGCCATACTTGAAAGCCATACATTTCAGGGCCACCTAGTAGGTGACAATGGATACCCCTGTCGCCCCTGCTTATTGACACCCATACTTAACCCTTTAACAGCAGCTGAGAAACGATACAAAATCTGCCAGATTGCAGCAAGAGGTCTTGTCGAAAGGGTGTTTGGAAAAAGCGGTTTCCCTGTCTGCAGAATGGGCTTCGAACAAAGCTTGATACAACATTGGCAGTCATTGTTGCTCTAGCAGTTCTGTATAACTTTGGGAAAAGACTTGGGGATAAGGTACTATCAGAATATGTTTAAAAGCTCAGTCATAAGCACAGGAAAAAAGAATTTTTTTAACTTGGATTTAAAAATCAATACAATTGTAGCATATCTAATTTCTTCTGGTAGTTTATTCCAATCATGTGCAGCAGAGATGCTAAAAGCAGCTTCTCCATGTTTTGTTTTAACTCTGTGCTCCACTAACTGACCAGAGTTTGTTGATTTTAAGATTCCTGTTTGGTTTATATTGTTCAAACATTTTAGAAATATACTCAGGTCTTAAACAATTCGGTGCTTTATAGGGCTGTCAAAATGGCTGAACAAGTACATTCGAAATTTGTCCTTGAAAAATAATAAAATTCGAATTATATTCGAATTATAAAGACCTACTTTATCTTGGAGAAAATACTCCTAAGAGCCAACAAGAGGGCGCAGCACAAAGCCCCAATAATATAAACAAATCATGCACAGCATATTTTTTGTTAAAACGAATGTTATAAACACTAATAAATTAAACATAATTTCTTAAATTCATATGCAAAGGAACAAAAGGAACAAAAATGCCTCAACAGCCAGCGTGTGTAGGCTATTAACACAAACATAGTCAAGAAACTATCCATGAATACATTTACAAATAATTTTATGTACCATACATTAATTCAATTTACTAAAAAATGTACAGAGCCTCAGTCAATACAGAACACACGGTGTCTTAATGAAACCAAAATGAACCAGTATATTTGTGCACCTGTAAATGTACAAAACGAATGCCATACAATTATATTTTATATAATATATAAGTAGATACATTTACGTGTTTCTAATTAAGTATGAAAACGAATGAATCTTTATTTAAACCAAAATAAGTGGGAAAGATCATTAGTCATTTAAATTTTGTCAAGCTTAAACGCTATTCACAGCAACTTATATTATATTTTGTGTGTTCCTTGGTTGAAAATATGTAGACATATATGCGAGTAATAAAGTACAGAACAGAAATGTTTAACTTACGCGCAGAGCGAAGCCTTTAATAAAGCAGACTTTCCGTAATTAACATAGAGGACGTGCTGAAACAGTCGAGTTGGCAGATGATCATCATGTTTATATTTCACGCAGATAATGTTGATGAAAAACTTGCATATCAAATGTCCAAAGTCAAGTTTCCAGTCAGTTATAAAAATAAAGCCACCGCGGCGTTACATTGCAACTCTCTCATATGCGGTGTGGACTATGTAGATGCACATATGGTTTTAATGTTGCTAAACAAGCAGCTGTATTATGGCGCTTTCGTGTTGATCAGTTATTTTAAACTTTAAAACTGCATTTAGAAGCAGACGACACTGATTCTGTATTCTCAGCTAGTTTCACTTTGCGGATGAATTCCAGTTGATGCTCCAAAAACCAAAGAAGCATCACACTGCCCTTTTAATATGTATTCTGTCCGACTCGTAATCCCCACTGTCTTTTCTTGCTATTTTCAAATGAATAACGCTGGCTTGCTCCGCATAGTTGGCTGAGCCGCGCTCTGTATAACAATCTGCGTCAGTTACGTCATCATCACGTTGCGTGAGCTTCCTGACACAGGTAAAATTCGAATGCAAAGTTTTACGTTCGAATATGCATATTTTTTTTACATTCGACGAATATTCGAAATTCTAATTAAAATTCGACAGCCCTAGTGCTTTATAGACAAAGCATTGCTTTAAAAACTATTCTGTAACTGATAGGAAGCCAATCCAAAGTTTTTAGAACAGGGGTGAAGTGCTCTATTCTCTTAGTCCTGGTTAATAATCTAGCAGCCGAATTTTGAATAAGCTGTAGTTGCTTTATAATTTTTTCGTAAGTCCAGTTAATAGGCCATTACAATAATCGACCCTATTAGAGATAAAAGCATGAATCAGCTGCTCTAGGTCTTTTTGAGGTACCAAGCCTTTGATTCTAGATATGTTCTTCAAATGATGGAATGCTGTTTTGGTGGCCGCTTTGATATGACTATTAAATGTGAGATCTAAATCTATCAGAACACCAAGCAGGGTTGCTGCAGGTTTCACAAAGTCAAATTTAAGACTTTTTAAGACCTTTTTAAGACCATTGTGAGTGAAATTTAACACCAACACAACACAATGATTCTCAAAACATATTTTTTATTATATCATTTTCTATTTATTATTATTTTTGTTTTTTTTGACAAATAAAATCCACTAATATGGGAAG
This sequence comes from Paramisgurnus dabryanus, assembly GCF_030506205.2. Taxonomy (NCBI): domain Eukaryota; kingdom Metazoa; phylum Chordata; class Actinopteri; order Cypriniformes; family Cobitidae; genus Paramisgurnus; species Paramisgurnus dabryanus. The sequence continues at coordinate 10,544,455 of NC_133338.1, read as the reverse complement.
ATCAGTATGGTCAGCTGCTGATATTTGCCTTGTTAACATTTTTACACTTTCTCCACCCATACGTTATATGCATAAATATACGCTATACCGCCATCGCATTTATTCGCCTCTCTAATTACACAATAATTAAATGAAAATGAAAATTTACCATTAAAAGGCTGTTTGTTGTTTGTTGCTAACAAGGCCGTTTCTAAATCCGAAGGCTGTAGCCTCCAGAGGTCACATTTGTAGGCTGCATACGTCATCAAGATTAGCAGATTAAAGTCAAGGGAGTAAACGCGCATGGAGCAGTGAGGTAAACAAAAGCTTCCTAAGTGAAAACTGTGTAACACTTAAGTTGACTCGTTGTTGGTGTTTAAGTTGATTTTCAATAAAGCAGTGTTGATTTTTTCGCTTCTGGGTCCTCTGTTTCAGAACCTGGCAAATGCTTGGGTAAGCCACAGGCTAGTTGGTTAAATTAACACAGCAAAGATTTTTGCTTATACAAAACTGCATTTAAGGTTTGTTTCTCGCCAAACCTACAGGATACAGTCAGATCACAACACCTGAAATATAGCTTATGGCATGAATTGCGTGGATTATAATAGCCTACATTTGTATCCTCTTTAAAAAATAATGATTAAAAACTGGATTGAAGTGCGGAACTTTTCTTTTTAGAGGCCCGCCCATCAAACACTTTCTTCCTCCGTCACTGATTAGTTCTACAGCATTTTAAATTGCTATTTTATTTTTTTGCGGACAACGCTTTTCGGGAATAAACGGAGGTACAAAATTTAAGGCTTGGGTTAATTCAATTTAAGACCTAGGATGAAGATCTGGCTGTTTTTAAGACTTTTTATTGCCTTAAATTTAACTTTCTGAATTTTAGACTTAAGACTTTTTAAGACCCCACGGGAACCCTGATCAAGATCACGAACTTTATCCCTGGTTTTAAAAGCACGAGAATCTAGTTCTTTAATAATGCTTGCTCTTTTGTTTTTGTTACCAAATACAATAACCTTAGTTTTTTCTTTGTTTAATTGTAAGAAATTTTGATTCATCCAGATTTTTTCCAAAGAATATATTGAGCTATTGTCATCTTATTCAAGAGCCATGTAAATTTGAGTGTCATCAGCAGAACTATGATAATTAATTTTATTATTCTGTAGAATCTGACCTAAGGGTAACATGAAAAGTTTGAACAAAAGTGGTCCGAGAACTGATCCCTGTGGGACTCAAAGTCATATCCACCCTATCCGATTCAGAATCTCCAAAGGTAAAAAAGTAACCCCGACCATGCAGGTAAGATCTGAACCAATCAAGGACTGTCCCGGAGACTCCTACAGAGTTTTCCAGCCTGTCTATAAGAGTTATATGGTCTACAGTGTCAAATGCTGCACTGAGATCTAATAGAACCAGAACTGTTATTTTGTCAGAGTCAGTATTCAGCCGTATATCATTTAAAACTTTAATTAGGGCAGTTTCAGTACTGTGATGTGGTCAAAAGCCTGACTGAAATTTATCTAAAATACCATTTGAAGTTATAAACTCGTTTAGTTGAATAAATACAGCCTTCTCAATAATCTTGGCTATAAAAGGAAGATTAGAAATTGGTCTATAATTATTCATTATAGAATTATCCATTGATCTCTTTTTTTTATATGGGCTCAATAGCAGCGGTTTTCAAGGACGTTGGAAAAATGCCCGATTGCAAAGAACTATTCACTATTTGATGCAGATCTATTGCTATAGAAGAAAAGATTGTTTTGAAAAAATCTGAAGGCAGTACATTGAGACAGCACGTGGTAGATTTAAGATGTTTTACTATTTCTTCCAGGAGTTTTTGAGCGGTTAGATTAAAATGTGACATAGTAACCAACTTATGTCTTGGCAGTTGTAATGACAGCAGAGAGTCAATGTTAGACTTTGTAGTACTAATAGACCATCTAATATTTGTAATTTTTTCATTAATAAATCATGCAAATTCATTACATTTCTTAGTAGATTTAAATTCTGATGCTATTTGCCCTATTGGATTTGTAAGCTTATCAACCATGATGAATAAAGTGCGGGTGTTGTTAATGCTATTATTGATCATTGGTGATATATATTGCTGTCTGGCACTACGTAACTCATCATTGAAATAGCCAAAGCTTTGTTTATAAATATTGTAATGTATTTGTATTTTAGTTTTCCGCCATTTGGGTTCTGCTTTCCTACAATCTCTTTTAAGGGCGCTTACCGCTGTGGTGTTTCTCCATGGTGATTTCTGTTTCCTTGTTCTCCTTCAGGAGTATATCAACTGATTCAGCACTTATTGTTAGGAATCTGGCTATAGCATCTGTAAATTGAGCATTGGTACTCTCAGTAATGTACTTTTTTTTAATAAGAACAGAGTTTACTGGCAAATTCAAGGCGTCTTTTTTTGCTTTCGCTTTGAGGTTTTTCCAGCTCATCTCAATTTTTCAGATTATTTACATCGCGCTTGTCCTTAATCCCCACAGAAGCATTAAAGTCAGTGGTAAGCTCGACCCAGGCATCATCTTTCTTTTAAATTGTCATGTTATCTGTTCTTTTGTCTTTGATTTTCGTCCCATATTGCTCCATTAATTGATATTATATATTTTTTCATGGCTTGTAAAATTTGAACTTCTAATACGCTGCGCCATTTTCTCAGCCTGTGTGTGTAATGCGAATGATCTGAAAGCGGTTACCAACGGTAATTTTTTTAATTTTATTTAAACTTCCATCACTTGCACAAACCCTTTTGTCACTAAAATAGAAACTGTAACAAGTTAAATACAATGAAAAAGTAACATTTTTGCAGTTTAATTAGGCAACACTAATTCAGAATTAATCGCAGGTAAAAGCTTTAATCACACGTTAATGTTTTAATCTAAGATTTGTTAATCTGTGTTTAAATTTAAGTGGTGCAACACAGCTAAAATTAAAATTAAACTGAGATCAACAAACCCTAGATTAGCTCTAAACTCTGCTTAATTTAATCCTTGTTGGTGCAACCCACCCTTAATGTCCATCCATACTTATTTCCTGTATTTTCTGTTTGTATCTTTGAAAAATATGTCAAAACAAAATCAGGAGTGTAAATGTCTGCTTTAGGCAAAGTTGGTGTGTAGAGTGTGACCTCTGTTGGCACTAAACACATCTTGAGCATTTTTGAGTAGAATTAAATGGACACTTTACCCATTTGCATAAAGCTTTGTAAAGTTAGAACCCCAGACATGTTTTTGAATGGTCATGCATCATTCTCTGTTGCCGCTGAGACAGGAGAAATACAGATTTCAGTGTTGCACTTCCTTCTTTCAATGATGTAAAAATCATCATTTTGCATCATTGAAAGAAGGAAGTCCAATATCTTTGTTGAGGGGGTGAGACTACAAACACTACCTTTTTTCTCGGTCAAATAGGCACCAAATTCTAAATGTATGTTACATTTCGACTACAAATATGACACAGTTTCAATAAAGATTAATGTTTCTATGGGTGAAATGCTCCTTTAAGGAAAAAGACAAAATTCTTTAAAATTTGCATTTAATTTTATTTAGGTTTAAGATATCTCATAAGTTTCCTAATATTGATCAAGTGGAAGGGGAGTTTACCCTAAAAACTTTACATCAGTTTACATTATACACAATATATGTTATATATTTATTTATTTATTTTATATTCTATTTAAATAGTGTTATAATTAATTTTACAAGTATACCTTTATGAAAACTTTGGGTAACTACAGAAAAAGTATTTCCCTATCGAGAGCGGTCACTCGACATTTCATCCATTGATGCTTCAGGTTAACTCCTCCCACTTCACTAGTTACTGAAATCTTGTTGAATAATGCCATTGCAGGGCACTGGCCAATCGTCGCTGACCTATGCAAATCGCATGGCCGCTGGAAGCGCATAAAATGTGGTGCATGAGCGAAGGAAATTAGAATCTTCTTCTTCACCCAAGTTACAATGACTTTAACGAGCACTGCGTTGCCTGTCTGGGGTTGGCATACGCCAAAGCAGCGCTCAAGGATTCTCCATGCGAGCACTGCGCAGACCTTCTGGCTTGTGTGCTCAGGAACAGCAGAGCTGCCGCTGCATCCCACCTCTACTTCTGATGCGCCTTGCCGGGACAAAGATGCCGGTAATTCTGTGTATAGCATCCGACTGCCTAAACCACCTCCCTCTATTATCGTGTTTCTACAGAATACTTTCTGCCCCCCACCACGATAGATGTGGCTGTTTCCTTTAGAGTCGGTAAGGGGGACGACAACATGTCCCTGTCGGCATCACCAAGCTGGGTGGAGCCGGAGCGCCCAAGTAACGTGGATATTCACGGGGAGCTTTTCAGGATTATAGAGATGGAGGCAAAGGAGCTTGACAGCTAAGTGTAAACTGCAGGCCGCTCCGAAAAGGAGGATGCCTTTCTTACTTGATGTTTATGATCAGGTATCAAAGACATGGTCTGCACCCCAATTGGAGCGCGTCCATGGCCCAGGTCTGTTCTTCCAGGTGGATGGGGGTGAAGCCCACGGTTACGTGCCTTTTGCCCCGTTGAGGAGACCATTGCAGCACACCTGTGTCCATCATCTGTGACGCTCGGCCCTGAACACGGCTTGCTGCCTAAGCCATGAAGGATTGCTGCCGACCTGGCAGACAACCCTTACTTCATCCAGGGAGGCGGTGGCGGCACTCCATGCGTTGACTATTCTTCAAGTCTTACAGGCAAAAATTTTGCAGTCACTGAATACCCCTGTCTACGCGGACACAGTGCGTAACCTCCACGCTGCCATGGACTTTGCCCATATGACTATGAAGCTCTCTGCCCAGGCTATCGTCAAATCTATGGGCTTCAGCTGAGCTGAAGGACAACGAGCGTAAAGCATTACTTTATGTTCCCATTACTCCTGCCAGCCCTTTCAGTGATGCTGTGGAGTCAGTTGTTGAGCGTTTCTCTGAGGCACAGAAGCGCTCAAAAGCTAATTCCCAGGCACTTGTCTCAGTAACTGACCGCCAGATCAACGACCGTCTTAACAGCCTCCGGTTGGATAAACCACGCCCGCTCGTGCTGAGCCTGACATCCATCAAAAGGATTGGCAGATCCAGCACAGAAGACGCCACATACGTGGTAGGAGCCCTCGGCACAGCAGCAAACAGGCGCAGAAACAGCGAAGAGGAGATTGCCTGAGAGAGGGCAGGCATCAACACACCAGGTTCCACTGCCCCCCTCTGTTCCTGTGGGTGACAATTAATCTTAATTTGTAAATCTGTTGTTTGTGTGTAAACCCAATGTAAATCCTGTTGTTTCTATGTGCCGTGCCCCGCCAAGACTTCAAGCCTCGCAGGGGCTTGGCCCGAACGTAGAAAGCATGTTGCATGCGTTAACTTGTCAATGTCTAGAAGCATGAAAAGTGATCCCTGGTGTGTCAGAGTGGATGCTAAGCATCATAAAGAACGGTTACTCTCTAAAGTTCAGACGTAGACCGCCCCATTTCAAAGGCATGCTACCGTTGTTAACAGCACCTTAAAATGTCACCATCCTGAGACGGTAGGAATCCAGACCTGAGGCGGATGCTAACAAAACCCGTGTGACAGATTCCCTTAAGGAGGGACCTACCGTCTCAGGTAGACAGCACAGTTTGGCACCCCAACCTGGAGCTGTGGAACCTACATGATTGGCAGGTAAGAGGGACATAGAAAACACAAGCGTTATCTCACATCGAGTCGCGATCACAATGAGACACACGCACTCTACAAGACGCCTTTACGACCTTAATTGAAAAGTGTTCACAAAATGGTGTCACAGAAACAGCATTTTCCCGCTAAACTACCCTGTATCAGACATTTTGTTTTTCCTACAACATAGAATGGACGCCAGTAGCCTACAGTCAATGCAAAAAGTCTGTGGCCACTATTGCTTGGTATGTTTCCCCTTTGAAGGGCACTCAATAGGGAGACACACACTCGTTATCTGATTCCTAAGAGGAGCGAGAAGATTAAACCCCGCCTGCACCCCTTCGATTTACACCGCGTGCTTACCCTGCCGCCTTTTGAACCAGTGGAGTCTAGCTTCATCAGAGATCAGTTTTTAAAATAGCTCTTCTTCTTACCCTGGCCTCAATGAAATGCATTGGGGCTTTACAAGCCCTCTCTGTCAGTAAGGACTGCATGTGCTTTGGACCAGGTGACGGGGGGTAATTTCCCTTATGGCGCTATCTGCAGTACCTGCAACATCACAGGAGTGATACGAGTAACTGAGAAACGAGTTGCCCGGTCAGAGCCCTGTGGACCGTACAGCTGAATTCAGAATGTTGGATCAACTATTTGTGTGGTACGGCGGTGCTGTTAAAGGCAGAGCGGCGTTTAAACAGAGGCTCTCTTACTGGGTAGTAGAGGCTATAGCGCTGGCGTGGACACAAGCCCCACGTGTTTTTGTTTGTTTATTTAACAGGGACAATACACTAAGCATTGTTACACAGAGGCAACAACGCGTGGACATAGGGCATATAGCAAGACAACCAAATAAAAAAAAGCACAATCATCACAAAAAACAAAACGACTACAGATACATATATACAGATAACTGTGTGTGTATGTTTATATGTTGTACATTTTGTCATACCTACAGATGTTGCCTTTAAAGACGCGCGTTTTCTCCCGTGGCATTCGGCACTTCGTCTCGCAGAATTCTTTACTTTCGGGGTGGCTTACATTCCCTTTTCCCTTAATGTGTTTCGCTTCACAAAAATATCCCCCAGGTGGCGCATAAAAACTAAATTTTTAAATGCTTTGTTATTGCGGTTGTTTCCAGAAGTTAATAAGGGCATTAGTGAATATTAAACATTACTATTAAAACAGCAAAGTGACATCATCCCCTTCTTGCCAGCATAACAGCGCATACAACTATTGAGATGACTGTCCATGCAATGCGCATTTATACTAAGTGCAACAGAGAATTTAGTGTGAGCCTAATACACATGACTCTATTTACAATGAATATCTTCATTACTTGCGTTGTTGAATTTTGACACTGTTTCATTGTTTGAGTAACTTTATAAAATCTCTTAACTCTTTCACCGCCATTGACGATGTATCTCGTCAATTAAGAGAAAACGCTTCCCCGCCAATGACGAGATTTTCCGTCTTTCCGCAATACCGCTACTTCCGCTACTTTTTAAACCCGGAAGTATTGCCCTATGGCAAGCGGCTGCATGTCCGTGTCTGTTTTAAGATCGCTCTGAATGGGACCTCTATGAAAAGTCCGTCACAAAAATGGAATTATCTCTGCTTTTTGCTCAAAATGTGGTGTTTGCAGAAACCTACCCATATTCAAAAGCTGATTACAAAAGAACCACTGAAGGTAGGATGAAACGGGATTTTTTTTGTTTGAAAGCAGAGGGTCTGTTCTTTCATTTGGTATATTGTAAGTTTATATATTTAAAGAAGAACATTTTCTGGAAGGCATTAAACTTTGGTGAAAAACGCTGGGGCTGGCTGGCAACTTTTTTTAAAGCGCTGGCGGTGAAAGAGTTAATGTCAGTTATGTACCGAATGTACCTACATTCGTAAACCCACCTCAAATACGAGAAAATTAGCATAGGCTTGGCGTATACTACATCTTATAAAATAGGGATCAAAGGAACTGTGCCTTTTACGGACGAAAAACACCTCCGAAGTGTTGAGTGTATTAATCAATTTCATAACATGTGGCTGTATAGACAAACACTCCGCTTCGCCTTCCAGGTCCCTTATCTCACACATTCGCATTTAACACTTTTCAAAACTTTATTTATATAAAATCTGATTTATAAATTAAATAATAATGTTATAAAGACAATAATGAATGAATGGGTATAAGTATGTGAGTTTGTGGTTTTAGTCTTAAAACGGTTATTTTTATAAATAAGACTTTACATTAAATTGTGTTTACAATTTAAAAATACTACTAATACTTATGTATTGATGTACTTTCTTTCTTCCTAAAACCATCGTTTGTTCATAACAATTTGATTCATAATTATGTTATTTTTTTAAAAGTAACAATATTTTAAAGAGATACAAAGACAGAGAAATGACAGAGAAATTACGTTAGTCTGGCACATATATGGCCAAATTATTAATCGATTGCAGAAATAAGACAAAAATGCATGAGCAAATTAGAAGTATGCAAATGAGCACAGTTCAGATATTGTTAAAGGAACAGTATGTAAGAAATTTATATCAATTAATCATAAAATGGTCCTGATATGTCACTAGACATTTAGAAATCATTTTCATTTCAAATACTTATATCACTGACAACAGTGGTCTGGCCAGGATATTGTCATTTAAAAAGTGGAGTTGCAGCCCTCAACTGATGTTTATGTTGTCATTTTGTGTATTGGCCACTAGTTGGGTGATTGCAGTACCAGTTTTAGCCACAAGTTTTGTTATTGCAATACCAGTTTTAGCCACAATCCTACATACTGTTCCTTTAACTGTAATTAAAGCAGGTTTTATACAAGTTCCTGCTTTTTTTTATTCGCCAACAACACGTCAACACGTTTTGTGATTGATTTACTGATTCATTACAGAAACTTGTCAGAAGCAAAGATATTGTACTAAGCATAGGTGCAAGCAAACAGCAGAGTTTCCAATGATCAAAAAAACAGCATGTGCTGTAAATAAATTTAACTCATCCATACAACATAACATTAAATAGAAAAAGAGCAAATTACAAATATGATAAAACTAACAATTTAAATGTATTTTAGAAGTCTGTCTACAGTTCACTTAACTACTAGTCACAAGCAATAAAAAAAAGAAATCTAAAAACTTTAATTTTGCATTTTAAAGCAACACTATGTAGTTTCCATGTAAAAATTACTTACAGCTCCCCCATGTGGTTGAAAAGTGCAACAGTGCCTGGTATCAGACACTCTTCTGCAGGCAGGGGGAGGGGCAGGCTGTGTTTCCTACCCTCCACCGCTACTTTTAGAGTGTGCTTGAAGCAGCTAGGAGGCTGCTCAGGTTGCAGCAACAGTACAATTTGTCCAGTTAAAAGTTGTTCTATCGCTGAAATAATTTAAGAGACATTATTTAAAGGTAAAAAAACTACATAGTGTTGCTTTAATCCTAACATAATTGTCCTGAAAACTAACATTTTGAATAATACAGTAAGTGGTCGTCCATTGAAATGTCTGGAATGTCCGGTGATTGTCGGGCAATACTCATTTACAGTCTCTTAAGTTGTGTTTTTTTTTTTACATTCACACTATGTCAGTTGTCAGGTCATAACCAATTTGCAGTATCTTCAATTGTTATTTTTTCTAAATTAAGTACATATTCACATCATTTTGTTGGAGGGGTGGTCATAAACTATGAAATAAATGAAACCACTCTAGGGCTAGAAGGATGCGTCGACGTAGTCGATTACATAATTACGTCGATGCGTCGCACTGTTTACATTTTCAAATGAAGGCGGCTTCAGCTCCGACTGGGTGATACAAGTGTTATACCAAACAGCCAGAACGCAATCAAAAGTGTGGGAATACTTTAAGCAGAGACCAAATAAAAAGTAAAACTGAAATGGCATACCACAGCAGCGCAACATCTGTGCATGATCTTAAAAGACAACAACCTAGGGTCCCTCCGACCTCAAAATGACACGACGGCAGCGTAAGTATTTGAACTTCTACAGTAAGTTTTTATGCAACAATAGAATCAATGCAGGCCATATGTTGTGCTTATTACAGCTGCGTTTACATCTAACTTTAATACGAGCTGCGAGACGCCTGACAGATGGGACATGTATTGTGTCTGGGCAGTATGTTGAAACGGTAAATAAAGAGCGGGACATGTTTAACTTTTTATATTAAGAAGTTATGAAATAATAAGTTATTGTTACACAGAGAACTGATAGGCATGTGCCCGCATGCTGCAGTGCAGAGTTCCTATAGCTTATTTTTTTGCTATGTGCACAGATATTATAGAAGCTCGTCTCGTTAGGTATTCTTGACATGCGTTTATTTAAAGTAACAGCAGCATAAACACTGTTTATAAAATATTAGAAGATCATACAAACTAAACTTGTTTTTTACCAAGAACTAAAGAAAAGTTAAAATGTTAAAGTTGATGCTAAATGAGAATGCAGTAACGTTACTACTGATAGTAATAATATTAACAGTAATAATATAATGGTTACATTTTATAATAAGGGTTCATGAATCACAATGAACTTATTTTCACTTCAGTCTGAACTAATGCTGAGTAAATGCATGTACTAATCATAAACTAATGAAGAGTCATCATTAAGTACAACATGACATGTTTTTTAGTTGTTAATTAATGTTTTAACCCTTAAGAGTTCCTAGGGACATTTTATGCCATTTTGATTTTTAAACCATCTTGACTGTGATGATTGAATATTGCCCAAATTTGCCAAAGGTTAATCATTTTTGATACATTTTAGAATTTTGGTTTCATTTATTTTAATTAGCTTAAAATGGCTAAGCTACGCAAAAAAACGACTAATGTGTTCCTAAGGACAAAAAATGCCCCATTGAAAAACAATTATAACTACCATTTTTGACCCCCCATTTATCTTAAAATTAAAACTTAAAGGCCAGTAGTTCAAAATGATATATTTGACATAAAGGTATGTATTAGTTTATGTTTATACTTGTCCACCAGGTGGCGCAACTTTTTGCTATTTCATGCATTCATCATTTTCTGCGGACCGCATAGCTACTAAAAGATATCCCCTTAATGTTGAAAATTGGTGTGTGTGTAAAAAAAGTGTGTCCGAGTGGTAAGGGGGTGGGGGTGATGTCGAGGTGGAGTCGGTGTTGAGTGGGGCAGGGGGGCATATTCAACATATCCAAATTCTTCTCTCTTTGAAGGGCACATTCTGCGTTATAAACTAATTCAGTAAGAAAAACGATGAGAGGCCAGAACCGAAAAAAAAAACAATCTTCATTTTGGTTCTCGCTCATGTTGTTTATGTAAGTGCACTGCTATAAGGATGAACAGTATAGCAGAAGTAGTGAAAATTGCAAGGCATTACAGCAGCACACACAATGCTCTAGAAATAATCATGCACTTCAAGAGCGAGGATGGCTCCTCATCTTCCTCCGAGGATTCTGAGGTCAACACGGAGGCCTCCGAGGTAGCAATAGACCAGCTGGAGTCTAACTCATTAGAGGGATCTTCAGAAGATTTGTCAGAAGGTGAGAGCGGAGAGGAGATTGATGAAGTGGCGGCAGGATGGACGTCAAAAATTTAAAAATCTTCTGGTGTTCCACAAACACGGAGACGCTCCGCTTCTTCCCAGCAGCCAGAGATTTGATCCCAGGGCTCACACACTATGCCACTGCCCGAATCAGTGCCCTGACTTGAAGCTTTTCATTGATGCTGATGCATGAAATCCTGCAGCATATTTGGGCCATGACAAACCTACATGGGAGACAATCGCAGACTGGAGTGATCTTGAAACAGAGAAACTGCAGGCTTATGTGGGGCTGCTCATTCTGACCGGTGTTTACGGATAAAAAATGAATCAGCCCTCAGTCTCTGGAGTGAGAAATCAGGACAGGTCACTATCCGAGCTACGATGTCCCACAAATGATTTCACGACATCAGCCGAACACTGTGGTTCGATTAATGTTAACATATTGGCATATAAAGGGTTAAAATTTCCACAAATTTAATTAATATTTGATATGTATGTTTCAGGCAGAAGTAGTTCTAAAAGACTGCATCGTTTAAAATGAAAAAAATATTGACGTATGATATTTTTAGAGCTGTTTTTGGGAAGGTGTCATTTTGTGGCCTTACGAACACTTAAGGAAGTTTTTTTTATAAAATCTGACCTTGTTCAAAAAATAACAATGCATGAAAATCAATGTTGCTATCAATCTTTTACCCATTTCAGGGTATAATAATAATAATAATAATAATAATCACATGGTGGTTTAAATATGTTTTTTGGAAAATATTTAGTTTTTTTGTTTTTTATGTAAAAAAAAACATGGGCTAATGTAAACAAACAGGCTTATAAAGGGTTAAAATTTCCACAAATTATATTAATATTTTATATGCATGTTTAAGGCAGAAGTAGTTCTAAAAGACTGCATCATTTAAAATGAAAAAAAATATTGAAGTATGATCATAAACAATGATTTCATGTGTTGAATCATGAGTCATTTTGTAGTAAATTATGACTCTTCAATAGTTTATGATTAGTACTAGGGCTGGAACAATAAAGAGCATGTTAGGCTGAATTTATGTTGGACTTGTTTTTATGTGATTTGTTATATTTTCCTTGGCACTGGCACTGTTTGTGTATTTGTTTAATTGAGAAAATGCTTCAATAAAATGTTGGCATTAATGGCAGATGTTACATTTATTATTTGTTAAAAAAATCATTAGACTATTTGAATAGTTGAAAGTTGCAGCTCTAAACCACTCCCTGTAGGTATTTGCAGTTGTTTCAACAAACATGGAGACAGAGGCATGTTACCCCAAGAAGGCTGCGGCAAAGAAAGCTACCAATAAACAATACATTTGTGTGTTTTTTAATATTAACCAATTTTGACTTTGTGTATGCCTATTGTCTACTTTTAGTTTGTGTTGTACTTGTGTCTTAACCATACTGTAGATTTCTCTACAGAATTCTGAAAAGGAGAACAACCCTCCTCAATAGTCAACACCAAAAACTCGACTAGTAAAAAATAAATCGGTATGTAATTTATATTTATTTTAACTGTAAGGCGCAATCGTATAGCACATATCTACGTTCAATAGTTAATAATATTTTTCCTGCTGGTTTACAGGCTGCAATGATCCATCGTCGAAGCCCTGGTGTCAGCATCTCAAAAGAACAGCTTTCAGCCTTGACTCGCTGAAAGGCTTCTGGATTTGGAGGCAAAAGTTGGTTTGTCGAAGGCACAATCGAATGAGAGGTCTCCCCCGTCTCATCCGCTGATCAAACTACAGCTACAGACATTTCGGTATGTTCGTCCAATTCCGGTGGAAACTCAAAGCAAATGTCAACAGTTGATCCTTATCCATCCGTCTGGTCATGGGGACTTTATTTCAACCAGCGGACATGACGATTTAGGGTTCCCATCGGCCGCTTCTACACCGTTTATTGACCGCACTCGCCCTGCAGATATAACGGGGGACTCTGCTTACTTAAACCACCAACTGTCAACAAATTCGATGCTTGATCACAGTTCACCTGTTCAAGAATATCCATCTTATTCTCCTCTGTCCAGCACATCACAGCATTGTCTTTCAGCAATGTCATCTTTTGTTTGAGATTGCCTGAAACACCAAGAACCTCTTTATATTTTCAGTCTCATAATCCTGTTTGACAGTCTCTCAGGGGAGTGATTCTACATGATGTGACTTTAAATCATGTGTGCCTGGAGGTCGAGAAACAACTTTGTGGATTCAGCAGGATCAGACGGTACACCTAAAGCAGATCAATCCGCCGCTGGTTTGTTTAAAAGGTTAATTTCCCTTACCATTCATCAGGACTGGGTAGTTTCTGTGAATTATGATGGTACAAAGGGAAAAAATGCTCTGCCTTGGAATCTACGTCAAGCCATTTCTGATGCTGTTGCTAGGAAATTCCATCCCACACCGCGTAATTGGAAGCTTATAAGAGACAGAATTTACGAACTCCTACGAAAGAAGAGATTAAGTTTTCCTCTTTTAATTTTAAACGCCATGCTGTAAATATATATATTTTTTAAACTTTTGTGTGTTTCAAGGTATTTGGAGTAAAGTGCTTTCCTGCTCTAAACTTTTTATTCACTTCTGTGTGTTGTAGACCAGTGTTTCTCAAACTTTTTCAGCCCAAGGACCACTTTATCTTCCTTTTTTTTTTTTTTTGAGGACCACCTAACAGAATCCCACTCTAACATGCCCCCAAAAAAACAACAAAATAGGAACGATAAGCTAAATTTAAGTTTAATATGCAACTGTTTCAAGTCAAAAACTATGTTCAAAAAAAATAATATGAATTTTATTTTATTTGAAAAAGTAAATGTGAAATGAGTTGCAGCTTAATATGAACAACAAACTGCACATGTGGGAAAAAAAAGTGCAATTAAACATACTGTAACAGTCTAGGTCCCACTTAATCAGTGCCGGTCCTAGATGCTGTGGGGGCCTAAGCAAAGCTTTGTGAGGGGCCCTCTGTCAGTGCATTCAGACCCTGATAGCACACATACATCTCGGAGATGTCTATTTGATGTCTGCGTTTACATCTGCAAGATGTTTTATTTAGATTGTTTTCTCATCTGCAATACGTCTGTGAGACGTCTCCTAAAAGATGTCATATAGACATATTGAAGATGTCTGCAAGACGTTTTTGATTTAGAATGTATGTAAAGCAGCTTTTTTCCTTTATAAGATGTTTTTACACACAAGATGTATTACAGATCTCCAGATCTTTACCAGACATCTAACAGACGTACCTGTGCTATCTGGGTAAAACCCAGTCAATGTTGCGGTTAGTTAGTTGTTAACTAACCACATCGTGTATTATCTTATAGCTGTATATTATTCCCATATGCACATTACTTTGAAACCCTGACTGATAAACTTGCTGATTATAACATGAAACATGTATTTGCTGTAAAGTTGTTTTGATTTAAAATGTGTTGTGAGAAGCACTAAAAAATTAACCTGATCTAAATGAATGAAATGAATCAAATTAAATTAAATATAAATACATACTGTTAATACACAGGGGTTATATTGGGATTTGTTATGTGGGGGCGGCTCTGCGGGGAGGGGTAACATGTTTAATACTGATGACAGCAAAGCCACTGGTGTGTTTCAATGACGTTCTGGACCTCTGATAGGATTTGATAAGTTTCAGCTTTAAAGGAGCATTTCACCCGTAGAAACATTAATCTTTATTGAAAGTGTGTCATATTTTTAGTCAAAATGTAACATACATTTAGAATTTGGTGCCTATTTGACACAGAAAAGGGGTGTTTGTAGTCTCACTCCCTCAACAAAGACATTGCACTTCCTTCTTTCAATGATGCAAAATGATGATTTTTACATAATTGAAAGAAGGAAGTGCAACACTGAAATCTGTATTTCTCATGTCTCAGCAGCAACTGAGGAAATGATGCATGACCATTCAAAAACATGACTGGGGTTCTAACTATACAAAGCTTAAAGCAAATTGGTGAAGTGTCCCTTTAAAGCTGTCCCAGAGGTTGACCCCAAATATTTTAAAAAGAGTGTCTGATTTTAAATATTGCAAATCTATGAGTTTGACACCCTATATCCATTTGTTGCACATGTCATTATGCACAATTGATCAAACTTTAAAGGAAGTCAAAAGAATCAACCTCCTTGAATAATTCTAAGCATTAGATGCCCCAAAAGACTCAATTAACAAGAAAAGGTACAACACACAGTACTGTATTAGCAAATATTATGTCCTATAAATTAGCCATAGAGATTCCCTATGCTGGTCAGCAGCTAAAACAATCATATAGTTAGGTTTGATTTGTGTTATCAAAATACATTATTTTATTAAACTATACAATGAGTTATATCCAGTGTTATCCATTTAACATACTGTAATTAAACGAGTGGCATATACTTTAATCCTTTACAAATTTCAAGTCTTCTATTAAGTTTTCTCGACGTGGGCACCAGTCTTACACTCTCTCTCTCTCTCTCTCTCATGTCAAATTATCCTGCGCGAGAGCGCGCTCTTGAAGTTCAAAGGGAAAGCACGTGTTTTCGCGGCAATTGCGTCGCCGAATTCGCGTCATTTGCATCGCCCCATGCTAGGATGCGTCTTTGCATTGACTGTGTATGTAATCTGCCTGCGCAAATCCTTTATCTTGTTCCCTTGCTTCACGTTTTTCCCCAGACGAATAGCTTTGTTTTAAATCAATGGTGGGCATATAATATGCGCATCGTTACCACATCACTCTTCTGCGTCATGCACACAGCCGTTTTTAAATTTGAAGGCTGCAACCTCCGGATGTCGCATATGCGCGCTGCATACGTCATCAAGCCTGATTTATTTAAGTTAAATAAGCATTTCATTTGCAAGTCATAAGCATAATATAACAATTAACCATTAACTAAGAATAATAGTCAACATTATAATTGTTAATATTCTGAAATACGTTTTTATGACGCATATGCAGCCTACATATGTGACCTCAGAAGGCTGCAGCCTTCGGATTGAGAAACTGCCTGCATGTTGTCCGAGTACATATCAGTGATTTAAGAAATCATTAAGTATTTATAAAAAGCTGCATAAATTCGGAAGTTTGCAAATTTAAATTATAGCGTCTTGTTTTCATTAAACATAATAATAATTTTTATTTGGTATAATGGTTTTAAATAATTCTGAGATCAAGGGGGCCCCCTAGTGGTGCGGGGCCCTTTGCAAATTGCGTAATTTGCGTATAGGAAATTCCAAAGAGTCATTGGTTTAAAACTGAGGTGGTGGGTATATGAAGTCAATGAGTTCACAACAGAGGTCTTCTCGGGTCCAAAGAAATGTTCCCGAACCCGAAATGACCCGAATCACTTCATACCCGAACCTGACGTGCATAAATTAAAAAAATTTAAAGAAAGACCCGACCCGAGACAAACCCGAGAAAATTAGACCTCAAGTCCGACACGTACTAGTGAATTTTTTTTTTAACCCGACTGGAACCGAATGTAAACTGCACTGACGTGTGTGCATTCTGCAGACCCACGCGCAGGAGTCAGACAGAAAGAAACTCCGGTGGCCTTGCAACCAATTTGGCGAGCTGCTCCATTCGTTTTACTTTGTTATCTGACGACGACACCAACGTAACCATTAAAATGTACATTTATAATTGACTGACATGTTTGTCTCAACGAAAATTAACCTTCAGACAACCACACAATGTCGCAAGCGCTCTTGGCAAACAGATGAGAGGTTTGAAAAGGACATTGACGCACACAGGCGAGAGAGTTCGGGTCTTCTCGGGTCCGTTCAGAAAAAACACATTCATTTTTAAATTACCCGAGACCCGATGCCGCTATTATTGTACCCGACCCGTGTCCGAGGCACATGTGAAACTTTTAGACCCGAACCTGATCGGGTCGGACCTCGGGTTTTCGGATCTAAGTGGACCCGTGAAGACCTCTAGTTCACAATAAAATGCTGAAAAAAAATGTTCCCCTTAATGTCCAAAATCACTGAAATTACAGGGATTTTGCACATGAAGCAAAAACTAGTACATTACAAAACTAATAGATCTGTGGATTTTAGCTGCTTTCAGTTGACGCTTGATCTTTTCTTTTGACTCCTCTTTGGTTTAGCCACCGATCCATTTTTATGTTATTAAAACAAAATGGCAAGAACTGATATAACAGTTTTGCAAGTGCATTAAAAATCTACTTAAATAAGTGACTATTGTATAAACACTAGCCTAGTTTAGGTCATCTTTTGGTGGACCACTGGGGGTATTTGGGGACCACACTTTAAGAATTACTGTTGTAGAGTATTTGGAGTGAAGTGGTTTGCTGTTTTTTTTTTTTTTTAAATAAAAGCTTAACTATATGTATGAATCATTGAGTGAATTAATACCATAATGATTTTCATTGTAATACCTATTGTCTATACACAAGGACCACGCTTCTGAATTATGGTAACCACAAAACTCAAAGAAGAAACAGAAACTCAAAAAAATCTCAAAGATAAATAAACATTAAAAATTAACAAGTATTTATTTTTATTTAAAAGCACATAAAATAGCATTTTATTTCAAATTTTACTCTCCAAATGCAGTCTCATGTAAAGTATGCTGGGAAATACAAGTTAACTGCCTAAGAAGTTATAATTACTAAAATCATTCAAGAGTCAGTTTCCTTCTTACAATTTTAAGTGGATTTTACATGATGACATTAAGTTAAATTTACTCAATAATGTGTTAATTTAGAATTACATAAATTACTCACATTTTTGTGTAATTTTTACTTAATTTTTTTAGTTAAAAACAAGAATTATTTTTTATTTACTAATTTTATTTAGTTAAATTTATTAAGGCACGTAATCATTTTTTACAGTGTAGGCGCATGCTCACTGTGCGTGAATGGTCATGTCTCATGTGTTTATGACCGTAAACATAAAGGGTCTCCAAGCAAATTCACGCGTTTTAGGCCATAAAACATTTTCTGTTTCATACAGTAAATATCTCCTCACTATCTGCTAGCTGACTGTCCTCTGAACACACTGACTGTCTCTGTAGACAGCCCAGGCTTCGCAAAAACTGCATCAAAAACAAAGTGGTCAAACCTACCACCACAAAACATAAAGTGTTCCAGCCAATAAAAGACAAGAAGGATTTGGGAGTGGGGGTTGGGCACGTCCATGAGGGGAAGGGAGGAGTTAGCTAACCCTAACCAAATCATATGAATCTAGATTATTCACATTCCATTTTCACTTAAGTTTCACGCCCCCACTGGCACCATGAGATCTATGTATATAAATACAGTCCTTTCACATGTACAGTAAAGACATTTCAAAATGACCAAGAGATAAAGGCATAAACAAGTTTCTCTGCATCTGGACGGGTTAGAAGGGGACGGATTTTGGAAATGTTACGAAGGTGGTGAAAGGAGGTCTTGCAGATGTATTTTATGTGGTCATTGAAGGTTAGTTGAGAATCAAACCGGACACCTAGGTTAGCCTAGGGCTTCTACCTATCCCTTTTTGAACAGGTGTTTATCATGCAAAATTTGTTTTACTTAATTGTATGTACATTTCATAAGCATTGCTGTCTTTTTCATTGTTAATTGTTCGCAATAAAGATTTCATTCATTCATTCATACGTCACAACATTACTTTCAAAATCAGCTTTTTTCATGAAAGTTCTCGTCATAAAGAAACGGTCAGTTTCAATCCTAAAATACTGGCTAATTTACAGTAAATGGATAATAAAATGTTAGGCTTGGCTCTCACAAAAACTTTAAGCATTCGAAAGCCAGGACCCTGGTTAAGTTAGTACTTTGTTGAACGCTTGAATCATGGCCTGAACAATAGCGTAGTGCCCGGGATTTATACTCAAATCCTTTGAAGTAACCCATCTCAGCTGTTGATCCGTATAAGGGTTTCTGTCGGGAATTGGGGTAAGCTTGATTTTGTTCCTTTGTTAGTACTGGCGGGGTGGATGTTTAATGTGGAACCTCCTTCGTTAGCATGGGTGGGATGGATGTTTAACATGAAAGCAGTCTATCCGATTAAAGTTATACCAGCTTCTAGGATATTCAATCTCACACAATCCGACAGTCTATCATCCTTTGAAATAGATAGGTGTGGATAGTTTTTTTCTGTAAGTAGATATGTGATTGTTAGGATAAACTGACAAAGCAGCATTGCACGGTAGTGTGACGTTGAAACCATTGTCGCCCATTGTAGCTTTTGGTTTAAATGACCTAACGATTCATGGTCAGTGAGTTTTAAGACAGTTTCAAGTCCACCAGGGCTTTTTTGTCAACATAGCGATTAAATTTAGCAGGCAATCCTAACCATTTGACCAAAACAAGTGTATTTCGTCTTTGTTTTTTCTGACCTTAAACGACTCATCTTTGCTCACAATTATTTCTTGTAACTCTTCTTTGGTAAAAATCCTGTTGATGATTTCTCCATCATAATCGAAAAGTCTGTAAACCAGAGCCACAGTGGAAAAATTCTTCTGTGTAGTTCTGCTCGTAACCTTTAGCGAAAGTGCCTCTGACTCTTCTCACAACATTACCTACTTTAATTTTAAATGAGTGTTTTTCATTCTTCATACCGGCTTACAAGTTTTGAAACAGCAGGGGTTTATTTTCCTTGTTGAGATTAATTGGACACATTTTAATACTTCTGTGATAACAGGTGTTGTATCCTTGAGTAATGTTTTTTAAAACATCTACGTATCAGCATGAATTAGTACCTGTTAAAAGTCGCCACATCCTGATTTTTAATATCCTGTTAATTCTCTCTACGACGCTCACTTTCAAATCGGTGGCAAAATGGTAAATGTTGTGCTTTTTGATCAAATCTTGAAAATGTTTGTTAAAAAAATTCCTTCCTTTGGTCAGTCTGCAATTTCTATGGAACTCGCCCCTCTTTAACCACCAGGGGTCCAAAAACGCGGCAACGCGTTTTGACGTGTTTTCTTCTTATCATAGCAGAATCAACTTAAAATACTCCATCATTAATAATCATAGATATACATGTTTGACATAATTTGAAACTGTGAATGGTCTTCTTTAATTTGTGTACATTCACTATAACAACAAATCTTTTTGTTTTTGTCAAATAAAGAAAATAAGCAGGGTGTGAATTCAGACATTTCTTTCTCCGTCTGTCTACTTTTACACATGCTAATTATAATCGAAAATTATAAAATATCGCCTGTTTATATAATCTGCATTGAAGTAAAGAGAGTACTGTTTTTCCCGGCTGACTTCATTATCTCTTATGCGGTCACGCCCACAGGCGGTACTCGCTGTTCACATGGTAATGAATAGATCAAACAATGACAAACAAAGCGTTAAGTTTTATCAAATTTAAAGACTTTACCGCATGTTTGGATGATAAACTTTATACACACATGTGAGGAAGATCTTCATTTATGTCTGGACTTTGAGGAAGAGAAGCATTTATCTTTACCGTTAACGTTACCTAAGAAGAACAACAATGAAAGACGCACTTGGAGGAGGATATATTCCTGAAGTAATTTATCCTCATTTATATTTTCTATCATGTAATAGGCTTATGGCTTGTGCAGTTCAGCCTACAGAAGCGACCTCAGCAGACTGCACGCTTCGGATTGAAAAATGTTTGCATTGTTTACAAACAAGGACGCATGAACTTACGTAATAGCCGATAACTGTTACATGCAGTACAGGCTTAAACACAATAATTCACTTTCGTATCCTTCATGGCAACTTTCAGTAAGGCTGCACTGCAGGATCTTTTAAGTGTGTGCTGTAGTATGATTCCATATGTTTACATGCAACGCAATTCCATACATTGCATTGTTTACACGGAGACGCGAGTACTCATGCACATGGACGCCATATGCGATGTGTTTTTAAAATTCATACTTGCTTACAGAAACGCACTAAAACATTGTTAAAAACAGAAGCTAGACGATCAGTCGATGGGCATCTGAAAACAGTCATCTGAAAACAGCTTTTTATTTAACTAATCACAGCAGATGTTTATCTGAGATGTTCTGTATTTAGTTTATGTACATGATAAGTTTATCTGAATGTAGTGCTATCAGTGATATTTACCCATCAGTTATGTATGTAAGCTCATGTGGTATTTCTGTGGACAATTTCCTCTCATCAGTACAAAACTATGAAGTGGAAAAACATATTCACACGTTTTGGACAAAGTTATATGGTAACATGAGCCACATGAAGTTTACAGCTCTGTTGTGGATTAGTTTATACAAGATCTTGAATATGGTTTGTTTCCAAATAAACTGAAAATGTCCCACTGACCTTCATTTCTATTTTGATTATATTGTTAAATTCTTTATTAACTACAAACAAACATGTATACGTTTCTTTTATCCACACATTCTTTACTGTAGTTCCCTCTCACATTGCTGCTTAAAGGCTCATTATGCAGCTCATTATGCAAGTCTTTTGTTTCTCAGCTGTCAATCAATCCTTCTCGCATACGGCCCCTCTAAACAAAAAGTGTCTTACAATTTCTAAATCAATATATTGTTTAATGTGAATGAGTAGGCAGGATGATTTTCACATCATTTTAAAGAAAAAAAATAGACTACTAGATTCTGTTTGGTAAAGTCTTGTGAAAACATGTTTAGTATGGATTTGTGGGCTTACTGTATATCAGTGACTTAGAAATTTAGCTTTTAAAAAAAAAAAAAAAAAACACAAACATTTTTCTTTGCAAAATACAAACATGTACATACATGTAGCTCATATAATATTGTAGCCCAGTGTGTGCTGAACGCAGTGTTATGAGACACTTGCCATTAATATGTTTAAAGAAACTTAAAAAACAAACAAATGTAAGAGCATGTCAGAACCTCTGCCAGTGTCCCAAAATGGTTGGACCCCAGAGGGTTAATGTGAGTTTTAGGTACTGTGATTATTGGGGATAGGTTATTGATAAGCCTAGGGCTTCTTCTACCCATCCCTTTTCCAATGAGGTGAGTTTTGTTAATTTGATATTTTTTTGTGTGTTATTTACTTTTCCTTTTTCTCAGTTCGAAACAAACAAATAAATAACTCTGTCCGTCTTATCCGTTGCTTTCAACTAGGCTAACTTGCTTCCTGCCATATTGTACTGTGGCTAACATAACGCATGTGACACATTATAGACAAGAAAATGATAAACCATTGGCAATGGGGTTCATGTTTAAAAATGGTATGCATGACAAGAAATACAGGTTAACTTAAGTAAAGAGTTTGGTTTCAAAATGCAAGTAGAAGAAAGGTACAGATATTTGTATAAAAATGTAAGAAGTAAAAGTAAAAAGCACATGTGTTTGAGAATGCAAGAATGCAGGAACCAGGGCGGAACTGGGAACCTAGGCAGAGACACAGAACATAGAGTGGCCTCTTTGGCCAGGTTAGACAATTTAAAGAACTGGGATCAGCCATCTTGAGCAAGGCAGGATGGAACATCTCGGCTGTGACAGGAAACAATGATTCAGCCTTCATGTTCATGACAGGTAAAACAGGTTAGCCAGCTTGGTCGAGACAGGAAACTCCAGTCACTCAGATTCCTCCTCTTTGGCCGTGACAAAGGCTCAGGTGACTCAGGCCATCACAGGAAGTACAATAGAGAGGGAACATACCTCTGAGACCACCAGACTTCAGACTTTCTGGATACCAGACATTTGCACAGACACAAATGGAGTGTCCACTAAACTAGACATCAGACTCCGGTGTCTACAAACTGCCATCTTGTTCGTTGACAATGGCGGCCCAACTATCTTGTCTAGAGAGGTGGCAATCTTGTGAACTGGCTCAGGTGTGGCAGCCATCTTGGGAACAGGCTCAGATGTTAAATCCGTCATACAGTTAATCTATCCTCATTTATATTTGCTATCATGTAATATGCTTATGGCTTGTGCAGTTTTTTTATGTGTGTGCTGTAATATGATTCCATATATTGTTTATATATGGGTGGTGATGGTGCAGTGGATAAGACACTCGCCTTTGGTGTGAGAGACCCGGGTTCGAATCCACTGTGACATACCATTGTGTCCCTGAGCAAGACACTTAATCCCTAGTTCCCCAGAGGCGTGCGACCTCTGACATATACAGCAATTGTAAGTCGCTTTGGATAAAAGCATCAGCTAAATGAATAAATGTAAATGTTTACATGCAATACAATTCCATACATTGCCCTTTACACGCGACGCCGTTTTTATGAGCACCGCATTGTTTACACGGACGCCATATGCGATGTGTATTTAAAGTTCATAGGGGCTTACAGAAACGCATTTAAAACAGAAGCTAGACGATAAGGGAATGGGCATCTGAAAACAGCTTTTTATATAACTAATCACTGCAGATGTTTATCTGAGATGTTCTGAATTTAGTTTATATACATGATAGTTTATCTGAATGTAGTGCTATTAGCGATATTTACCCATCAGTTATGCATGTAAGGGTATTTCTGTGAACAATTTATGTTTATAACTCTCTTACAGGTCTGCATCCCTCTCATCAGTACAAAACTATGAAGTGGAAAAAAATTCACACTTTTTGGACAAAGTTATATGGTAACATGAGCCACATGAAGTTTACAGCTCTGTTGTTTATCAGTTTCTTAGTTTATACAAGTTAAGTTTTTGAATAGGGTTTGTTTCCAAATAAACTGAAAATGTCCTACTGACCTTCATTTCTATTTTGCTAATATTGGTAACTTCTTAATAAACCTCAAACAAACATGTATACATTTATTTGTCCTCACATTCTTTACTGTAGTTCCCTCTCACATTCCTGCCTAAAGGCTCATTATGCAGCTCATTATGCCAGTCTTTTGTTTCTCAGCTGTCAATCAATCCTTCTCACATACGGCCCGTCTAAACCAAAAAATGTCTTACAATTTCTAAATTAATATATTGTTTTATGTGAATGAGTAGGCAGAAATTTTAAAGAAAAAACTAGACTATAAGATTCTGTTTAGAAGTCTTGTGAAAGCATGTTTAGTATGGGTTTTGTGGACTTATATCAGTGACTTGAGTAGGGATGGGTATCGTTAAGGTTTTAACGGTATTACTACTCGTACCGGTACTGCTTAATGGTCCGGTGCTTTAGCGGTATTCTTATCGGTACTTTGGCCAATGTTAACATTTAATCATGAACCTATGTTCACATGATTAAGTTAATTATGTGTCTGCATTTCATTATTACAAATTAATTTCTGGATATCATTTCTAAATATTATACATATATTTGTTAATGCACCAGCATGAAAGCTGCAGAAAAAATACTTTAAATAGAATATTTATATGTAGGCTATTTTGTAAATTAACTTTAAAGTGCTGTGCATTTAGCCAAATAAATGTTTACATAGTGATTTTTCTTTATTTGGGATTATAAAAAGAAATATGTTGAATACATAACGTCATTTCTCCCAAAAGAAATCAACAGAATTTCAACGTAAGGTAAGCAAACCAATTAGGGAGATTGTACATTTATTTTAAATGACGTGAAAAATGTTCATTCAACATGATTTTAGCATACATGCCTGACGTAGATGGGGCAACCACCAGAGATGAGCTAGCTAGGCAGTCGAAAACTTTGCAGGCTGCGACCTTCTAATAACGTATTTTAAGACTGATTGCGTCACAGCAGCGCGACTTGAGGCTGTGACTTAGTGAATAGTTTAATCTACATCAACGTGTCATATTTTCTCAAATAAATAAATATTTTTCGGATTCCATATTTATTTGAATAAGTCAGAAACGTTTTTCGCTGTGTCCTACTGACAGGCTCGGTGGGCGCGTGCAGCAGGTGACGCAAATTATAGGTCCTCCGAGACTTAGACAGTCTCATTACAGTTCTCTTCTTTGGGACAAAGCTTCTTTCTGCACGTAATGCACTTTTAAAAGATGCTTTGACAGATTGCTTGTGTTTGCACTTACCTGTATGACAACGAGCATTGTCTGCATCAACTCTAGTAAAGTATAACCAAACTTTTAAACGTTTTGCTCTATCCGCCATCGTCACTCTTTGTATTAAGCAGGAGTTTTTGTGCTATTATGTGTGTGTGTGCATGCGCCACGCTCGTCGTTGTTGTGTGTATGTGTGTGTGACAGACAGCCTTAGCGGCACGCATTAGAGATCTCGCAGATCTCACAGACAAACATCTTAATATTATCGCAAATTAGAAATTTTTGGTGAGATAAAATGTGCACGAAAACATTATTAAGCAAGAATACATAGTACATTTATTTTAATTTTTTTCTCCAGTACCGACAGCAGAACCGATAGCGTCAGATCTTACTGATACTACGGTCTTTCATAATTTAGCCCCGGGGCCAGTTTAATACCGGGTTTCGGTACCCATCCCTAGACTTGAAGACAGCTATAAACTTGACAGAGAACTAACCTGTGGCTCGTCCATTAATTGTATACAGCAGGAAGTTATCAGTCTCTACTAAGTGTGAGAAATACAAGGTGTGGCATGTGACCATGTGAACTGATTGAAATGCGTGTCACAGTGAATGAGTGAGACTTGAGAGCCCTGTATATATATTTTTCCCAATATACTTTATTAAAACATTTGTTCAATTTATAATTACTACGTTATGGATCTGTTAATTTAATAAGTTAATAAAATATGCTTCACATCTCACAAGTTCCTCCAAAAGCTTATTTTTTGTGGCGTCAGTCACACTTTGGCCTATGTTTATTATTGTCATAGCTGTGTATTCAATATGACCACTTAAGTTGCAGTGATAGTTGATAGTGAGAGACTGAGTGCATCTGTTCACAATGATTTCAACAGCAGGTATCTTATTATAATGTCCATTGGTATCAATCTTAATATTTTTATGACTGCTGCGGCAGGCGTGCCTTATTTTTCTGTATTGAAGGTAGCAACCCTAACTGTAAAATATGTTGTAAAGTGAAATGTATACAGATTTTGGACCACATTAAGGAATTATTTTGCTTTGAAGAGGTGACATCCTTGAGTCTGTTAAACCTAAAGAGATTCTGACAGATAAAGGTAATGACTTACAATCTTCATCCTTCTAATTTGGTATAGCAAATCATATACTGTACAACAACTTAATCAAAGTAGGGGTAATAACCAGAGGTCCAGGCCTATTCCCTCATAGCCTGCTTATAGTAATCACGATTACACACAACTTAGGGTTAAATAATTAGTCTATCCGTGTAACCAGAGAAAACTGTTGAAGCAACTGCCCCATGCTGGCGTGCCCTTATTAAAAATACTCACGCAACCCCAGCCAGCTACCTATATACAACTTAATACAGAACTAAAACTATGACCAGAGGTCCAAGTTAGCACCTTCTAACCAGTGTTCGAATTATGTCAAAGCTTATGGGGGGTCCCCTAGCTAAGCCCCCCCCCGGCCAAGCCCCCCCCATTATAGTGTCGCTGTGATTTCACAAAGTAAGATGTGATCCTGGATTAACAATTATCTGATCCTGGTTTTAATTAAAGACCCGAAAATACCCTTTACTCAAACCCTAAACATTTTTTATTCCTCAAATTAGTGTGAAACGCTGGCAAGGCCAGATATTTTAAACAGAATAGGGGTGAAATAGGGTGGACATCAATGACATCTTTCAAATTACATAATTAGGGGTCAAGCCCAGAATGGGCGAGACCCCTATTGTGATTGTTAGTTTTCTTATTATTATTATTATTAGGGGTCAAGCCCCGAAGGGGCGAAGACCCCTATTGTATTTGTTAGTTTTCTTATTATTATTATTATTATTATTCTTCTTCTTCTTCTTCTTCCGCCATTGCGGTCTATGGCAGCCCATAGAACCGTACGTAGGAAAGTTATGAAATTTGGCACACTGATAAAGGACAGTCCAATGTGTCCCCACAGCAAATTTGGAGTCTCCAACTCCAACCCTCTAGCGCCACCAACAGTCTAAAGTTGCACTTACGTTTTTGTTTATAACTTCTGACCCATACGTCCTAGAAACGAAATTCTTGTTTCCTCTGATTCCTTGGCTCAAGACGATTCGACTGGACCCTATGACGTCATTTTCCGTCATGAAAATTTTTCCGCCATTTTGAATTATTCGTAAAACCTACTTTTGCGAACTCGTCCTAGAGCTTTTGCCCGATTTCCACGAAAATCGGTATGTAGCATCTACAGACCCTCACGGCAAAAAGTTATGGAATTCATGTCGATTCGCCAATCTGTTTGCGTAAACCGCGTCAACAAATTTTCCGTAGAGTGCAAAAAAACGGATTTGAGGCTGTATCTTCGCCAAACTTAAGCCTATTGAAACGACACTTGGTACTTGTGATGCCAGTCAGGAACTGAGAGCGCATGCCCAGTTTCGTCGCAGCGCCACCTAGTGGTAAGACGAATGTTTTACACACCTATAACTTTGGCTGTGATCGACGTATTTTCATGGGACTTGTTTCCTTGGAGTCCTGAATAGTTGCCGAGTCCAACGATACCAAACATGCCAGAATTGGCCTTACGGTTAACCCTGCGCGGCAAAATAGCACTTAAAAAACACGCGCGAATATCTCCGCGAGCGTAATTCTGATCGACTCGAAAACATCATAGGAAGAATATTGCATTACCTTCTGAACAAAAAGTTCTATTGGCATTGTATTAAAATTTTCATCAGAAATGGCTGAAAATTGCAAAAAACGAAAAATTACCTTTAAATTTTGTGTTTTTACACATAAATGGCTATAACTTCATAACGCAAAGAGATTTTTTTACCATATTTGATACCCTGATGTATGAGCATATTTTGAGGCCACACAAAAAAAATTGTATGCTTGCACCACTAGGTGGCCCTATAATTGAACAAAACCTTTGATATCAAGCCAGCCCTATGGTCATACAACTGTTTCTTCACTAAACTAAAGTGTATAGTCATAAAACTAGCTAGATGTAACACAGTTATGACCTGAGGTTGCATGCACAATTTTGTCATTGCGCCACCTACTGGTTTTGAGATAGAATAACGCATTTTTTGCCTAAAACTACTGCAACAACACTTCTAAAACCATGAGTCATCATGGATTATTCCTTTCATGGCTTTGACTATAATCACTGATGGTTGCCAATTCACTCCCTAGCAACCAATGAGAATACCTTATCAACCGTTTTTGCAAAAGCTATATCTCTGCATCGGAACACCGTAGAGACACGGGGGTGGGCTCTTTTCACTAATTAAACTTGGTTTAACTAGGTTCTTCAGTCTGCTTATCCAATCTCAATTTTACATCCTTTTGGGTCCTTTTCGGCTTGACCCCGGTATTGCTGCTTGCAGCTATATTTATTATTATTATTATCTATTATTCTTCTTCTTCCGCCATTGCGTCTATGGCAGCCCATAGAACCGTACGTAGGAAAGTTATGAAATTTGGCACACTCAAAGAGGACATTCCAAATAGTCAACACACCAAATTTGGAGTGTCTATGTCAAACCCAATAGCGCCACCAACAGTCCAAATTTTCACTTACATTTTTGGTTATAACTGCTGACCCGTACGTCATAGAAACGCAATTCTTGTTCCTTCTGATTCCTTGGCTCATGCCGATTCGATTGCACCATATGATGTCATTTCGGTTATGCTATTTATTTTGATATTTTGAATTGTTTGTAAAACCTACTTTTTCGAACTCGTCCTAGAGCTTTTGTCCAATTTGCGTAAAAAATGGGTGTGTAGCATCTAGAGACACTCATGGCAAAAAGTTATGGAATTCGTGTGGATTCGCCAATCCGTTTCCGTATACCGCGTCAACGAATTTTATGTAGAGTGCGTAAAAATGGATTTGAGGCTGTATCTTCGCCAAAGTTAAACGTATTCACACGAAACTTGGTAGTTTTGATGGCAGTCATGACCTGAGGGTTCGTGCCCAGTTTCATCACAGCGCCACCTAGTGTTCATGAGATTTGAAAAATGGCTATTTTTGCTTATAACTACTGCAAACTTGAGTCTAAAATTATACAAGTGCTATTGTTAGATTCCTTGAGGCATGCCGAGTCAAACGATACCAAATGGTTTTCAGTCGGCCATTTTGGGGGTCGGCCATTTTGATTTTTAACTTTTTTTGTCGGAAAGTTATGAAATTTGGCACACTCAAAGAGGACATTCCAAATAGTCCCCACACCAAATTTGGAGTGTCTTTGTCAAACCCTATAGCGCCACCAACAGTCCAAATTTTCACCTGCATTTTTGGTTATAACTGCTGACCCATACGTCATAGAAACGCAATTCTTGTTTCATCTGATTCCTTGGCTCATGCCAATTCGATTGCACCATATGACGTCATTTCCGTTATGCTAATTATTTTGATATTTTGAATTGTTTGTAAAACCTACTTTTTCGAACTCGTCCTAGAGCTTTTGTCCAATTTGCATAAAGAATGGGTGTTTAGCATCTAGAGACACTAATGGCAAAAAGTTATGGAATTCGTGTCGATTCGCCAATCCGTTTCCGTATACCGCGTCATAACATTTTACGTAGAGCGCGAACAAACGGATTTGAGGCTGTATCTTTGCCAAAGTAGTTTTGATGGCAGTCATGACATGAGGGTGCGTGCACAGTTTCGTCACAGTGCCACATAGTGTTCACGAGATTTGAAAAATTTCTATTTTTGCTTATATCTAATGCTAGCTTGATATTAAAATTATGGATTTGTGGCTATATCTTCGCAAAAGTTTTGCACATTAATGTGTGCATTGCCAGTGGTTCAGTGGTTAGTGAAGGTTGTCTACAAATCGGAAGGTTGGTGGTTCAAACCCCAGCTCCACCTGACCAAGTGTTGAGGTGTCCATGAGTGAGACATCTAACCCCAACTGTTATATGTCATCAAAGTCATGAACAGAGGGTGCATGGAGCGGTTTGTCACAAGGCCACCTAGTGGTCACGAGATTTGAAAAGTGACATGCTTTTGTTTTTATGCTGCAAAATTGAGTCTAAAATCATGAAATTGCTATTGTTAGATTCCTTGAGGCATGCCGAGTCAAACGATACCAAAATGTTTTTGGATGGCCATTTTCAATTACAAAGCATACCAACTTTTTCAAACTCCTCCTACAGCGTTGATTTGATTGGCTTGGATTTGGTACACACAATCTAGACTCTAGACAAAAAGTCATAAAAAGATTTTGTTAGACCAATTAGTTATTGTATAGCGCATCAACAAATATTATGGCGAGCACGCCGGAATGGATTTGAGGCTATATCTTTGCAAAAGTTTTGCATATTAATGTGCGTATTTCCAGTGGTTCAGTGGTTAGTGTAGGTTGTCTACAAATCGGAAGGTTGGTGGTTCAAACCCCAGCTCCACCTGACCAAGTGTTGAGGTATCATTGAGAACCCCAACTGCTCCTGATGAGCTGGATGGCTCTCGCATGGCTGACAGTGTATGAATAGGTGAATGTTTCACAACTTGTAAATGTCATGAACTGAGGGTGCATGGAATAATTTGTCACAGAGCCACCTATTTCATCAGCATTTTTTTGAAAGCCCTTGTAAACTTTTCAGTGCCCCCTAGTGGTTAAGAGTTTTGAGGCTTTATCTCCAGATCGCTTTATTGTGTGTACACCATATTTGGTGGGTGTCATCACAATTATGACCTGAGGCACCATCTATTGTTTTGGTGCAGTGCCCCCAGTGGTCAAGTCATTTGAGGCTATATCTCAACATTGCTTAATCATATGTATATAAAATTTGGTGGGTGTCATCACAATCATGACCCGCGGCACCATCTATTGTTTCAGTGCAGCGCCACCAAGATAAAGAAGATTTGAAAAATTGCAATTTTTGCCTTAATCTACTGAAAACTTAGATTTAAAATCAAGACAGTCATTATTGATACTTCATTCTGTGCCCTTTTTGGCTTGACCCCGGCATCGCTGCTTTGCAGCTATATTTTTACTATAGTAGTAGTTAAATGAATTACATTGCGTTTTTTGAGTCATAGCTCGAATATTTTTCGGATCAGCATAACTGGAGGTGGGAAAATAAAAGTAAGAAATTGTGAGCATAAAAATAGAAAAGAACAAAGTTACAAATAAAGTTAGATCTATTTAGGTACATAAATAGAATCAAATGAATAATAACACGGTCTTCATTATTGTATAAATTAAATATAATTAATCTTTTTAAAGATACAGAAGTGATTTTCCTTTGTTTGCTGTTGTTAAATTAATATGAATGACACAAACATAAGCAGATAAGAACTACTACTTTCAGAAACAAAGATCTGATTTCTTTCTAAACTGTTTGCACTCACTTTAAGACATAACTGAATGTTTTTTATGAGAATATTTGCCAATGAAGCCTGTGGTATTTCGAGATCGTTCTGTGATTGCATGCTTGGAAACGCACATGGTGCGTCTCTGTGTGTCCGCTTATGAGTATGCGTCCATTTGAGTATGTTTGTGTGTCATTGTCTGTGCGCACCCAAAACAGCTCACTTTAGCATTTTGCGCTCAAATAGTTTAAAATCGCTTGCATATTAACATTTGCAAGGTTTAAAACCACACATGCAAAAGATAAGCTTTCTATAAATATTTATTTATTTCTGAATGATGGGTATTTGAGCGATTAACAGACTATGATTTATTATCATTTATGCGTGATTTCCCAATAAAATATTTTTGTTTCTTTTGCCTGGGGGGACCAGCCTAGCCACTGGTGTGCAATAATATTTTTGAGAAGAATTAAAATAAAAAACCTAATCCTAAAGATTTCTAAAGATACTTACAGTCAATGAGGTGAAAATATTTCACAACTCGTCTGTCAATTCCTCCAGAAAACAGCGGGAGGCGCACTTAAGAGTTTTAAATTCATGTAGTATTTACATTTTAATAAAAACCAGGGGACCGCCTAATTTATGTTTTTGTGCTTTATGGGGAGTCCCTCAAGGCTTATAGGAGGTCTGGGACCCCCCAGACCCCCTTCAATTCGAACATTGCTTCTAACCTGGTATAGCGAATCATATGCCATACAACAACTTAAAGTAAGGGCTATGATCAGAGGTCCAAGCTTATCTCCTTATAGCCTGCCTATAGTAATAAAATTGCTGGACACCTTAGATCAGCGGTATAGACTCTTCTGTCCCACCCCATGGGGTAGCCGTCCTGGGGGGTAGATATGAATTATTTGAGAAAGGTTTCAGATGATAATTCAACAGGAATTGGAAAACGGTTCCCTGTGGATTCAGCCATTTGCTGCTGGTCTTAGAAATACCTTTTGTCAGGGTTTGGCACCATCTTACAGATTTCCGCCCTTTTGATCAAGTGAGATGAACACAACAGTCTGAATAAGATCAATATACAGTAGGGTGTTAGCTCTTGGTGGTGTCCATTCACTGTAGTGTTCATAGTGTTCAAGTTTATTGTGTCAACCAAGGCCTTTGTGCTTTGTTCGATGAATGTCCCATTCTTTCAGAAAAAAACTCCTGTTTTTAGATGTTCTGTTTCTTTGAAGAAAGTGGTGAAGCCCGAACGTGATTTTCCTACCTACCCAGGCGAGTGACGTCTTTCAGTTATGGTTTCCCAAAGAGCACATGAAGTTTGATCTTCTCCTTCCCTGTCTACAACTACTGTGGTAAGTTTGTTCCTTTACTTTTTAGACGAGTTGAGGGAAAGCCTTTGCAAATCTCAGATCCATACACATTTTTTGAACCGGTCTGTTATACCCATTGTTAGACCGGAGACCGTAGAAATCAGGTGGAAGGAGAATTAGTGGGATAAATAGCTTTTTAGGGACAAAACAATTGCAGTGTAGATCAGGAGATCATGGAAATTCAGGTGTTGCAAATAAAACTTCTCCTTTCTCTATGCGATAAAGGATTAAACCTAAAATGGAAAAATAACGAAATAATATCCTGGTTTATAGTCGAGGGCAAAAGAGTGATATCTAAATCGAAATAGAAGAAATTACCGACTGCCATCGTCTACCTACTACGCAAAAACGACCACAAAACAATCTCTGAGACAGAACACAATTGCAGATATCCGAGAAATAGAAAGAGCACACTCAGACAAATTGCAAAAACTATTAACACAAATTGCAGCGTTTACGTACAAAAAACACCGTTGGACAAGGCAGAGCGAGCTAATGGCGAGAGAAAATGATGGGCTAAAAAAGAAACTAAAAACCCGGCAGAAACTATATTTCTGCTCTCAAAGACTGTTGCAGGAATGCAGGCTTCCCAGTGGCTGCAGTTAAACAGGCAGTACAAGATGAAACTTTTGGATCAGAAAGAATTGATGATAGTGATGATGATGCAGTAGCATCGTAAATCAAAACACGTAGAGATATCCAAACCGAAGAGCAAGCTCCCGTACAAAAACATGAGCAAAATCAGCAAAGTCCTATAAAAACGAGAACAAAATCAAGTAAACACCCGCAAAATCTGTCCGTGTTGCCGTTCTTAAAACCATGACAAACAAGAACAATGAGATAACTATGATTACCTGCCCAATAATATGAGACGAGTGTTCAAAACACAAATCATAGGAGTCATGTCCTCAAAGGGACCATTTCAGCCATATTGGGAAACACTGATGTTACAAGCCACAGTATACAAACTAGAGACTAGAGATGTATGGCAAATCGCGTTGTTAACCATTCCCAAAGAGTTCAGATCAAAGCTAACCCCAGAGATGAAATCTGGACGTATAAGAGCAGTACGTTGACGAAACTGACAAAGTCATTTACCCACAACCTCAGATTGGAGTAGAATTCTGGAAATCAAATAGACAAACAGTGAGTCATTCGACGCATATGCTGAGCGTGTGTGGGTAACATACAAAGAGCACTCAGGGATGGAAAATGTAAGCCGCGATCATGTGCCTTTATTACAAGTTATAAAAAACAATGCTGGTATTCCAGTTCAGAAAGCTTTAATAAACGGTGTTGATCCGGCAGAAAACTTGTTTAATGCAGTTATGGACTGGGGGTCAAGGATAGAACAGCGATGGAGGTTAAAACCCCTTGCTGTTGCATCCGCACACTGGCAGACAGAAGGGAAAGGCACACATACATTTGAACCTAGGTTTCATCCGGAAACCGAATCAAAATAAGGGCTAACTTAGAAGGCCGGTTAGCTGACGTACTTATTGATTCTGGTGCATCTTGCTCCTGTACTGACATATTACCTCTAACAGATGACATTGTAAAACAACTTGAGATCAGAAAAATAGTTTGGCTGTGTAGTTCAACAACAAACTCTCCATGTTTACCTGTACCGAAACCAAATGAGAAGTAGCGCCTTTGTATTGATTATCAGCATCTCAACAAAGTATTGCCAAAAGCTACAACCATAGTAGCCAACCCATCCACACTACTATCACAGAACTCAACCAATGTGTCGTGGTTTACCACACTAGACATAAAGAATGGTTTCTGGTCTATTCCAATCAGGCGCGAAGATCAATGGAAATTGGCCTTCACCGTGAACCAAATACAATACAAGTTCTGCCGCATGCCGCAAGGATGGCATAACAGTCCCTTAATTTTTCATCGGGCACTCGAAGACACGCTCAGTCCAGTAGCCGAAACAGGAAATGTAATTCATTATGTTGACGACATATTAATTGCGACCGAAGGCTCGCTCGATGAACACTCACAGCCCGTGGATGAAGTACTGCTAATGCTTGGCAAAGCTGGCTTTAAACTGAACAAAGAAAAAGCCCAAATCGCACAAAAATAAGTCCAATATTTGGGTTACACAATCACACAAAGCCATAGGGCACTAACAGATGATAGGCAGGAATGCATCACTGAACTACTCTGACGCTTACACGCTGAATGCACTGCAAAAGGTGTTAGGTACAGCAAACTATCTAAGAGATCTGGCTAATGATGCACACTTCAACCCAAATACTGAGATAAAATTCTCAGAAGGTGACATGGTAATGATACGTGTTTTTGTGAAACAAGATGCTTTCACACCCGGTGGCATGGACCATATGAAATTAAAGCTATATGCAACAGCTGTGTGGCCACCACCATTAAAGGGAAACTGAGATCACATGTCACAGTGCAAATTGTTTAAAGAGCACCAATTATGCTAATTTTATAAGCACGTTATTGTAATATCCCATAGTACATACATGTTTTAAAACTTGAACTAATGCATTGTGAGTCTTATAAATTGCTTGCATACCTCACCGATTTTTGCCTGTCTGGGAAACGCTTGGATTTAGTTCCTTCCTTCAGTGTGTGTTTGAAAGGTTACGCCCCTGACTACACGTGGGTTTTTGGGTCCTGACTGAGATTCACAAGCAACGTAAACAAGCGGTTATATTTCTCTATAAATGATGGTGTCTGTACTGCCTTACCACTTCGAGCTCGATCCGGAGAGTTCAGACGGCCGTTACGATATAAACAATGTCCGTCAATGAACGCGATTGGATTATAATGTACTACATTACTGTGCAAACTATATGGGCAGTTGTAGCCTAGTGGTTAGAGTGTTAGGCTTGTATCCCGAGCGTTGCCGGTTCGAGGCTCACGAACGGCGGATGGACTGTGGTGCCCTTGAGCAAGGCACCTTAACCCTAATTGCTCCCCGGGCGCTGCAGGGATAGCTGCCCACTGCTCCGGGTGTTTGTGGTTCACGACTTGCAGTGCGTGTGTTCACTATTCACTGGATGGGTTAAATGCAGAGGTCACATTCCAAGTATGGGTTACCATACATTGGCAAATACTCACTCACTTCACTTCATATGGAAACACCAAATGTAGCACAGTGAAAATATTTGTTGAAATGATTATAAAACTATTTAATTTGTTAACATTATTTTACTTTATTATAAAAGACTGCTTACATACTAGGTTACTGTGCAAACTATATGGAAACACCAAATGTAACACAAAGTATTCGTTGAAATGATTATAAAACTATTTCACTTGTTGATTTCTACATTATTTTACTATAGTAAAATTTATTATAAAAGACTGCTTACATACTTTATTACTGTGCAAACTATATGGAAACACCAAATGTAACACATAGAAAGTATTCATTGAAATTAATGTTAGTTCTACATTATTTCACTATGGTAAACTTTATGATGGAAGACTGCTTACTTATAAGTGCTATGTTATTACTTATTAGGTTTTAAGGAGAATGCAACAGGTTCCAGAGCCTCTTACCTGTGTGATTCATCATCCAGGTTTTGCACAAGTTGTCTAAATCCCTACACACAGAACATTTATTATACAGACTATGGGCCTTTGGCTTTGAGGCACAGGCCACTAGAGTAAGTGTTTATATGTTGCATTACATTTTTAAACTAATAATAGCATTATAGCATTATAGTCAGGGTTAGCATTATAGTCAGCATTATAGTAGCATTATAGTCAGGGTTATAAATTAACTTTTTTGATCACCAGCCAAAGTGGCTTGTGACTTTTTTAAAGTTACCAGCCAATCTGCATTTCCACTAGCCAAAATTGTTTTCGGTGAAAATAAGAAATTATGAGTGCCACTGAATGCATTTAATCATTTTATTAACATTTTTGGCCTGAAAATACATATAAAGTGAAATACATCAAACTTCATATACACAGAAAGTGCAAACATTTTATTTCAAGTTTTGGGATCTATCTAACACATGTCTTTAGAGCTCTTCTTCTTCTTCGGGGGTGCTATCAGAATCTGAGCCACCCTCTGTTCCTTTTGTTCCATGTTTGCGCACAAAGTCAGGCCTGCGTGAGCGCAAACTGTCAGCATGCCAGATGTCAATGGCTTTGGTTGGATCAAAGTCTTTGATGTCAGGTGAGCACAACTGGGTTTTAAGGAGGTCAGAGAGGGTCTCACCTTTTAGGCGTGAGCGCCAGTCACTCTTTACCTGCTTCATAACACTGAAACCTCTTTCACAGTCAGCTGTAGTTGCAGGGATGGTAAGGAGTGCATCAAAAAGATCAAGGACATCAGGACACCGATGGCGCAGCATTCTGTTCACAGTAGGCCATGTCTTCTCAAAGGTTTCTGTAGCAGGGTGAGACAAACAATATGTGACCCGTCACGGAAACCAGGGACTCAAGTCGGCAGCACAAGTTTCGAGAAAATGAGAAACAAAGTTTTTTTTTCGAAATTTGTGATTTTCGTTTTATTGCAGAATCTGTTAGTTGAGATCACGAAGAAGCCTCTCCATGTTTGAGATAGCAGTTTTTGTATATTTAAAAGCGTACATTTTGCGGGTAAAATAGGCTTGTTTTTCCGGAGATTCTAGCGTGCAGCGGGGGGCGTCATTGTCTGTGTGTATATTTACATACTGTATAAGCTTGTGTTTTCGCCTCCGCCCCCAAAGGGAACAGCGTGACTACTAAATAAGGATAGTTCGCCCAAAAATGAAAATAATGTAATTAATGACTCACCCTTATGTCGTTCTAAACTCGGAAGACCTCCGTTCATCTTCGGAACACAGTTTAAGATGTTTTATCGTTAGATTTAGTCCGAGAGCTTTCCCCTTCATTGAAAATCTATGTATGGTTTCCATGTCCAGAAAGTTAATAAAAACATCATCAAAGTAGTCCATGTGACATCAGTGGGTCAGTAAGATTGTGTTGATGCATCGAAAATACAGTTTGGTCCAAAAATAGCAGAATTACGACTATTCAGCATTGTCTTCTCTTCCGGCTCGAGCGTGAAGTCACGTGACTGTAGTGACGCGCTGCCCTGTTCCTCAGACATGTTTGCTAAGTTTTTTTTTTTTTTTCAAACTTATAGCCTGCGTCTCCCCAGACTGTAAAGCTCGGGCGCACAAAACAAAAGAAAAATAAAAGAAGCTGGGGCGGA
This sequence comes from Paramisgurnus dabryanus, assembly GCF_030506205.2. Classification (NCBI taxonomy): domain Eukaryota; kingdom Metazoa; phylum Chordata; class Actinopteri; order Cypriniformes; family Cobitidae; genus Paramisgurnus; species Paramisgurnus dabryanus. The sequence goes on along the minus strand of NC_133338.1, from coordinate 10,506,471 downwards.
ACAAATAACAGTCAGCCGCATCGTACGTCAGCCGCGTCACTGACTTTATGCGGCGCCGCAGTCGGATGACGTCAAAGTACCGCGAGAGCTTTTCAAGAAATCTTACGGAGTAGTTTAATTTCGACTCGCTCTCGCGGTACTTTGACGTCATCTGTATGTCAGTTCTTGCAGCGCAGCATGAGTCCAAACACACAGAAGTTACACAGATATAGTTGTATTCTTCATATAATTGGCTACATGTTTTGTCTATCAATATTTTCCATGAAGTCATTGGCTGATGGAGAAACGAGCGAGCCATTGGTAACATCTCTAAAGGATGTCACGTTTTCGACGGCGCTGTTTGGATGATCTATTATACTACTTCCCTATTTTAAATACAAACTTTGAAGGCGGGTTCATGTGTTTAACGGAGTGAAAGCTCATATACCCTTACATGTTACGATTTAAATAGTCTTCAGATTATATATTATATTGTATTATCAGACATTCATGCGAAATCTGATGTAAACAATCTATATTTCACGGATTATACGCATTTGTGGACAAATATGGTCATTGGATAATCTGAAACAGACTGGATTCGACTTGTGATCCCCACAAAGGTAAAAGAGTCATGTTTATTTTTGCGGGTTGTCATTTGGTCATAAAATACTACATATGATGCTAGAACATCTCAAAAAGGGTTTTACAGGGGGCATGGCTTAGCTAAATGAGATGTAAATGAGCCCTATTGTCTCCCCCAGCTGAAAAGAAGAGTCTCTTTCGTCTCGATTTTCTCGGTTTGAGTATTTCTGAGTTCCTATATTCAAATGCCCACAACTTCTCCAAATCTTATCAGATTTCCATGTGTTACACATCGTTGGAAAGCTTAGAAACTGCACTTTCAGAATCTGTGAATAACTCAAAATGCCCAGATCCGACTTGTGTCCCTACTTTCCGTGACTGGTCACATATGCATTATGCACTTGCAAATAATTATACCCTTTTCAAATGCAACTTCAGTTATTAAAAGATGGCATTAAATTTGGATTGTGCCTTTAACAAATTTAATATAATCTGATTCCTTATAAACAAAATAAAACTCTCACAATGTTAGACATTTCTATAAAGCTTGGGAACTTTTCAAGCACTTGTTTAAAAATGGTACTGATAACATATCAGATTGAGATTTTTTTTTCTCAAACATTATTCTCTAAGTACCTTGGCTGAATCCTGCTGTGTAGAGTTTAGTCTTGAGAATTGTCCATTGATCAGGGATCAACTCCACATTCACTCCAGCAGAGAGTAATAGAGGTCGGAAGTGACTGATGAGTTTGTTTACCTCTTCATCACCAAAATCTGAGAACAAAAGGGAAAAAATGTATATAAACTTAAGCAGTTGTCTTAAAATATAAAATGTGTAAAGATTTATTAATTACATTTTAATTGCTAACCTGAACTCGTGTCTGCCTCTGGCCAGCACTGGAAACTGGTCAGCCGCATCGCCTGCAGGACACCACTGTTCACATCACTAAATCTAGCAGTGATGCACTGGCACAGAGAATCGATTAGCTCATTCTTTGCCTTGTCGTGCTTGTCAGCATCAGTAGGCTTCAGGATGACTCCTTCATAGGTGTCTGTGTCCAGCACTGCTCTCATTTTAGGTCCAGGTCTACAGTTGTGCAGAGATAGATGGATGGGTGGCTTTTAATTTATTTTTATTTATACTGAGGTAAACACACAAACACAATCTAAATTTAAATGATTAATTGTAGGATATATGATACATACCTTGACTTGTACTTTTCTATGACAGCTTGAGTGGAGGAAAGGCAGCTCTGAGCTTCAGCCAGGGTTGACACTGACCTCTGCAGTGACTTGGAGAGGTTGCTCAGTTGATAAATGGTGTCATGGAGAAGGCAGCAAAACCTGAGCACTCCACCATCCTTGCCTATGTTGAGGAACCCCTTGGCTTTTGCCCTCAGAACAGCATTGGTGTTCGTGGCCTCCTGGGACTATAAACAAACAATTGCATTATATAAGACAGCATTTAAAACTGATGAAGAGAAAAAGAAAGCAAACATTAAATAATCCAACTACACAGCTGGTTTTAGTAGGCTATAAATTAACATACCTTCTCCTCTAAGTGGCGTACAATGCCAGCATATCCCCTGAGAAAATGGTCAAGTGATTTGAAGAGATGTGGTAGCCACCGAGTTCCACCTACTCTGGTTGGCATCAAAGCTTTAATGTGGAGCTCCCTGAAGTGTTGCTTTAGGCTGGCCCTGTTCACTCCACTCTTATGATATAAGGTGTAGAGTCCACTTAACATGTCCTCAACTGTTCTGGCCATCACACTTTTTCTTATTCCGTCTGAAAAGGCAAGTTCTAGCTTATGGGCCATGCAGTGAATCCCCAGCACATATGGTTTTTCTGCACGCAGTTTTGTAACTACACCATTGTTTACTCCTGTCATAACAGAAGCTCCATCTGTGGTGATTGCCACTAGCTTGTTTTTCCAATCAGTGCTGACTTCACTTTCCATTATACTGCACACTGCTTCAGCTATATTTGTAGCGTCTGGCTTTGAGACAGGTTTTACCCCAACAAAATCAACTTTGACCTTCCGCTCACTTGCACTCCTGATGTAGACCATTTCTTCTTCCATCACTGCACTGTCCAGGGATCCATCTGACATGACCAAGATGAACTTGCCATTTGATAATCTTGCCCTCATCTTTCTTCTCTCATCCTCTGCTATGTAGTGTATAAACTCTTTTGCCTGGTAGTCATTTGTGTATGTCTCTCCTATCTTCAAGCCTTTCTTCCTGTCCACCCTAAAATATTTTTTTGTATAAATTAAGCCACTGTTAGGGCCTACAACACAGTACATTTCACTGAGATTTAAAAAAAAAACCCAAACGTAAAGTTTTATCTGTCTATGGAAGCACTCTAAATAGCATTAAATGCACTGATACATGTAAATAGTAACGTTAATTCACTTACTCACACATCCATGCGAAGTCGGTAAAAGGCCTGCCCTTTTTTCCGATGGCATGGGCATTACGAAAAAGAAGCTGCATCTTCTCTAATTCAGCCGTCTTCAGTAAAGCGAGGCTTCTCCCAGCAAGGCTCTCTTCAATGCTACCCGTCTTGTCTGTTTTAATCCTGAGGCTCTCCTGGTGACTTCGGGCACTCTCATGGTCCTTTACTGCCTCAACTTTAAAATTATTTGTTCCCACCACGAAACTGTTCGTTTTGTTTTTTTCTTTTGCGTACATGCGACAATCCTTACAAAACATGACGACATTTTCATTATCAAATACAAGCCATTCACGACCTGTCAGCCATTTGGCATTAAATTTTCTTTTCTTCCTTTCTCTGTCCTCATCCCTTGCCTCATTTCTCTTCTCAGACACAGAAGTCTGTCCCAACCACCGCCGCATTCCGTTTAATCTTAAACTTCAGTTTACCAGTAATAGCTAACTAAACTCGCTCCTTCTTCAGTACTTTCCTTGTTTTTTTTGTGGATGCGCTTTGTTCGTTTCCATGGTTTCTCGCGCTGGTTTCAGCGCAAACTACGCGCAGCCAATGGGCGTATGAAACATCATTACGTAACATTACGGCACAGTGTTCATAGGAAATGTAGGAAGTACTGCCAAGGGGATATGACCGAGATCGGAGCTTTATGTATCATGCATGCAATGCCTTATGCATCACCGGCCAAACTGGCTAGTGAGTTTTTATTAACACCCGCCAAAATTAATTTTAACCCGCATTTGGCGGGTGTTAATTTAGAACCCTGATTATAATAACAAAGTACCCAAAAGAACAAAAGATGTAACCAAGAAAATATAGTACTCAGTCAAAAGTTTATTTATTTATTACAAATATATATTAAAATGTTAAACAATATACAAATAGACATACTTTAGTAACCATATTGTGCTCAAATAAACATACTTTAGTAACCATATTGTGCTCTTCTTTCAAAAATTGCTCAATTCACTTCTTACAGCTATCTATACAGATAAATGGCATATCAAAGCTTGCTCAGCTGGTGCTATCTAAAATGACACTATAGGGTTATTATCCTGTTGTGTGTTGTTCTCCAGATACGCTTGGAGCTTCCTGATCAGACTGGTCAGTATGTTGGTTTCCGACGACCCCTACACTGAAGATGGCATGCAATCACGTCCTCCTTTGAAGGTCTCTCAAACTGTGATGCCAGGGCCATTGGAATCAGGGTTTCCTTCAGCTTATCTTCAAATACCTCATCAAACACAAGCCTGATCACATCATCCACATAACTGTAAAAATATTGCAGTCAATAAATCTTTTGTTTTGATCATTTATTTCCCTGCTTCATACATTAAGTTTTTATTTATGAATATATTTGAAATAAAAAACATTACTGCTTACAGTATGTCGCTTCTGTTTTTTGGGATCATAACCATGTACTTTCCCTCTCCTGCTTTTGTTACGGCTTGGTGACATTGTAATGGATGGCTGCAAGGTACAACCTGTAAAAATATAAACAAGCAATACATTTATTGTAAAAGTAAATACTACTTTATTTAACACAGTTACTAAAATACTTAAATACCTGCACAGCATTCCAATAAATGGGAAAATCACATTTTTGATGCAAATCTGAAATCTCAGGCTACGGACGACAAAGGCATCCACTGATGATGGTGATGGAAACATTGTGAAACGACGCTACTGCCTGGGTTGCTATGATTATGCAGAGGAAAAAAAACTTCATCATCAGTTATACATTTAAGACTGGTAGTGGTATCACTAGCTAAATACATCATATGTGTTACATACCTTTTCTCCTCATATGCCAGTCTGACTCCTTGTACTGTATGTAATGACATTAGCAACACACATCAGTGTTTCCCATACATAGGCTCTACTTGGGCGCTGCGCCCAGGTAAATTGCGACCCGCCCAAGTAAAAAAAAATCACTTTACGAATTTCCGTATTTCTGAACTCGACTGGATGACCCGTGTTTTGGAGAGAGAGAGAGCGCGCGAAAGAGAGAGCGAGAGAGAGAGAGCGCGAGAGAGAGGTGGGGGTCGGGTGACCGTGAAGATGATGCACGCGTCATAAACTCATCATCCAGCGCGGCAAACTGGATCAACTGCAGCAGCACATACGGAGCAGCCAGGGAACACAATGCGACCAAAATGGTCGCATATGCTTATGTGCATATGTGTTTACAGCATCTAAGTTGGCTTCATTTTGCGTGCAAGCACGTTGTGTCTCTCCGGTTGAGTGTCCGTTCACGTGCTCTCTGTTTCTCAATGAATTGGGCGCGACGCGAAGCAACCTCAGTGCAACATTGTATCCTTTCATGTTTCTGAACTTGTGCAGAGTTTTACCATTAACGTTAGAGGTCTTTCTTCACTGAGGACGCGGGACCCGTACGGTTCCGGGTTTATATTTTAAATGGTCAGATGGGTCCGGGTCGGTCCTAGTTCATTACTTCGGGTCCCAAGTCTGATTAATATTGTGTGTAAAACCCGAGTCGATCGGAGAACGGCCGTGAGCGCTACCGCGCTAAAGCTCGAGTGCTGTTTTAGCGTGCCTCCGGTTTCTATGGCGATAGCAACTGGCTCTTGTCACGACCACGCGCCGCTTCATTTTCTTTATCCCATTTTTTAATAGTCTTACTATTAATAGACAATATCTTTACTAAAATCTAAACAGTTTGCACAGAGATTGTAGCAAAAAGCAGTGCTAATACTGAATGAGCAAAGCTCTAGCTGACTCAGGGTATAAAAAACGCAAAGCTGTAATGTAAAGTCTGTCATCGGGACAGCACAGCAAGTAGACTTTTAAATCTGAAATAATTAGTGGATTAAGCCTTTTTTAATCGGCAAAAGAGAAATAGAAAGCAGAAGCAGTAAAAGTGCCTATCTTATAGAAGTTATTACCATTATAACATCAGTCACATTTATAATCTATAGACCTGCACTGTCTATATAGGCTATAGTATACATAGTATTGTATATAATTGAGTTTGATAAAAGGGGTCATCAAATTGCTTCATATATCAGTGCAAAAACATCAAGTTTTTTCGTAGTGCTTTGACAAACAGTGTCAGCTTTGTTTATGGCAAAAAAAGTTTGGGGTGGTTAGATTAATGAACTATAATGTGAAATTAATATGAATGTTTTATAAATCAAAGTATTGTGTTGTGTCACACATTATTAGTTCTTTGTTACATGTATAGTAGACCATTTTTTGTCGGTGGATAATAATGATTGCCCTTTTCACCAGCTACCACCACAAGTAAATTTCAGATCTGTGGGAAACACTGCACATGACATGTTTACTTTGTTTCAAAATCTAAGAAAGCTTCAAGTAAAACAAAAGTAAAATACATAAACAAATCATCCGTACTTAGAGTTTCTTAACTTTGATCATGAGAACAAACTTAAACAGTTTAGCTGGTAACTTAGCAAGTTTGTAAACACGTCTAAATCAACATCAAAAAACGATAGTCTGGATAATTCAACATACACGTGGGTAAATATGGTACGTGGTTTATGAAATACAGTATTACAATACAAAAACATTAGCTTGCAAGGTCGCTCTACATGCACACAGGGTAAAGCTCCAGTAACCGGTAACGTAAAAGGCACATAATAAACATGAATACTTACAGCCTGTGATCCAGAAGTGCACAGCAATCCAACTTTCAGGAGGAGACGTCACAAATCCAGCTTCAAATTCGTTATGGTTCATGGAGCAGTCATTGTGAAAACTCTGTAAACATATAAACAACGTCTGACTGGATTCTCCCGGAACCGTATTAAACATGATGTCCTCTGTGGAAGGACATAAAGTGCTATTTTGCCCTCGCATCTAAAGAGACAGCGTCTACTCGAGAGATTTAATCACTTTACACACCCGAAACAGATGGACTCTCAACCTCCGCCATTTCAGCTCTCTCTTCGGAGCTCTCCACCCCCGTCTTTGAGGGTGTACCCAAGCGAAGCAGAGAGAGCTGAACTATGAGAATGTTGGTCTTGTCTACGTCACCAATCCCAGGAAGTAAACTGTTGCCTACATTCCGAGTGTTTTTTGTAGTCCTAGAACGTCTGATCGTTTTCTTTGAGGTATGTACTTTTTGATATCGTTAGGATGTCCTAGTACACACCAACACACAAAAGGATGTTTAAAAACGTGTATCTCATAATAGGGCTCTTTGAGGGTACACAAAGTCAATAATTAACATTCACTGTCTTTTTCGATCTTGTCTCCTAGGTTGGCTGCAGCAATATCATAGAGGCCGGAGGAGAGGGAAGTGTCTGGACCCACTTGCATCAAGTTGGGTCAAAGGGTATCACTCGCACACACCCTGAGATGTGGGAGATGGGTATGGAAATACACCACGAGGCCATTCACATACTTCACTACACTTTCACCCAAAGATCTAGTTATATGGCCTCCTGGAGTAAAACCGGAACCAAATTGTGCAACAAAATATGATGTAAAATAGGCTCTGACCATCTTCCTGTTGTAAACATTTCAGGAGACACACCAGCACGCACATCTTTTCATAACATTACGGCCTGGTATCAACTTTAATCAAAACCAGTAGCAAAAATTGGGAGCATGCGCACTCTCTATGAAAAAAACTACAATGGATTAGATCCAAAAATGTGTTACTCAAAGATCTAGAGCCTGTAATATATAGGTGCACACACACTGAAACAATCAATGCCACATATATGAGTAATATTAAATATAATTTCGATATAACTTCATATATACTGGACAATAACAAACCAAAACGTTTTGTCTGGACTAGCCAGAGAGAAGGTAGATATTGTGTAGAGAAATGTGTTATTGATCCAGATAATTTCACCGGGCCACAGAATTGCTCATGGATAATGAAACATTGTTTTAATTTAACCACTTGTGGATATAGCAAACCAAAAGAATGTCCAAAACTATATACTATTCCTCCTGGTGGACTGATTAAAGAGACTATTAACAAAACATTATTTAATTATGTTAATCTAGTAGACACATGTCTAAAATCATACAACATTTCTAACATCCTATCTGCTTATGTGAATTTACTGTGATAACAATGATAAGACATATGTATGGCTACAGTCATGAATCGATAATTTAATTTCAGACTACGAAAACAGACGCTCAAAACGAGACCTGCTCGGCAGAGGTGTAAATTACTTGAGTAAATGTACTTCGTTACTGTACTTAAGTATTTTTTGGGCTACTTTGTACTTGTACTGAGTATCAAAAATATAGGCAACTTTTACCCTCTACTCAATTACATTTTGATTGGGTATTTGTACTCTTTACTCCACTACATTTGAAATGACACTTAACGTTACTCGCTACATTGTTTATTTGTCAAATAAAAACGAGACGAAAGTGTCAGAGGGTGATGATGGATAGAATCTGTGGTCGCAAGGTTACACGCACACACACAACTGAGGGACTTCATTTGGCGCTGCGCAGAGCAATCGTATGAAATCAAAGTACTGCGAGAGCGAATCAAATGCATATGGAGAAGTCTGGTCTCGCGGTACTTTGATGTCAAACGCTGAATGACTTTCGTTGAGCCACCGTAGCGGGACATCTGCGTGCTGCGTATGTCATAAACTGTAGAGAAAAGTTTGCGTCTGGTCTGAGAGAAGAGATAAAGAGCAAACATATGGATGCATATCACATTTGCTTCAGTCAAGGGACCCTTTGTTAAACATGTGATGCTACAATCAAAACAAAAGAGATGCGCGATTGCAGGAGGGTCATCCCGCAACTCAAAGGCAAGCACAAATGTTTATATACTCTGATGCTACTTTATCAGCTAACCTGAGCTGCTACATAACTTGATATAACTTACTATATAAGCCAAAATAAACTAGCAAGGTCCTGTACTGATTGCCTGAGTAACTTAAGTACATTATAAGATTGATAATAAGTGTACAATTTCACTGTCCTCACATTTAATCAAGTATGCTGTAATGTATTTACTGTAAAGAGGGATGCATGACGGAAGAAATGTAGTGCACTTAATGTGAGATAGTGGAGTTACGTACTACATGTGTTTACAATTAATCTTTCAAATGAACAACTTCACGTTTTTAATATGCATAATCATATTTCTGTTAGTGTAATTTTAGTTTACTGGAATTTTTTAAATATTAAAATGATATATTTTTTAGGATAGGCCTATATAAGAATATTTGGTAACACTTTACAATAAGGTTCATTAGTTAACAGTAGTTAATGTATTAACCAACTTGAACAAACCATGAGCAATACATTTGTTACATTATTTATTCATCTTTGTTAATGTTAGTTAATAAAAATTTAAGCTTTAATTGTTTGTTCATGTTAGTTCAGAGTGCATTAACTAATGTTAACAAGATTTTAATAAAGTATTAGTAATTGTTGAAATTAACATTAACAATGATTAATAAATGCTGTAAGTGCAGTTCATTATTAGTTCATGTAAACTAATATAGCTAACTAATGTTAACTAATGAATCTTATTGTAAAGTGTTACCATATATTTATATCACAAAGTTAGGCTATATATTTTTCAGCATGGCACATTCAAGTACACAATGACACTAGACTAAAATTAAATGGGTTTAAATTTAATTTAATGTAGATTTCTAGACTAAAATCTCATGGCATTTAGTTGAATAAAATTAGACTAAAACGAAATCAATTCAGATGACAAAAATATGACTAAAACTAAATAAAATTTTAGTCAAAAGACTATGACTATGTTTAATCTGTGTTTGTTCTGCCAGGTCAAAATTTTGTGGTGCTTGATTTCTTTCTTATATTAGGAAATAAAACCTCATAAATCAACTTTCTTAGTTTTCACTGACCTACAATGTCTCTTTGTGTTGAGGACTAGTTCATCTTTGAGCCAACATTCAGTACGAGTAAAAATACTTGAGTACTTTTAAATTGGGTTACTTTAATACTTTTACTCAAGTTGTATTTAAATTGGTGACTTGTAACTTGTAGTGGAGTAATTTTTACAGTAAGGAATTTGTACTTTTACTCAAGTATGGCTTTCAGCTACTCTTTACACCTCTGCTGCTCGGAAACATAGGAGATCTCTTCGGCTCAGTTAATTTCATTGCCAACGACTACAAAATAACCAAACAATCTCAATTCTCAACAAGGATGACAGACCAGGTGGCCACTGGTTTTCAATATCTTACAAATAGTAATGAAAACATTATCAAAGCGGTTCGATCCAAAGTGCAGGTGCTTCTTCAATCATACCCGTTCCATCGAACGTGACTTAGCCTGCCGGTTATATGCACAAGACTTGTTTACTGCTGCTAGACAGGATCTTAGGTCTCCGTTTACACAAAACACCCAGACATGTTTTAAAAGATCTCAAAGACATTTTGGACTTACACAAATGGTATGAATCAGAAAAAAATGAAAATTCTGGTACTCTGAAATGTTATCTGCTATTATGATGTACACTGGAAATGAATGCAATAGATGCATTGGGTTTTTTGTCACCTTTCCTTTACTACACCCAGATCAAGTTTATCTAAATTCAACTACTATTCGTTCAATTGGTACAGTAGTACAAAAATCAGGTAATAAAATGGGACCACCTCACTGGATACATGACCTTAAAGGGCTCTGAGACCTTATTTACAAGTCGCACTTGCTGCCATGAAACGCAAAGTTATATTGTCTGTACGTGTAATACCTTGCAACCCTTTTCCTCCAATGACAGCAAACTTATAATTGTTGAATCACTAGATGGGTATGCTGACGCGATTCAAGTGTCTCACACACGCAAGATGAATTCCTCCACTTATGGATGGTTAATCTGTCCTGCTAACCATTAATTTCATCTAGAAGTAACAGAGGACTTCTCAATTGGTCAGATTAATGTCCTTGAAAGGATGCCGTTAGATGCTGAGGTCTCCCCTTGGTGGGATGACACTTTTTATGAACAAGGAACACAGGCCCTGATTGACACATTGGATTAGTTGCAAAGGACAGACTCACAGACTGAGTATCACCTCTCACAAGGCCAGGTGAAAACAAACCTGGCTCAAAAGACTGCAACAATTCTGTCCAGCTCATCCACTCGTTCAGCACTGAATGCCTACACATAGTGGGAGTGGATACTTCTCGGATGCGCTGTTGGTAGCGCACTTATTTTTGTGTACTCTGTTTCAATGTTGTTTTAGATATCTCATCACATCGTTAAAGACATCTACAAACATTGCCCTGGCTTTCAGCCTGCTGCAGGTGCCGACACTACAAAGACTTCACTGACCATGCAGGAACCCCTGTAATTAACCCACGCGGTCAAAGGGGGAAATTGTAAGATTTGCGGTAATATCCTGACCAAAAGGCACCCCTCCCTGAGGGACACAGCAGGGCGTTCTACAGGGGCTTGAGACAACAAGGACCTTCAAGGAGATATCTTTACATCACTACAGGTTTCCTCCAGAGCTCACAGCAAGGGAGCCGAGAGCCCACAACACCTCCCTTGAGAACCAGAACATTCCACAGAACTCAGTGGACTCCAACAGTGTCACATTTGGTTTTCAAACACCACATCCTTATGCAGATTGTAACCCTGCAGCCAAAAGGTCTAACCCCCTGCCCCTCCTTTCTCTCCTTTCACTCTTGACATGGGACATTCTAAGGTTCACTAAATGATTATGTGAAAAGTTATATCACACTCAAATTACAATTTGCTATTTGGTTGAATTGACTTTCGAATTATTGGTTGAATTGACTTTTGAATTATTGTGTTGTTTATCTGGTTAATAAATGATACATTTATATTCATTCTATTTCGCCATGTATTATTGACTCATCTAAGTTACTATAAAGTATTACGATATCTTTTGTCACCATTAACGACGACGGGGTATAAAGTCATGCTGATTGTCTATACCGCTAACTAAGATGTCCAGCAATTACATTACTATAGGCAGGCTATAAGCCTGGACCTCTGATCATAGTCCTTATTTTGATTAAGTTGTTGTATGGCATATGATTCGCTATACCAGGTTAGACGGTGCTCTGATCATAGTTTGAATTCTATATTAAGTTGTATATAGGTAGTTGGCTGGGGTCGCATAAGTATTTTTAATAAGAGCACGGAACCATGAGGCAGTTGCTTCAACCATTTCCTCTGATTAACAGATAGACTAAATTATTTAACCCTAACTAAGTTGTGTGTACACATTAGACGGCGCTAATTTGGACCTGTTATCATCGGATAAGCGATGATCAAGTTGTACATAGATGATAAAGTTGTACATAGATGATTACAGTGGCCGATGTTGCCAGACCTCTACTGTGGTCGAGCTTTATTATGTTTAATAATAAACTAAATGTTTTCAGAATACGCACAACGGCCTGATTCCCTTCACTGAGAGTGAACTTTCCATTTTATATGACTAAAACTGGATGCTCTCCCCATGGTAAAATCATTGTACTTTTTCGTAAATGCTCAATTATAAATGATGCTCATTTACAAATCAGAAGTAATGGTAGCGCATCTTGCGGTCAAGTGCACGTTATGAAACGGAGCCCGCGCGACCGTCGACTTCAAATGATTAAGCTAATGCATTATTTCATTATTTGCACATCTACCCTGACCAGTTTACCTTAGCGGGTCAGACGTCTTGACTCTCCGTTGAAAAAGATGGTCAGAAACTGCGGGTGGAGGAAGGAGATCACGCTGGATTTTGTGATTCCATCGATAGCAGACTCTTGTTACTGATTGGCCATACGACTTGTCAATCATCCCCACTTTCTATGTGGTGGATGACCCCAGTGCTATGATTGGACATATTTTTCTTTTTTCTGTTGCTTCTTTTGAGTACTTCGCGTGGCAAAGGGCTTCATCAGATTTTTGCGTAGTTTAGAGTGACAAATCGTACCACCGTACTTTGAGGTCGAAATGAGTACCTGCTACGCAAAATGCGTACAGGTTGGCAGGTCTGTGTCAGAAATCCTCAAAACATTCTATTTTTTATTGATTCAGTTATAGGAAATATCAAATAAACACAGTATTAAAACAGACAATCAAAATACATGGAAATACAATATGCTTAACCCTATAAGACAGCAAGTGTTGGTGCCCAGTGTTGGTGCTATATCAACACAAAGGTAAGGAGTCCCATTTATATTTTGCATGTTGTCATCTGGACTTCTGTAACAAAATACTATATTTATGATGCTATAGCCTCTGTATCTCAAAACAGAGACCATACACTGATGCTAAACCCGTAGACCTTTTAAACAATGTATAGTAATGTTAATATTATTCATGTTTGTAGACAATAGGATATATAGATATTGTTAGCAGCATTAAAAAAAAACTGATGTCTTTCCGCCCCCAAGCTAGTGCGCGTCGAGAGGATATCACACCAATATGTGTAGTTAGTATTTTATGTAGTTCTATCAGTTTTTTTTATTTTTACATAAAATCCACTAATATGGGAATATTAGTATGGTCAGCTGTTGATATGTGCCTTGTTAACATGTTTTACACTTTCTGCAACTGTAAAGCTTTAAAATGCATCACACTGTGTACAGTAGGTATGTAAGCGTAATGTTTGTGCATGTTTATAATATGTGACCCGTTACGGAAACCAGTGACACAAGTCGGCAGCACAAGTTTCGAGATAATGAGAAACAAAGTTTTTCAAAATTTTTGATTTTCGTTTTATTGCAGAATCTGTTAGTTGAGATCACGAAGAAGCCTCTCCATGTTTGAGATAGCAGTTTTTGTATATTTAAAAGCGTACATTTTGCGATTGAAATCAGCTTGATTTTCCGGAGATTCTAGCGTGCAGCAGGGGGTGTCATTGTCTGTGTGTATATTTACATACTGTATAAGTGGCTTGTGTTTTCGCCCCCGCCCCCAAAGCGAACAGTGTGACTACTAAATAAGGATAGTTCACCCAAAAATGAAAATAATGTAATTGATGACTTACCCTTATGTCGTTCTAAACTCGGAAGTCCTCCGTTCATCTTCGGAACACAGTTTAAGAAGTTTTAACGTTAGATTTAGTCCGAGAGCTTTCTGTCCCCTTCATTGAAAATCTATGTACAGTTTCCATGTCCAGAAAGGTAATAAAAACATCATCAAAGTTATCCATGTGACATCAGTGGGTCAGTAAGAATGTATTGAAGCATCCAAAATACATTTTGGTCCAAAAATAGCAAGAATTACGACTTTATTCAGCAGTGTCTTCTCTTCCGGCTCGAGCGTGAATTCTGTGACTGTAGTGACGCGGCTGCCCTGTTCCTCAGACATGTTTGCTAAGGTTTTTTTCCAAACTTATAGCGTGCGTCAGATCCGACTCGTGTCCCTACTTTCCGTGACTGGTCACATACAGTTGACTGTGTGCTGTGTATATAACTTGTGCCTGCTTGATTTATAATATACACAAAAAAAAGAGATCACTTAATTATTATCAATCCCTGAACACATTAATATATGGATTTTATTAATAAATTAATTTATTGCATTTAATTTAAAGGGGCTGTGAATTTGTCGATTTTATTGTTTTATACTGTTGTCTGAGGTCTACTTATGTTCGCGTTGTTTTTACATTCAAAAACATCAAAAACAATAGCCGTGTTTGCACTATCGCGCCTCAAGCGGGCGTGCTAGTGCCTGCCGCGGCCTGTCGCGTTTGCTTCGTCACTTCCGGGGCATGATCGTGCTTCGCGGGTGCTTCGTTGGGGCTTAAGGCCCGGCTTTTCTGGCCCGCCAAATACCTTGGGCCAGACAAGGCCAGGTAGGGCTTAAGGCGTGGTTAAGGTCAGAGGCAGAGTTTGTTTGAGTCAGGTAAAAGCGTCTGTGGCAAGATGGTCAGTTTCATATGTCGCTATCTTTACATTTCAATGATGGAAAACCGACAGTACTGGTCTGCTGAACACACCAGAGCTCTTTAAACCATATGGGCAGAAGATAATGTGCAACGGCAGTTTGACGGAGTATGCAGAAACGAGGATGTAATGAAATATATCGTCGCCGAACTTGCAAAAATAAACATCCAACGCACCACGAGCCAGGTACGGGAGAAACTGAAAAAACTGTGGCCGCAATATAAATCTGTTAAAATACACAACGGACGGAGCGGTGCACAGTGGAAAACCTTTCCATGGTTTGATTTAATGGACGAAGTTCTGGGGCATCGGCCATCTGTTAGTGGAGAGACGACCCGTAATTCGATGCCAAGTACAGTCGGTAAGTTATTTTAGTTTGCAAAGTACCGAACGCTTGCATACAGACGTACTGTTAAGTTTTAAAAAAATAACTCAACGTTACATGTGTTTGTTTTTTTAAGATACGACAGAGTTGTCTTCCCAGATTGACTTTTTTGACTCGGAGGTTGAGTCTGGACCGTCAACACCAGCACTGCAAACGTCCACGCCTAGTATGTTATTTAGTTTGCACGAAAGGACTGCTTTTGGGTCGTTACTATAGCAAGCATAATAATGTTCCTCGTTTTTTGTTTGTTATAGAGAGAAACGAAGCTGTAGTAGAGGTGTCAGGAATCAGAGGAGGATCAGATCATATTCCAGATCTAACCAGACCAGGGGCCCGTTTCAGAAAGGTAGTTAAGTGAAAACTCTGAGTTTGTTAACCCTGAAATAAGGGAAACTCTTGAGTTTTCTGTTTCAAAAAGGGAGGTAGGTTAAACCTGAGACAGCGGGGTAAGTCAAGCCTGTTTCAGAAGGAGAGGTAACTTATACTCGAGTCTGTTTCCGGGGTAACTTACTCTGTGAACCTAACCTGGTCGGGAGCAGGTTTTATCCTGTAAACTCAGAGTTTATGGCAGTCTCCTCCCCATTTTTAAAGGAGAAGCTGTGTTTAATTTGTTAGTTGCTTTAGTACATTAATTCATTGTGCACATTTTTATTATTAAAACAGTAAATTGAAAAAGCTAAATTGTAAAGCTAATATGATATACTTAGGTGCATAGATCGCCTTAGTGACTAACATGTCATGTACTTTTATAGAGAATCCTGCAGATGATGATGTTGCATTCATTTGTAGAAAGTTAGATTTATGTCGCGAGAGGATTTTGAGACCCCGAGTGTTTTTTTGTCATATCCACTTACGTTTATGTGAGCGAAATTATTATTTTTTGCGGTCATTTTAGAAATAAATATACTTACGTCACTAATATCAGTCTTTGTGGTGCTCTTACATCTAAACAGTTTCCTTGACATTTCGTATGTATTCACTCGTCATTATCGCTGGTCTAGTGGGTAGTGCTGTGCGCAGTAGTTAGGGCAGACGTACTATCGGCGATCTGAGTTCGAATCCCGGCTCAGCGAATATCTGTTTTATTCATAACAAACATTTGTAAAGTTCGTAGCCTTATATGCCAACGTATTATGCTTAATTTCATTTTTAGCTGAGTTGCTGTCATATTTTGGTCCATGGGATTGGATCTGCATGAAAATTAATATAATAACGTACAGTCCTCAGTTTATTTACTTCTGATATTTTAACTGTGATAAAAAATTAAATGTACGCATTTACTAGAGTAGCAATTTCCAAAAACAACTCTTTTCTTTAAAATGCTCGTAGTTGCTGTACACTTGCAGTAACACTTTCAGTTTTAGTTGTATAAAGTATTAATACCTCTTTGTCACGTGCTGTTGCCATGGTAAATCGTAATATCTGAGCTCCTTTGATGATGGCTTTTCATTGTGGCTGTGCACGCGCTTAACTCAGAGTCAACCAACTCAGAGTTGATTGAACTAACTCAGATCAACTGTTCTGTAACCGAAAACTCAGAGTTTCCTATCTCAGAGTAAGTCAACTCAGAGTTGGTTGAACCTCCTTATTGAAACGGGCCCCAGGTAAATTTTACTTGCTAACATACCTGGCCCATACAGAAATGTGCTATATTATAGAACCTGCTTTTATTAAATGTCTGACACAAACACATGTAAGTAAGATCTGAGGCTACAATGTACAAATGAAAAATTAAAGATGCGTAGAGAAGAGATGGAGGTTGATGCACAACTTGTGGGGCGTGAGGAGATGGCACGAAGGCAGAAAGACTCTGAGGCGTTTGCTCTAGTCCTTGCGAATTTGGCTGCAGCACTGCTCCAGAAGTAAAGCAACATATTTCTGGAGTTGGACATTGTTTTAGCAATTACTTTTTTTTTTCAAAGCATCTTCATTTTGTGTTGTTAAAGCCCTTTTTTAAAGTAAATATTTTGTTTTGACTTGGCTCTTTGTAAAGCACCTAACTTATGTTTGTGATTTTGTTTATGGCATCTTGTCAGTTTTCCTTGCACTAAATGATACATTTCATATGTAAATAAATGAGTACTTTTTTATCTGTTTTTACTGTGTGTGTATGTGTTGTGCTTTTATAAATAGTGGGAGTTCATACAGAAACAGGTGCCCATATTTGTAATATACCAGCAAATTAGCAAAATGCAGAGTAAATCAAAAGTGTTAAAGGCAAAAATCATAGATAAAAATAAACATTACAAAAGCAAACAATAGCAGTACTGTAACAATATATGTATAGAATACACATGTATGACACAAATTGTCTAGATTCAGTTTAAAAAAAAATGGAGCGATCTGTAAATGAAACAGTTATACTGTTATTTTTTAAAGAAAGAGTACGTGTAAGCATTGCATACTGATGGGCACACTGTACCCATTGTTGTCTGATAATGAGTGTTGTTTATAAAGATAAAATTAAAATCCTATTATATAATCAGGAAGTTTTTGGCCTAGACAAAGATGTTTATTGCTGGTTACATTAGGAAATGGTTGTCTGCAGGTGAGTGTTGGTTTTAAAGATGAAAATAAACTATTCAACAATCAGGAAGTTTTTGGTCTAGACATAGATGTTTATTGATGGGTACATTAGGAAATGGTTGTCTGCAGGTGAGTGTTGTTTTTAAAGATGAAAAACTATTCAACAATCAGGAACTTTTTGGTCTAGACATAGATGTTTATTGCTGGGTACATTAGGAAATGGTTGTCTGCAGGTGAGTGTTGGTTTTAAAGATGAAAATAAACTATGGGTACATCAGGAAATTTTAAAATATTACAAGTTTGAATAGTAAAAAAACATAATCACATCAAATTACATGTTCTGCTGCTGCAGGAAAAACTGTTGCAGAGCATTTCTTACATCACAATTTTCATTGGCAACATTAAAAGGTTGTCGTGTATGGTTCTCAGTAACATTACCACCCCACTCTTGCACAAATCTGTCCATGTTTACTTCACATAGGTTATGCAGTGTACAGCATGTCTCCACCATATTTACAACAACATTTACATCACAATCATTTCTCTTGCTGAGACACCTCCATCTTACTTTCAGTCTCCCAAAAGCATGTTCAATAACACAACGGGCACGGCTTGTTCTCATGTTGTACAATTCTTTGCTTTCTGTAAGCCTGACAGTGTCTGGATATGGTTTTAATAACCATTTCTGCAAGGGGTATGCTGAGTCACCAAGAATGAAGTAGCCAACATAAGTTTCACATATGTTTTTTACTCTAGACGAAAAAACATTGCTGGTTATGGCCCAAGTCCAAAGGTGTGACTTTTTGAGGACGCTGGCATCATGTTCCCTCCCTGGCTGTCCAATATTCAAATCCCAGAACATACCTTTGCCATCCACAACAGCTTGCAAAATTATGGAGTGATATCCTTTTCTGTTATGAAAATCGGATTGAAACTGTGGAGGTTTAAGTATAGGAATATGAGAACCGTCTATCGCTCCCACACACTGAGGAATTCCAAACTGCTTCTCAAAATATTGTGCCAACTCTGCCAATCTGGTCGGATCAGGTGTCTGGACAAATTTTGGCCTAAGTACTGAAATCACGGCTTTGCAGAAGTCGTGCACAATATGACAAACAGATGTCCGGCTGAAAGCAAACAGGTTAGCAACTGTCCTGTATTCTGTAGTCGATGCAAGTTTATATAATGCAATGGCTACACGTTTCTCCAGAGGTATGCATAGACGAAATGATGTATCTTGTCGCTGTAGTATAGGTTTCAGTGTTGTACAGATGTATCAAAATGTTTCTCTTGAAACTCTGAAGTCCTCTAGCCACTGGTCATCTGTACATCTCTGAGCAGTTATCTCCTACCAGTCACTTTTCCGAGGATGGACCAACACCTCAGATGTCCGCATCACATTAGTGTAATAATGATGTACCATCTAAACGAAATTTTTTTTTTTTTAAATAATAAGTTCATAAGTATGTTACAGTTACATATTTGTATTTATAGAGTAATACAGAAAACATTACACACGTCTTCTTTAAAAATATATTGATTTGAATGTGTATTGTATAAACACAAAAATAATTATAATCAGCCTCTATATGCACCCAGTAAAAGACCAGTAGCATCACAGTTTCTTTGTATACACTTAAATCTTTGTATTGAAATGCATATCAGTGATTGATAATATTGATAATGCTCTTTACTTTGTGTCATGAATTAATGTAGAGTAAGTCATAAAAAAACAAATTATATATATATATATATATATATATATATATATATATATATATATATATATATATATATATATATATATATATAATATAATATAATATAATATAATATTATATATGTAGCAAATGTTAGAAACTGGGTTATATTAGTCTATGTATGATTATATCCAAGACAGATGTACAAATGTATCATCGGAAAAAAACACAATTGCAGTTTGCGTATTTATGTAAAATACACATTATGTCCGTTTCCATTATGTTAATAAGATGAGCATATGTTACAAAGTTCAGCTCAAAGGGACTTGAATATAGTAGTGATGAATATAGTGTTTGGAAATACTTTGTAATAAAACTCTTACCATTATCATCATCTGTCGGCGTTTCTCTCTGCGCTGCAACTCACTAGCTCGTCTCTTTCGTGTCTTGCCACCAACAAACGTTTTCGGTGTAAACGCCGTTCAATCTCCGTGTACTCATCTAGCATTTGCTCTCTCATCTTCCACCAAAGAGAAAGCAAAAGGATCAGACAAACCGCAGCTTCAGTTCTCTCCATCGTGTTTGCCTTGCGATCATGCACATGCAACCTAGCTTATCTCTCTACCAGTCACACCGAAATGGGCAGGGTTATGTGACGTTCAATTCAAGAAGGCGGGTTTAGGGCGCAGCTTCAGTTCTCTCCATCGTGTTTGCTTTGCGATCATGCACATGCAACCTAGCTTATCTCTCTACCAGTCACACCGAAATGGGCAGGGTTATGTGACGTTCAATTCAAGAAGGCGGGTTTAGGGCGGGCATTACGATGACTCTGCGGCGCCATTGGCCTCAAAGTGCAAACGTGTCCTGATTTTGGCCTCACAGCAGGAGGTCAGAGGCTATTGGCTCCGCGAGGCCCGTTTGAAGCCCTGGCTAGCACAGGCCCGATAGTGCAACTGAGGCT
Organism: Paramisgurnus dabryanus; assembly: GCF_030506205.2. NCBI lineage: Eukaryota > Metazoa > Chordata > Actinopteri > Cypriniformes > Cobitidae > Paramisgurnus > Paramisgurnus dabryanus. The sequence goes on along the minus strand of NC_133338.1, from coordinate 10,486,013 downwards.
AATAAGTAATAGGCTATTTTGTAACATGGATTAGTGGCTCTCTGGAAAAAAGCTTAATTTGAAGCGGCGGGCCGCATTGAAGACCTGGACGTAAACACCCCCTGCTATGATTGGACGGCTTCATTCCCCGTCATTACATGTGGGGAAATGTTATAAAAACATTAATGTGTGAAAATAGCAGCCGAACACATATATGTTTGAGCCACAAAAGATTCTGGGTGCTAAAGATGATACACATAAATGACAATACGTATAGTAAAGTAGAAACAAAACTTTAAACTCAATGTAACTAAATTACCGTATACAACACAGTAAACGCGCATCAGATTATAAACTGCGGCTGATAAGCTCTTATCAATAACTTTGTATATTTCTATTGTGCTTGTGAGGTTGCTCTTAGATACACATAACGTTACATACCACAGTTATATGATAAAAAAGCTTTGTTGAGTGTTTGACCGTTCAAACGCAACTTGCCTAAATTACCGTATACAACACAGTAAGCGGGCATCATAATCTAAATTGCGGCTGATAAGTCCTTCCTTATCACTACCTTTGCATATTTCTACCGTTAAATTACAATCGTATTGTTAAGTGTTGCACCTTTATTAATCGTTTAATGTTTTTAGTAAATTAAAACAGTCAAACATACGTGTTTAGACACGGATGTTACAACAGGACATATCAAGCGATCTCTTCTAACAAAGCAATAGTGAAACGCAGTAACTTAAATAAAGTAAAATGTCTTACTTGCCGTGTCATTTTCGTCAGATCCAATATTAGTGGTGCTTTTAATCTGCAAATCCAGCATCGACTTGCTTCTTTACAAGTGAATCCGCACAGTACACAAGGTAATCAAACACTCCCCACGCGAGCTGGAACTCTTCAAAAACAACCTTTATCCACGCATTCCTAATGTTATTTTCCGAGCCTCCGAATTAAAGTATTCAGCTTCTGAGTTGTTCCCACGCAGTTCTTCCACAACCCAAGACTTCGTTACCATGGTTACTCTATCATAACAAATCACCGCGTCAAAATAAAAGTCTATCAGAAAAAAATTATTTAAAAGTCATTTTGGTTATATTTGGCAATCTTTAAAGACATGTTTACTGATTGAGACACACGTGTGTCACGCGAAGCTGTGGGCGGGGCTACAAAAGTGGTCATTGTATTTGGCTATGGGGAGGTGCTTCAACTCTACTTTGACGTCATATTTCTCAGAATTCCACACTTGGTTGTAAAACTGGCTTGGTGCCAAAAACTGTTATATTATTTCAGTAGCATGGAAGTTTTCAGTTCTGAAACTTGCAGGATGTTCATTTAGCTATGATGACCTTTAATATAACAAAGTATCAATTTAAAATCGAGTATTTGATTCACCACTCCTTTAATAAACCAGTAGAATCACAGAGCCAAAAACACTCCACCCATACGTTATATGCATAAATATGAACTGTACAGCCGTCGCATTTATTCGCCTCTCTAATTACACAATAATTGAATGAAAATTAAATTTACCATTAAAATTCAATTCAAATTTTATTTATATAGCGCTTTTCACAATTGGTGATTGTTTCAAAGCAGCTTTACATTAATAGAAGCAGTGGAAAGCACAGAAAATCGACAGATAACACAACATAATACACAATAGCACAAGCAGCTAAATTTGCTGCGACTATGAATCAACATTATAAGCGTGCGTATTACTAATGTAACATAAAGAAGAGGATGCTAAGTTAAGCCCAAGAAGGCTGCCTCCCCGGGTTGAAAAACCCCTTAGGAGAAAAAAAACAACAGACTTTTTAGCTGGGAATTAAAAAAAAGTCCTAGGAGGGAAAAACCCTTGGGAGAGGTTTTTCCCTCCTAGGACTTTTTTATATATATAGGAGGGTTTTTCCCTCCTAGGACTTTTTTATATATATAAAAATGGATAAGGAGATTAAGCGGAGGTTTAAGCGGGTTCTGCCGGTGGTTGTTGGTCAGGCATCAGCTGGGCATCACGTGTAGGTCAGCCAATAGGTCAGAGGTGTGCAGACTTTCACATTTACCAGAACTGGGTCGGTTTGTCTCATTGGCCTCCGGGTCGAGGAAGAGACATGAAGAAAGAAAACAAAATCCTATTAGCATAGGGGCCATTCACATGTATACACATGTACACATACACATACACACACATATATACATATATGTATTGAAGATACAATGTCACCCCCTGTGATAGACTCTGCACAGTTTGGTTTAGGGAGAACAAGGAAAATGCACGGGCCTGCTCATGTTTTTGGAGATCGACACACTGACTCCCTTAGAAGGACTAAAGTCCCGCCCCCGACCAGTGGCCTTCACAGTACTCCATTACTTGACACCCTCCTCAGAAACCTCAGGAGGAGGGCCGAGCAAGTGATAACATTATGCCATACATACCTTTCAATCACTCCTCTGCAATTGGCAATTAATAGCCCGATTTGGGGTTTTATTAGTCTAGTTTTGGACTCATATTGTGGTTTGTAAGTGCACAAAGTAGCGTTCTATTCTTTTTCCTTATATGTAGCCTTTTCTATTTTATACGTGACATTTGTTTTTGAAAGTTTATGCCCGACTCATGGTTTGCTGCACATACAGACCTGCCAACCTGTACGCATTTTGCGTAGCAGGTACTCATTTCGACCTCAAAGTACGGTGGTACGATTTGTCACTCTAAACTACGCAAAAACCTGATGACACCCTTTGCCGCGCGAAGTACTCAAAAGAAGCAACAGAAAAAATAAAAATATGTCCAATCATAGCACTGTGCTCATCCACCACATAGAAAGTGGGGATGATTGACAAGTCGTATGGCCAATCAGTAACAAGAGTCTGCTATCGATGGAATCACAAAATCCAGCGTGATCTCCTTCCTCCACCCGTAGTTTCTGACCATCTTTATCAACGGAGAGTCAAGACGTCTGACCCGCTAAGGTAAACTGGTCAGGGTGGATGTGCAAATAATGAAATAATGCATTAGCTTAATCCTTTGAAGTCGACGGTCGCACGGGCTCCGTTTCATAACGTGCCCTTGACCGCAAGATGCGCTAACATTACTTCTGATTTGTAAAATGAGCATCATTTATAATTGAGCGCTTACGAAAAAGTACAATGATTTTACCATGGGGAGAGCATCCAGTTTTAGTCAAATAAAAACGGAAAGTTCACTCTCAGTGAAGGGAATCCACCTGACATCCGAGTGAAACGGATTAAATGCGTTCTGAAATAACGCGCTCTTGATAATTGTCAATAAAATAAAATGTCATATACAAACCACATCAAATAAACTTTTATAAATGGAGAATATATCGTGTCTCGAGTGCCCACGTGATAGGTGCTTATGCCGTACTGTACTGCACTGTAAACAAAGCTACAATAAATTACAGACAGACATACAGTTAACAGCACAACTGTCACAGCTATGGTTGAATTTAAAGCAGTGTTAACTCTAAAATACGGTCTTAAAGGGATAGTTAACTTAAAACATGTAATTCAGTCATAGTTTATATAACAGAACAGACCATCCAAACATTTATGAGTTTCTTTATTGTGTGATACACAAGTTATTTTAAAGAGTGTTGATAACCACAGTGTCTGGTGCCCACTCCATTGTATTTTTTGCTAGTCAGGGAAAAACAAAAACATTTTTTGTGTGTGTTTCACTCAAGAAAGAAATCATGAAGGTTAGACACAGTGGCCCTCATTTATCATTCTTGCGTAGAAACGGGCGTGTATGTTGGCGTAAGATTATGCTTACACTCCTCTCACCGCCTGATTTATGAAACTGTGCGTACCGTTGATATTCAGGTGTACGCAATATCTGCCCTTCATAAATGCCGCGGCCGAAAACGAGCGTCATTAGAATAACAAGCCCATATAAATTCAAGTCTCCGCCTCCCCCACGCCCTTATTTTACGCCATTGACACACGAAAGACGGCAAAGAAGAGAATCCGGGGAAGTGAAAAGAAACAAAATTGTTTTATTTGGCAGTTTAAAGAGTGGTATTAAAGACACATTAATAATTGGATGACAATTTGTAATATTCTTATTATTATTTTTATTATTATTGATATTTAGAAGAATAATTATTTATTATTATTATTTACTGTTGCCTACATCTAAATTCTATGTCTGCTTAATGGTTCAGTTAATTTTTTTTTATATAATATTTTAAAATGATGTAGTAACTTTTGTAGTGTGTTGTTCTGTATTTACATACAGTTGTTTGTTAGCTGTATCTTAGATCCAGTTTGATACGGAGCTCCGGATATAATTCAAATTAACAATTTGTTTCCACGACATCCACATGTTTTAGCTAAGCTAATTCATAATTTGAAGTAATAATAATTGTAATAGTAATTACGAAATATTCTAAATATTATAATAATTAATTCCAAGGAACAAACTGTTGAATATTGGGAACAAATTCTAAATTTATGGCCATACTTTAGACTAAATAAGAAAAAGAAGTGTCCATAGCATAAAAAATTATTCGTGGCCATAATTTTGTCCGCATGTCATCATGATCGGATTTACGGCTGCATTCAACACAAGCATTTTTACCTCATCTGTATTTATTTATCATCGAATGGTATGTAACTAGCTTACCTTTTATTGCATTACCATGTTTTCGTAGCACATCCTTGTGCTTTCTTGCAATGTGCCGCTTCAGATTCCAGGAAGAATATTTGCTAACTCTTTACAGTCTCTCCGCAGTCCCTTTCAATTTTTTCTTCCTGCTCAATCTTAACTTTGATTTTTACTTTACATTTATGTATAAGGCTTGAATTCCATAACTTATTGCTAGACGTTTTTACAGATTTTCGAACTAGCAAATTATCAAAGGGCGTTCTGGGTTCAACGAGCGGTGCTGAGGGAGCGGAATTTTCGGAAAGGCGCTTTGATGGTAATATTACCGCACCGCTCAACGCTCCGCTCCCAATAAGCTCCGTTCACATGCTCGCTCTGAAACATCAGGTAAAGCGCACAGGCTCTCAACTGAAGGAATACATATGCATACAAATCAAATGCTTTGGTAAAGTCATTAAACATTGAACATTGTTGCATAAAAATAAACAATGAAGTTTATAATTACTATGTTTTTTACAGTGGGTCATAATATATCATATATTTTAGTTTGTCAGTACGTTTTGTGGTGTTAGGAAGTTTTTGCGCATTTCTGCACTAACTCAAAATGTGCGTACACCACCTCCTGAGCTGGCGTAGGATTTGAGCGTGCCGTACGCCAACGTCCATATTGATAAATCTCAAAGTCACCGTGGTTTTGGGTGTACGCTGGAAATTTGGTGTACGCACTTTTGATAAATGAGGGCCAGTATGAGGTTGAGTAAATGATAACAGAATGTCATTTGTGGGTTAACCATCTCCCACTATTTAACAGTAATATCACTTTTAACAGTGTTTGTGCAGACATGCTAAACTTTGGAGAATACAGTATTTAACATTAATAATGTTATTAATCACCATGTATGGCAAATATAGTTAAACATGATTTTATTCACATTTATAATTATTTTTAAAGCAGATTATGGCAGGATGGGGAAAAAAGTGAGTGCAATGTGCAGCGTGTTACCTTGAAAGTTACCAAGAGGTGTGTGTGCGTGCATGTGCGCGTGCATGTGTTAAATTATATGTTAAAAACCTGTGTTCTGTCCTTTTGGCCGATGCTACTGTACTCAAAAATATAATTCCAAGGTTGGCAGGTCTGCACATATGTAAACGAGTAAGGAGAGATTAAACATTTCTTAAGAATATTAATAACATTTTCCATCTTTTGAAGTGTTGATGAAAATGAGAATTTAGTTTATTTATTTATTAGGTTGTACAAACTAGCTATTGTGAGATGAGTACCATTACTAAAACAAATTATGTGAATGCCTTGTTAAAGAGAAAAGTTTTAAGTTTAGATTTAAAGGTATCTACTGTGTCTGGTTCTCGGACAACGGTTGGTAAATCATTCCAGAGCTTAGGAGCTAAGTAGGAAAAGGATCTTCCACCTTTAGACACTTTTGATATTTTAGGGATAATTAAGAGACCAGAATTTTGAGACCGCAGTGCACGTGATGGATTTTATTCTGATAGTAATTCTCTAAGATATGACGGTGCTAGGCCATTTAAGGCTTTGTAGGTGATTGGTGATATTTTAAATTGTATGCGATATTTAACTGGTAGCCAGTGTAAAGATGCCAGAATTGGACTTATGTGGTCATACTTCTTAGATCGATAAAGCACTCTTGCAGAAGCGTTTTGAACTAGCTGAAGCTTGATTACCTGATTTGCATGGCATCCTCCGAGTAACGAGTTACAATAGTCTATTCTAGAGGTCATAAAAGCGTGGATAAGCTTCTCTGCATATGATGCAGACCGCATATGGGGTATTTTTGAGATGTTTCTAAGATGGAAGAATGCTGTGCGGCAGACATTGGGGATATGGCTATCGAAGGATAAATTGCTGTCGAACATCACGCCTAAGTTCTTAACCATGGAAGATGGCACCACCATGCAGCCATCTATGGGCAACTTGTAATCTGTCATATGTTTGTAGCGATTCGGTAATAAGTATCTCTGTCTTATTGGAGTTTATCATGAGAAAGTTGTGCGCCATTCAGTCAATAACCTCGCTAATGCAGTCTGTTAGCGTAGAAAACGTGTGTGTTTCGGTGGGATGTGAGGAGATGTAAAGCTGGGTATCATCCGCATAGCAGTGAACACTTATGTTATGTTTCCTAATAATGTCTCCTAGAGGTAACATATATAACGAGAACAGGATAGGACCTAAAACTGATCCCTGCGGTACACCGTATTTAACCAGGGAGTGATATGACTCTTCCTCATTTACATAAACAAAGCGATCCAGTAATGCGCAAAGTGCTAAACTGTTCTTTTTAGAGGCCTGCCCATCAAACACTTTCTGCGGTCACGGATTAGTTGTTCTACAGCATTTAAAATCATGATTTTATTTTTTGCGGACAACACTTTTTGGGAATGAACGGAGGTAAGAAATGTAAGACTTGGGTAAATTAAATTTAAGACCTATGATGAAAATCTGGGAGTTTTTAAGACTTTTTATGGCCTTAAATTTAACTTTCTGAATTTTAGACTTTTTAAGACCCGGCGGGAACCATGGACAGTAACGTGCAAGTATCCTTCTGCCGCACCATTGGCTACCGTCATTGGACCTGTGGGCGGAACCTGCAAAGGGACCTTACAAAGTGTTTTCTAATTCCTGTTGAATTATCATCTGAAACCTCTCTCAAAGAATTCACATCTTCCCCCAGGACAGCTACCCCATGGTGTGGGGACCGAAAAGTCACACCCTACCGCACTTTCTCGTCCCCCTCTTCTCATTTTCTCAAAGCAAACTGTATATGGAATGCTACATTCTGCATACAGAACCAGTGCTTTGCAAATACTATAATACACATTACACCTTATTAAATGTCAAGGAGGTATGTGAAGTGTTCTCTAAGCCTTAATTATACACACAACTGCTCGCTTTTAAAATAATTTTAAACAGTAGATGATAAATATTCTGAAATCCAGACTTTTGAATGGATCATATTCCAACTGAAATGTTTATTGAATATCAAATTAAGAAATGAAAAAAACGACACACTATAAACAAGGAAGATGTAAATCTCTGCACATAATCTACAGCACAAACTGTATTGGGTATCACACAATTTTGATCCTGCCTGTGAAAACCCAGCTGAAGTTATTTTTATGGTTTATTGTTTCCTACATAATGTTTATTAATTGAAAATATGACCTTGATATATTTAATATTGACTGAGTAATGTTAAGTCAAAGATTAAAATCGATGAGATTAAGAGTCTTGGCCTCAATTTTACATACATGGTGAAATTCAAAAATCTTGGTTTAGGCAAAGGTATGCTGGTGGACAGGGGAGAAATTAAAAAATTTACAGATGCATTATAGGACTTCAGAATAGGATAGGAATGAGGAGAAATAGATGGACAAAATGTCAATATGCCACAAAAGCTTTTGTTAAATGTATTCTGACATTAATGTGTAAGAAACCATTTTTTCCATGTTTCTTCTTTACTCGTTACCGCAGGCTGAAACGAAATCCTATTGCCTGGAACTGTAGCGGACAATCAGCTGTTTATTACTGAGGTCAATTTTGCCTGAGGTGAGCTATAGAGGACATGTATTCAATACAACATTTGTTGAAAACTTTGCATTGACAACTCTAACCACTACATGAATGATAACACTTTACAATAACGTTGTATTTGTCGACATTCTTTTATTTTTGTAATCAAGTAATGGGTGTCTGCTGGGTGATCGATGGCTGTGTGATCTGTGTGTGTGTTGTTTACCTGTGGTGCCGGTTCCTCGTGTGTTCACTAACTCCGCCCCCTTGTTTCGGTAATTGTTCACCGGTGGTGTCTCGTTTACCTTTTCCTTTATATTGCACGTAGTCCTGTCCTTCGTTGCGCGCTCATTGTTTTATCACAGTCCTGCTTCCCTGCCTTGTCTTGTCAGTCGCTCTCTGTCTCCTCCTCTGTTACCCCAGGTTTGGTTTCGGCGTTCGGGGACTCGTCTTCACCCGGACCGCTCGCTTGTGGAGTACTGGATTATATTGACTTTGTTTGTCTCTCGGTACAGCTGGTTCGCTTCGTTTCTAGGCGGTATACCAGCTGTCTCCCTCTCTCTCTGGTTTGCATCATCACCCGTGAGTGGAGTACACCTATTTTTCCATTGTGGATTATATTGACTCTAACGACTGTTGTTTCTCGGAACCGCTGGTTCGCTTTGTTTTTAGGCGGTGACCAGTGGTTTCCGGGTGGCTCTCTCTCTCCCTTCGGATCTGTACTGGATTATCGTGTAGCGCCGACTCACTCTCTCCTACTGTGGGAGTGCTTCATTCCCACAGTAGTGATTTCACCAGAGTGAGTCAACGGGTGTGCGCCGTGTGTGGATCTACCAGTGACTTTGCTCTCCAGTTCTCTATTTACCTTTTCTAAATAAATTGTTAAACTTGCACTTGACTCTGAGTCCGTTTCCTGACAGATGAGCGCGCCACGTATGGAGTCAGCAAGTTTGGAAAGTCTGGAAGTGCAGACCGCCCTTCACCAGCAGGGGGCGGCCATCGACCAACATTCGTCGTTATTGTCTGCTGCTGCCAGAGATTTCAGCATCCTGTCTGAGCAACTGAAAGAGCTCAGCAATCGTTTGGACCAAGTGACTCCTCACCATGAAGCCCCAACCTCATCCGGAGGAGCCGCTTCATTTGAACGGGAGCCACACACGGCAACACCCCCCACCTACAATGGCGATCCCAACACCTGCAGATCCTTTTTACAGCAGTGCTCTCTCGTCTTTGCGCTCCAACCCCGTCGATTTTCTTCATCCACTTCCAAGGTGGCCTTTGTCCTGACGTTACTCACTGGAAGGGCGAGAGACTGGGGTATGGCCGCCTGGGGGGCTAAAGCTCCTTTTACATTTTCGTTCGAGGCTCTGGAGGAGGAGATGTTAAAGTTGTTTGACCGCTCACTCAAGGGAGACATGGCAGCGGCTGAGTTGGTGAGATTACGGCAACGTAATGACTCTGTTACAGATTTTGCTATACGATTTAAGATGCACGCTATTTGCTGCAACTGGAACGACGCGGCATTAAGAGCGCAATTCCTCGAGGGTCTCACACCGGGCATTCAAGACGAGATTGCACTGAGGGAGCCACCCACGTCCCTGGAAGCGGCCATCGATCTGGCTCTGAGGGTTGAGTCTCGCCATCGGCAGAGAGATCTGCGTCGCTCATTTCACCAGCGGATGTCGGAACCAGGGGAGATCGCTTCAGAAACGCCCTCCGAGGAGCCTATGCAGCTGGGCAAGTTTCGTATCTCTGCTGGGGAGAGAAATCGTCGGCTGTCTAACGGCCTCTGCTTGTATTGTGGCAAGCCGGGGCATCTGGCGGCCACCTGTCCGGTAAAAGCTCACGCCCGCCGATGAACCTGGGAGTCTCGGTGGGCGCATCGTCATTTAAATCTCCCGTAAGCAGCACCACTCTACCTGTTATCATTAACTCTTTCCCGTCACAGGCGTTGCTGGATTCCGGTGCGGAGGCGTGTCTTTTGGATGCTGGGTTGGGTCCTGCTCCTTCTCTTGTCTCTTGTTCTGTCTCGCAGGTTCCAGCTATCGATCTCTCAGTAGTCCCGGCGGAGTACTCGGATCTGTATCAGGTTTTCAGTAAGTCCCAGGCTACTTCTCTGCCTCCTCATCGGTCGTATGATTGCGAGATCAAACTACTTCCCAACACTTCTCCGCCTAAGGGTCGTATATTTTCCCTAGCTAAACCAGAAAGAGAGGCTATGGATAAATACATTAATGACGCTCTTAAAGCCGGTCTCATTCGCCGCCAGCTGGTGCTGGATTTTTTCTTTGTAAAGAAGAAAGACGGGTCTCTTCGTCCGTGCATTGATTATCGAGGGCTGAATGACATTACTGTTAAGAATAAGTACCCCTTGCCATTAATGTCATCAGCATTCGAATTATTACAGGGAGCACGCGTATTTACCAAGCTAGATCTGCGCAACGCTTATCACTTGGTACGTATTAGAGAGGGCGATGAGTGGAAGACAGCCTTTAACACACCCTCAGGACACTGGGAATATTCCGTTCTGCCGTTCGGTCTTTGTAACGCTCCAGCTGTCTTCCAGACCATGGTCAATGAAGTGCTGGGTGACATGATTAACAGATTTGTCTTTGTGTATCTCGATGACATTCTCATCTTTTCTCCCTCCATGCAGATACACTCTCAGCACGTTCGCATGGTTTTACAACGGCTTTTAGAGAATCAGCTATTCGTTAAGGCGGAGAAGTGCGAGTTCCACAGGAAGTCGGTTTCGTTTCTGGGTTTTGTTATTGCCGAGGGAGAAATTCGTCCCGATCCCGCTAAGGTTAAGACGGTTGCCGATTGGCCAGTACCCGACACTCGGAAGGAGCTTCAGCGATTTCTGGGGTTCGCCAATTTTTATCGGCGTTTCATCAGAAATTTTGGTCAGATCGCTAAGCCCCTTACGGCTCTCACGTCACCTAATGTATGTTTCTGTTGGAATAGAGAGGCTCAGGAGGCCTTTGATGTGTTAAAGTCCCGGTTCATCTCTGCACCTGTTCTCTCTATTCCCGATCCGGCTAAACAATTTATAGTGGAGGTGGATGCATCCGATGTCGGGGTAGGCGCCGTGTTATCACAGCGATCGTCTATTGATGGGAAAGTACATCCGTGTGCTTTTTTCTCTCACCGGTTAAACCCAGCAGAACGTAATTACGACATAGGAAATCGGGAGCTGTTGGCGGTTAGACTCGCTTTGGGTGAATGGCGTCACTGGTTGGAGGGAACCTCGGAGCCCTTTCTGGTCTGGACGGATCATAAGAATCTTGAATATATCCGTTCGGCCAGAAGACTAACATCTAGGCAGGCTCGTTGGGCACTCTCTTTTGATCGTTTCAACTTCACCCTCTCGTACCGGCCTGGATCAAAAAATACCAAACCTGATGCTCTCTCCCGTCTGTTCGAGAAGTCCGATTCGGAGAGGACGGAGACCATTCTCCCGGAGGGGAGGGTGGTCGGCGCCCTCGTATGGGGAATCGAACAGCGGGTGAGAGAGGCCGGCCGGGAGGGGGAAGTTCCGGAGGGGTGTCCAGCGGGTCACCTATGGGTTCCTGAGCGGTTACGTTCCGATGTCATCCGGTGGGGTCACGAGTCCAAATTTGTCGGCCATCCAGGTATTCGGAGAACGTTGGCTGCCGGCCGTCAGCGTTTTTGGTGGCCTTCTATGTCCACTGACGTCAGACAGTTCGTACTAGCCTGTTCGGTTTGTGCTCGTAATAAAGCATCTAATTTACCACCCGCTGGTCTGCTTAAATCTTTGCCCGTGCCCTCCCGCCCCTGGTCTCATATAGCCCTTGATTTTGTCACTGGCTTACCCGCATCTAATGGTAACACTGTTGTTCTAACCGTGGTGGATCGTTTTTCGAAGGCGGTTCATTTCATTCCCCTGCCCAAGCTACCTTCTGCAAAAGAGATGGCTCAGGTTTTGATTAATCACGTCTTTCGGATACATGGTATTCCGACAGACGTAGTGTCAGATAGGGGTCCTCAGTTCATCTCTCGTTTTTGGCAGGAGTTTTGTAGACAGATTGGCGCCACGGCCAGCTTGTCTTCTGGTTATCACCCGCAGACCAATGGGCAATGCGAACGGGCTAATCAGGATCTCGGTAGAATGCTCCGCTGTCTGTCGTCACAATATCCGAATTCCTGGTGCGATCAGCTCCCGTGGGTTGAGTATTCTCATAATTCTCTTCCCGTTACGTCTACCAATTTATCCCCGTTTGAACTTTCCATCGGTTATCAACCCCCCCTGTTTCCATCACAGGAGCCCGAGGCAGCGGTTCCGTCTGCGTTAGCTTTCGTATGCAGGTGCAGACGCACCTGGAGGAGAGCTAAGACACTGTTATTATCTAATTCCAGACGAACCAAAGCTGCAATTGATCGTCATCGGCGACCTCCTCCCCGTTACGTTTGTGGTCAAAAGGTATGGCTTTCTACCAAGGATCTGTCTCTCCGTGAGCCTTCTCGTAAGCTGGCTCCGAGATTCATTGGGCCATACAGTATTTCTAAGGTCATTAATCCGGTGACGATAAAGCTTAAGTTACCCCTTTCTCTTGGTCGGGTTCACCCTGTTTTTCATGTATCCAAGGTTAAACCTGTGATGTTTGCTCGCTATAACCCCCCTGTCTCTGCCCCTAATCCCCCCGCCCCTCGTCTAGTGGATGGTGCCCCTGTCTACACTGTTAAGAGGTTACTAGACTCCCGCCGCAGGGGCAGAGGATTTCAGTATTTAGTGGATTGGGAAGGATACGGTCCTGATGAGAGGAGCTGGGTTCCGGGTCGGGATTTGCTGGATCCTTGGCTGATCGAGGACCTCCGTCGGCGACAGGGTGAGTCTCCCGGTCCGTCTGGTGCCGGTCGTGGAGGGGGGGCTACTGTCATGACTGCTGGGTGATCGATGGCTGTGTGATCTGTGTGTGTGTGTGTTGTTTACCTGTGGTGCCGGTTCCTCGTGTGTTCACTAACTCCGCCCCCTTGTTTCGTAATTGTTCACCGGTGGTGTCTCGTTTACCTTTTCCTTTATATTGCACGTAGTCCTGTCCTTCGTTGCGCGCTCATTGTTTTATCACAGTCCTGCTTCCCTGCCTTGTCTTGTCAGTCGCTCTCTGTCTCCTCCTCTGTTACCCCAGGTTTGGTTTCGGCGTTCGGGGACTCGTCTTCACCCGGACCGCTCGCTTGTGGAGTACTGGATTATATTGACTTTGTTTGTCTCTCGGTACAGCTGGTTCGCTTCGTTTCTAGGCGGTATACCAGCTGTCTCCCTCTCTCTCTGGTTTGCATCATCACCCGTGAGTGGAGTACACCTATTTTTCCATTGTGGATTATATTGACTCTAACGACTGTTGTTTCTCGGAACCGCTGGTTCGCTTCGTTTTTAGGCGGTGACCAGTGGTTTCCGGGTGGCTCTCTATCTCTCTTCGGATCTGTACTGGATTATCGTGTAGCGCCGACTCACTCTCTCCTACTGTGGGAGTGCTTCATTCCCACAGTAGTGATTTCACCAGAGTGAGTCAACGGGTGTGCGCCGTGTGTGGATCTACCAGTGACTTTGCTCTCCAGTTCTCTATTTACCTTTTCTAAATAAATTGTTAAACTTGCACTTGACTCTGAGTCCGTTTCCTGACAATGGGAATATAGTTTTTATCATCAATTAATCTTTGTTAATTCGTATCAATACAACAGTTCATTGAGCATTAACTATGCTAACTGTATGTTAACAATGTAAGACATATTAGCTATGTAAGACATATTAGTTAATGCTGAAATGATTTATAAATGCTGTAGAAGTAGTGTTCATTGTCATTGTTGATAATGCATTCTCAGATTGCAAATAGGGGTGGGAATCGCTTGGACCCTCATGAATCGATTCAGAATCGATTCTTAGGGTCCCGATTCGATTCAGAATCGATTCTTGACGTACTAATTTGCATATCTGTGACGTCATTACGTCGCATTTGCTTTCAAAGCCAGGTTAATGTTTGCGCTTTTGCTAGTCTCTGAACTGTCATATACTGTACTTTAATGCAACTAGGGATAAATAATGTCATTCTTATATACATACATGTCCTGTTTCTGTTGTAAGACATTAAAACCAGTAAAAATATTAATTTAACGTGACATTTATTCTATATGTTAACCGGCATTAACTTCCACGAACGTTAAGCGTCTAATCATCATCATTATACACAGTGATTGGCAGTATTACTGTATTTATATAATGCAGCGCACCCAGCGACTGAATAACAAACTATGTGCATATTTTTACAGAAGTATATTCATGTTATATCTAAACAGTCAGCGGATGGTTTAGGGCAGGGGTGTCCAATACGTCGATCGCAAAGGCAATGCCGGTAGATCGCACAACTGCTGCTCCACGCGCAAAATTGTCATTATGGTCTTTTGGAGTAATTGTGAAACATGCAGGTCTTTTTGAGTTGCTGCGCCTTTCTTCTCAAATGTGTTTTGCCAGGCCACTGCAGCTCAGTCGTCTTTAACTTCCAAAATTCACATGGATGCGCATTCTTGCCTCACGCAGTTGCTGATTCACACGCACGGTGTGTGTGAGCGAGCAAACGAGAGGGAGAGAGAGGCAGCGTAGCGCTGATTTGTATGCTTCTGATACTGTTTGTTTCACTAAACCGCATCTCCGCTATTTTAAGGAGTACTCGACATGTACTCAAGGATTTTTTTTTAAACTCCTCAAAAAGAATAGAGTAATGGTGACAGCCCTAAATTCAATGTAGAGATATATGCAGTATAGTCCTACAAGCATTTAAAGTGTTCTTTCTCTTCTGCTCTTGTAAGCTCCGCTATGCGCTCTTGCAGGGCGCGCTCTCTTAAGTTGTCCGTGTGCATCACCGCCCCCCCAGTTGAGTTCCGCCTTTTGGTTCTGATTACGTGACGTTATTTTGTAAACTAACATTTAAGAATCGATTCTTGACATTTGTGAATCGATTCAGAATCGGCCCACGTCCGAATCGCGATTCATCTAAGAATCGATTTTTTTGCCCACCCCTAATTGCAAATACTTGAAATATCAATTTAAGTGAAACATAAGATTAATTATTGTGAATAAAACTGTAACTTAGCCTGTTAATACTTAATTTTCTTACAGGTATTCATTCAGTGGTTGCAAAGCAACATCTACCTGTCGATTTAGAGCTGAATCTTTGCTTCTGAAGTCTACATCTTTTGAAAGCAAGAAAAGGGATGGATCATTATTTGCATTGTGGGTGTGCAAATGAAAAAACAAATGAAGACTTGGAAAAATTGCCATACATTTTTATTAAACAAGACTGAACATTACAATGATGTACAAAGTGTTTACAATTTTCATAAAAGGAAAAAATAATAAGACCATGTAATAAAAAAAAAATAAAGTTTCAGTTTAGTCAACTTTAAACAACTCGCTTACAATCAGTTGGGTTTTAAGAATGGAGTCACTCCCCTCAATTTACCTAGTTTTTTATTATTATTATTAATGTTAATGCTAGGCTCCATTGGTCGCATTTGTCTTATTTCATAATATTAACATTAAGTTGACTATTATTCTTATTTCATCGTATATTGTTTTAATATGCTCATGACTGGCGAATGTAATACTCCGTTAACTTAAACCAGGCTTAAAGGAGCATATCCCCTGTAGAAACATTAATCTTTATTGAAAGTGCATCTTGTTTGTAGTCGAAATGTAACATGTGTTTAGAATTTGGTGCCTATTTGACCGAGAAAAGGGGTATTTGTAGTCTACAAACACCCCCTCAACAAAGATATTGGACTTCCTGCTTTCAATGATGCAAGATGATGATTTTTACATAATTAAAAGGAGGAAGTGTAACACTGAAATCTGTATTTCTCCGGTCTCAGTGGCAAGTGAGGAAATGATGCATGACCATTCAAAAACATGACTGGGGTTCTAACTATACAAAACGTAATGCAAATGGGTGAAGTGTCCCTTAACTCTTTCACCGCCAGCGTTTTAAAAAAAAGTTGCCAGCCAGCGCCAGCGTTTTTCATGATTTTCACCAAAGTTTAATGCCTTCCAGAAAATGTTCTTCTTTAAATATATAAACATACAATATACCAAATGAAAGAACAGACCCTCTGCTTTCAAACAAAAAAAACCGTTTCATCCTACCTTTAGTGGTTCTTTTGCAATCAGCTTTTAAATATGGGTAGGTTTTTGCAAAAACACCATATTTTGAGCAAAAAGCAGAGATAATTCAATTTTTATGACGGACTTTTCATAGAGATCCCATTCAGAGCGATCTTTAAAACAGACACGGACATGCAGCAGCTTGCCATAGGGCAATACTTCCGGTTTTAAAAAGTTGCGGAAGGGCGCCACCTGGTGGATAATAGCGGTATTGCGGAAAGACGGAAAATCTCGTCATTGGCGGGGAAGCGTTTTCTCTTAATTGACGAGATATCTCGTCAATGGCGGGGAAAGAGTTAAATGACGTATGCAGCCTGCATATGCAACCTAAGAAGGCTGCAGCCTTCCAACTCGGTTTTTTTGTATGTCCATTACATTTTGTCCTTTCTTGTTTCTTGTCACAGCGAACCCAAATTTTTTCCACACATCTGAGACTCACAATTGACAATACTGCAAGAGACGGAGTAGCCTTTGACCACTACAGAATGGAAAGGTGGAACGCACTACACAAGGAATACCCCATGCAGGTTGACCCAGCAATGTTAAGAGGCGAAACAGAGAATCCAACAGCATACATACAGAAACAGCTGAAATCATGGCATGAAAAACTGAAGAAAAAAAAAAGATCTTGACAAAGACTTTGTTCTAGCTGCATTGGTCAGAAATGCAAAAGTGGAAGCCATGCCACCAACTATTATTCCTCTGAAGTCTAAGGGGTTTTAAGTGCCCTGGGGAAGTTTTGACTTGCACTGACATTTGTGCTTTTTTCAGTTTCTTAAAAACATATGGCAAAAGTCTCAACACTGTTCAGCACAAAGTGGGCTACAATATTGTAAAAGCAACATGTATGTACATGCATGTACGGACGGACGCACAAAGAAATTTCTTGCATCTGGAGAGAACTTTGTGACACACATACAGTACGCAAGTAAATAAGGATTGAGATGAATGGAGAAACTGGATTGGGGATTGCGTGTCCATTGACTACAGGAGGCGAAAGCTGTGCATATGGATCGTTTCTGCCCTTTACTTCAATGGTGCGATGGTGTGGTGATCTCAGCTCATTACAGATAATGAGGTAACAGGAGAAAGACAGTGGCCCTCATTTATCATACTTGCGTAGAAACGGGCGTATATGTTGGCGTAAGATTATACTTACACTCCTCTCACAGCCTGATTTATGAAACTGTGCGTACCGTTGATATTCAGGTGTACGCAATATCTGCCCTTCATAAATGCCGCGGCTGAAAACGATCGTCATAAGAATAACACGCCCATATAAATTCAAGTCTCCACCTCCCCCACGCCCTCATTTTACGACATTGACACATGGAAGACGGCAAAGAAGACAAACCGGGGAAGTGGAAAGAAACAAAATTGTTTTATTTGGGAGTTTAAAGAGCGGGATTAAAGACACATTAATAATTGCATGACATTTTGTAATATTTGTATTATTATTTTTATTATTAATGACGCTTAATTGATATTTAGAATAATAATTATTTATTATTATTATTATTATTATTATTATTATTTACTGTTGCCTACATCTAAATGTCTGCTTAATGGTTCGGTTAAGTTTTTTTTAAATAATATTTTAAAATGATGTAGTAACTTTTATAGTGTGTTCTTCTGTATTTACATACAGTTGTTTGTTAGCTAAGATCCAGTTTCATACGGAGCTCCGGATATAATTCAAATTAACAATTTGTTTCCAAGACATCCACATGTTTTACTAGGCTAATTCATAATTTGAAGTAATAATAATTGTAATAGTAATGACGAAATATTATAATAATTAATCCCAAGGAACAAACTGTTGAATATTGGGAACGAATTTTATATTTATGGCCATACTTTAGACTAAATAAGAAAAAGAAGTGTCCATAATGTAGCATAAAAGATAGTTCGTGGCCATGATTTTGTCCGCATGTCATCATGATCGGATTTATGGCTCCATTCAACACAAACATTTTACTTTACCTATTCATGTGTAGCTATTTATTTATCATCGAATGGTATGTAACTAGCTTACATTTTGATGCATTTTTACCATGTTTTCGTAGCACATCCTTGTGCTTTCTTGCAATGTGCCGCTTCAGATTCCAGGATGAATATTTGCTTACTTTTACAGTCTCTCCGCACTTCCTTTTAATGTTTTCTTCCTGTCCAATCTTAACTTTGATTTTTACTTTACATTTATGTATAAGGCTTGAATTCCACAACTAATTGCTAGACGTTTTTACAGATTCTCGAACTACCAAATTATCAAAGGGCGTTCTGGGTTCAACGAGCGGTGCTGAGCGAGCTGACTTTTTAGAAAGGCGCTTTGATGGTAATATTACCGCACCGCTCAAGGCTCCGCTCCGCTCACATGCTTTGCCCTGAAACGTCAGGTAAAGCGCCCAGGCTCTCAACTGAAGGAATACATATGCATACAAATCAAATGCATTCGTAAAGTCTCTCAAATTAAACATTGAAGTCCATGTTGCATAAAAATAAACACTGAAGTTTGTAATTATTATGTTTTTTTTACAGTGGGTCATAATATATCATATATTTTAGTTTGTCAGTGCGTTTTGTGGTGTTAGGAAGTGTTTGCGCATTTCTGCACTAACTCAAAATGTGCGTACACCACCTCCTGAGCAGGCGTAGGATTTGAGCGTGCCGTACGCCAACGTCCATATTGATAAATCTCAAAGTCACCGTGGTTTTGGGTGTACGCCAGGTGTACGCTGGAATTTTGGTGTACGCACTTTGATAAATGACGGCCAGTATGTCTCCCTCTTCTTATAAAGTTAACACTGAAATAGAATATTCGTTTTCGATTTCGAATAACATGATTTAAAGTAGACATTCCTAGCATTATGTAGACATCAAAATCAGAGTAATCTAAGTCTCTTTGCGGAGTGATTGAAAAATTAAGAGTTTGTGGTGCCTGTGCCGCAGGCGACCCCAGAGATTTAAAGCTCAAGGATGTGGTCACATTGAACTCCACAACACACAAAGGGGCTGTTTACACTTGGTATTAAGATGTGTTTTCATCGATCGGATCACAAGTGGACGAGAGAGACACATTGCGTTTACACCTGGTATTTAAATCCGTCTCTTTTGTCCACTTTCGACCGCATCTGTCCTGAATACTGTGAGGGGGTGGTCTGTGAGACGGTGGGCGAGTCTCTCTGCTGTCATTCAAACGCGAGCGGGAGTAATTATGAGTTTATATGGACGCAAACTTATATTATGTCGGACCCCGCTGCTTGTTTAGCAAGTATACATGCTGCACAGTGTTTTGTACGTTTATTTGTTGGAGCTTTCTCTGAATTTTCAGCGCAATTGATGAAATAGGATCGCGCAACTTTCACGCTTTCAAAACGAAACTACGGAGAACACCCCGCAGTAGTTTTATCAATGAAAGGCTAAAAATAGCGCTGTTCACTGTATGTTCACAGCAGAAGTCAAAAAAGACGTAAAATTAGTGTTTAATACCTCAGATTAGATAAATGGGCGGAGAGAAGGCGGTCGCGTGTGGCTGCTCGAACGCATTCAACCACATTGCGTTCCGCAACTCCAAAGCGATCCGATCGAAAGTGGTTTCGACTACCTCTGAATGTGGTTGAAAGTGGTCGAAAGTGGACGCGTTCAAAACGTTTTGAACACCGTTTACACCTGGCATTAACGTCGTCCACTTGTGATCCGATCGACGAAAACGCATGTTAATGCCAAGTGTAAACAGCCTCAAAGAGTTCGGTGACGAATACAGAAAGACTGAACTCAAAGCGAAAATACGAGAGAGAGAGAGAGAGAGAGAGAGAGAGAGAGAGAGAGAGAGAGAGAGAGAGAGAGATGCAGAAGAGGGTGGGGCAGTTACCTTAGGATGACCTTGTAAGCAAAACTAAGGAAAAAGCACAAGCTGTTCTGAAGAAAAGAGAGGAGTAACAATCAGCCTTAACTGTGTGCATTAACACCAGACCTGGAAAGCGTGAGTGATTTACAAGTCAAGTCAATGCAAAGACACGAAATGGCATCCTGCAGCGCTATAAGTGCGAATGGTGCAGCGCAATTGGTGTGGAACATTCGATTGGTTTGGAACATGCAAATTGCACGTTGCTGCAGGAAACACGCAAGTTGAAAAATCTGAACTTTGCTGGATATTCGCGCTGCGTTACCCAATCAGGAGCTTGCTCTAGTAGTGACATGATAACAGAAAGCAAGCGGAGTCGCAGAAGCCCCTCCCATGATGTGAATTTCTAGGTGAATATCCTCCTTTTTTTGTAGGAAAAAAAATCTTGGACATAATAATAATAATAATAATAGCAAAAATTCATTGTACATTAGGAAAACAAATTGGTTCAAAAGTAGAGGAATTTGAAATCGAAAAGAAGTTCAGATAAGAATGAACAAAAACATGTTTCTGATTCAATACAAACAAAACAAAAAAATTCCAATGGAACAGAAGCAACATTAACCACCCTGGATTTGAACCCATGACCAGTGGCTTAGTTGAGTGCACCACCACTATGTCATCGCACACCCAGCATGCTGCATAAGAGAGATTAAGATGTGAGAAAGAGGTTAAGGTATAAGAATGACATCACAAGTTCAAAATCTAACAGAAGTTCAGATTACAATAATCAAGAACACGAATAATAATAATAATAATAATAATAATATTTTTTTAAAGGCGCCTTTCATGGCACTCAAGGACACTTGCAACAAATAAATATAAGAAACAATAATAAAATACAAAACAATCAAATTACATTATTCAGGGCAAACAGGAAACAACATTTATAATAGGCCTGCTTAAAAATATGAGTTTTTAACCAAGATTTGAAAATGGGCAGTGTCACTATTTTGAACATCCTGTGGAAGCTTGTTCCAGTACTGCTAGAGCCCGAGAAAATTCAGATCTTATTGAACGAGAGTGAGAGTGTATATCTTTCAAAAAGACCAGCAATGCAAGTCGGGCCAGGTTATGAAGTGCCTTAAATGCCAGGAGTAAGATATTAAACTCAATACACTCCTTGACAGGAAGCTAGTGCAGATTTTGAAGAACGGGAAATATGTAGTCGCTTATAGGAGTTCATGTAATAATTCTAGCTGCTGAGTTTTGTACAGGTTGCAGCCGGTTCGGTGATTTATGCGGGAGACCATAAAATAAAAGAGCACTGCAGTAGTCCAAGCGAGAGGTGACAAGAGCATGGACCAAAATAGCCATCCGAGTGCAAGCCATCCAAGTGATCTTGTTTATATGGACTTTGATGGATAGTGTGTTATCGAAGATGACCCCCAAGCTCGTAACATGATCTAAAGGGACAATTGTGGAGCCATCAATACACATGAAAAAAACACCACCCTTAGTAAAATTGTTTTTGTACCAACAAGATTTCAGTTTTACTACTGTTAAGTTTAAGAAAATTATTTGAAAATCAAGCTTGACATCAGATAAGCAATTAAGTTAACTTCGTGGAGGAAGATTGGCAGCAGGTTTAGAGGATAGATAGAGCTGGGTGTCATCAGCATAACAATGGAAGTTGATTCCGTGTTTCCGAAAAATAATGCAGAGCTTCAACAGATAAATAATTAAAGGACCCAAAACTGAGCCCTGCGGAACACCAGTAGCAATTTGTGAGGGACTACATTTAAATTTACCTAGCTGAAAAGTAATTATGACAGATGATGGCCATCTCCATGAGCTCTTAGACTTGTCCCAAAATTTCAAAGATAATACTGACGACCTGTCATCCCAAATTTTAAGTCACGACAATCTAAGAGTTCAAATGATGAACCGTGTAGTTTTAAATGCAGAGTTTGTTTAGGCCAGTGAACATAGCAGTGCCTTTCCTGGTTCAATTAATGCAACCATGGCAAAACCGGTGTCTGATCAAGCAGAATCAAAAAGGGCTTGATTTTATTTTCTCAGAAGACCAAGAATTTCGTTAAGTTATCTTGCTGAATTGTGATGTTTGATTTAAGCGTGGTGTTTTTTTTTAGTTTTTGCACTAGGCTTTTTCATTTTCTTAGCTAACCCCCCTTAACTTTATTTCTGACATGTGACATGTCCTTTAGGGGGCTTTTAATATTTTTGTGGCCTTGTTTTATTTTTGGACTTCTTTTTTATTATTGAACCTTTGTAGATCAGTGTTATCTATGCTTTAAATACTTGTTTAGTAAAGACTGTTTGAGATCTGGGTTTGACTTCTCATAAGTGAAGCTTGCAACAATCACTTTAACTTGAATTTAGGTTTGACACTTGTGAAAATGTGATTGAAGAGCACAGACATCCCAAGTCTCCCGGAAGTTCCGGGAGTCTGCCGCATTTTGATAGCGGCTCCCTGATGCCCGCAAATGAGTTAAAATCTCCCGGAATCTAGAGCGAGCAAGAAAGAGTAGCCTGCGCACGGCAGAGAGGAAGGGGGGGGCCTTGCGTGTGTGTGCTAGTGTGCCTCATTAAGCGCATATAAGACAGGGAGCATCCTGATTGGCCTGCTCCGGTAAATCAACCAATCAATTGTCAATGTGGGCGGGCTTTTATCTCTTCTCCCGAACTGACATTGAGGTGAGTTCAACAAGTTTAATATCATGTGCATATTTTTCAGGCTGGCTACTAGTTGTCAAGGCTACATGAAAACAGCAAACTCCTTAGACCTGTTTAAAGTTGCAATAGAATATAAATAAAACAGTTTATATAAATATTATAAGCAGTAAAAGTAATCTACATATTGTAAAATAATTAACAAATAATTGGGTAACACTTTAAAATAAGGTTCATTAGCTAACATTAGTTTACTACATTAGTTAACATATAATAATGAACTGCATTTATAAAGCATTTTTTATCTTTGTTAATGTTAATTTAAACATTTACTAATACATTATTCAAATCTTGTCAACATTAGTTAATGCACTGTGAACTAACACGAACAAACCATGAACAGCTGTATTTTTATTAACTAACGTTAACAAAGATTAGCAAATACAGTAACAAATGTACTGCTCATGGTTAGTTCATGTTAGTTAATACATTAACTAATGTTAACAAATGAGACCTAGTAATGTGTTACCAATAATTGCATAGGCCTCTAGAAATTAATATTATGCTTTTATATCTTGAAATGTCATATCCTTTTCCTCCTTTATTTTGTATTTTTTCGGGGGGGGGGGGGGCTTCGGGATACCTCCCTGAAATGACTTTTTGCAGGTTGGGATGTCTGAGAGCATCTTTGACCATTGCATTTGACAAATGAAGCAAAAAAGGTACATATATTAATACTTATGCTGTGAGGCATTTAGAGAATCAGGGTCCTTTTTCCATTTTTATTTAGCAAACTAAACTTCGTGGTTTGTCAGCGGAACTCCATGGGTATTGAGTAAATGAAATGTGCCATCCACTTAGAAGGGGTTCCAGAGGCAGCAAAGATATACATGGCATCTGAGAACGACCACATCTGAACTAGACAATGAGCATACTTTCAAAAAGGCGTTTTACTCAGGTTATGCCTCGTTTCCAAAAGCCCAATTTAATGAAATGCAATATGCCTTTCGATGCACATAAAAGCCACCTGCAAGGCCTGAAAGAGATCAAGCCTCAGTCAAGAAAGAAAAAGTAACGAAAATTTCTTTTTTCTTCCTTCTCTGTTATATATTGTTTGTAAAGCACTTTGAATGGCCTCTGTGTATGAAATGTGCTATACAAATAAACTTGCCTTGCCTAATGTAAGCATTACTTTCCATGAAAAGTAACTTAGTAATGCAATTAGTTACCTTTTTGGGGAGTAACTTAATATTGTAATGAATTACTTTTAAAAGTAACTTTCCCAAACACTGTAAATATATAAACATACAATATATCAAATGATTTATCACCTCTTAAATTTGTAGCAAAAAGCTGAGTTTTTTTCTGAATTCTTCCGGTGTACCTCTGGGACATGGTGTTGAAGAAGCCTACCAATTTTTGGGCAGATATGTCCAATAGTTCAAAAGATATAATAGCAATTTATTTTCAAGTTTCAAAATGGCGGACATGTGGTCAATCCTGCCAAAGATCATAAGATCACCAAGATCATAATTTTCTGACTGATTATTCTTAAGTTATAAGACAAAATTTACATTTACAAATCACCATAGGTGGAACTGTTCCCAACTTTGGCATGGACCCTCAGATCATGGTGTTGATCAAGTATTTCAAGTTTGGTTTTGACTGATCAAAGTTTGGCCGAGATACAGCCTCTGAACAGAATTTTGTCGACCTTGTTAAGTTCACAACATCATAACTTTTGAACTAAGATCAATAACAAAACTTCTGTTCAGTCAATTCTGTGCTCAGTCCAAAGATCATCTGAGCCAATTTTGGGAAATATTGGATACATTGTGAAGGAGCAGCAAAAAGACTGAATACTGTACTTTTTAACTCTTATACCGCCAGCGTTTTTAAAAAAAAGTTGCCAGCCAGCGCCAGCGTTTTTCATGATTTTCACCAAAGTTTAATGCCTTCCAGAAAATGCTCTTTAAATATATAAACATACAATATACCAAATGAAAGAACAGACCCTCTGCTTTCAAACAAAAAAAAAAAAAACGTTTCATCCTACCTTTAGTGGTTCTTTTGTAATCAGCTTTTGAATATGGGTAGGTTTCTGCAAAAACACGACATTTTGAGGAAAAAGCAGAGATAATTCCATTTTTGTGACGGACTTTTCATAGAGATCCCATTCAGAGCGATCTTTAAAACAGACACGGACATGCAGCAGCTTGCCATAGGACAATACTTCCGGGTTTAAAAAGTTGCGGAAGGGCACCACCTGGTGGATAATAGCGGTATTGCGGAAAGACAGAAAATCTCGTCATTGGCGGGGAAGCGTTTTCTCTTAATTGACGAGATATCTCGTCAATGGCGGTGAAAGAGTTAATGGCCGCTACTGTACTGGGTGGAATCTTAATGTAAGCCATTGAATGTAATCTCCACGAAGGGAATGATCAGGTGTAAAGGTTTTAGAGAGACAGGCTGAGTCAGAAGCCGGAGGAATTATCATAATGTCGGTCATTTATACGTCAACAAGCCCAGGAGGTAAACTGTTCTACAATCTGCCTACAATCTGTGTGTTTGTTGTGGTTCAAGAAAAGAGATTTATGTGGAAGACGATAACTCGCGTCATTGTTTAGTTTGGGGTATGTACCTTGGCCTTATGTTACATACAAACTGTGCCATTAGTAGGGATGGCTGATCCCAGTCGTTCCGAAGGTTTGCAAGATCCCGAAACGCAGATTTGTCGAAACACTGATCCGAAGCGTGATTCAAAACACCCATGTCAGTGACTATGACCAAACGAAGCCTCGAAGTGTTTCACTAAGCGTTTCATCAGGTGTGGTCTGCCGAATCAGTGTTTGATTGGCACGGTCAGGAACATACCACACAATCGCACATCTGTATAAAAGAGAAATAAACGCATATGTGACCCGTCACGGAAACCAGGGACACAAGTCGGCAGCACAAGTTTCGAGAAAATGAGAATCAAAGTTTTTTTTTTCAAAATTTGTGATTTTCGTTTTATTGCAAAATCTGTTCGTTGAGATCACGAAGAAGCCTCTACATGTTTGAGATAGCAGTTTATGTATATTTTAAAGCGTACATTTTGCGGTTGAAATAGGCTTGTTTTTCCGGAGATTCTAGCGTGCAGCGGGGGGCGTCATTGTCTGTGTGTATATTTACATACTGTATAAGCTTGTGTTTTCGCCTCCGCCCCCAAAGGGAACAGCGTGACTACTGAATAAGGATAGTTCACCCAAAACTGAAAATAATGTCATTAATGACTTACCCTTATGTCGTTCTAAACTCGGAAGACCTCCGTTCATCTTCGGAACACAGTTTAAGATGTTTTAACTTTAGATTTAGTCCGAGAGCTTTCTGTCTACTCCATTGAAAATCTATGTACGGTTTCCATGTCCAGAAAGGTAATAAAAACATCATCAAAGTAGTCCATGTGACATCAGTGGGTCAGTAAGATTGTGTAAGAGCATCGAAAATACAGTTTGGTCCAAAAATAGCAAGATTTACGACTTTATTCAGCATTGTTTCCTCTTCCTGCTCGAGCGTGAAGTCATGTGACTGTAGTGACGCGGCTGCCCTGTTCCTCAGACATGTTTGGTTAGTTTTTTTTTTTTTTTACTTATAGCGTGCTTCTCCACAGACTGTAAATGAAGCTCGGGCGCACAAAACAAAAGAAAAATTAAAGAAGCTGTGGCGGAACAAATAACAGTCAGCCGCATCGTACGTCAGCCGCGTCACTGACTTTATGGGGCGCCGCAGTCGGATGACGTCAAAGTACCGCGAGAGCTCTTGAAATCTTACGGAGTAGTTTAATTTCGACTCGCTCTCGCGGTACTTTGACGTCTTGCGGCGCAGCATGAAGTCAAATACATAAGTTACACAGAGATCGTACAATTCTTTATATAATTGGCTACATGTTTTGTCTATCAATATTTTCCATGAAGTCATTGGCTGATGGAGCAACGAGCGAGCGATTGGTAACATCCCTTAAGGACTTCACGTTTTCGACGGTGCTGTTTTTGGATCATCTATTATACTACGTCCCTATTTTAAATACTAAATTTGAAGGCGGGTTCATGTGTTTGACGGAACGTAAATACCGGAGTGTAATCTGATATACCCTTACATGTTACGATGTAAATAGTCCTCAGATTGTATATTATATTGTATTACCAGAAGTTCATGCGAAATCTGATGTAAACAATAGACTATATATCTATATTTCACGGATTATACGCATTTGTGGAAAAAAATCATTGGATGATTCAAACATCTGAAACAGACTGGATTCGACTTGTGATCCCCACAAAGGTAAAAGTCCTGTTTATTTTTGCATGTTGTTCATTCGGACTTCTGTAATAAAATACTACATATAATGCTAGAAGATTATGGAGCGAGATATGCGTCTTTATTAAATGCGATAAATTAAATGATCTGAGAGAAATAAAACTATTTGAAAGAAAGTTATCACACTGATAGCAAAGAAGCATTTCATGAGAAAAAAAAAGAATATTTGAGAGAAAAAGTTTTCATACCAATAGCAAAAAATAATAATATTTGAGACAAAAAAAAGTTTTGAGAGAAAGTCTATCATGATAGAACATAAAAAATATAAATTTGAAATTTTTAAAATTATTTCTGAGAAAAAAAATCTCTCAAGAATATGTTTTTTGCTATTAGTGTGAAAACATTTTCTCTAAAAAAAAAAAGTGTTTCTATCAAAA
The DNA here is from genome assembly GCF_030506205.2 of Paramisgurnus dabryanus. Taxonomy (NCBI): domain Eukaryota; kingdom Metazoa; phylum Chordata; class Actinopteri; order Cypriniformes; family Cobitidae; genus Paramisgurnus; species Paramisgurnus dabryanus. Next base: position 10,458,404 of record NC_133338.1, on the reverse strand, counting down.
CGCTTTTCTTTGCTCTCGATGCAATTTCTTGCTCTCGTGTCAGGATTTTGCTTTCTCTGTGAAAATTGTGTCATGGGCGGGGCCACGTTCCTATTGGCCAGTCGGGTAAGCATCGTCTTATCCTGGAAATCGAACTGAATCATTACACCGTTGTCCGGTTCACCTAGATAGATGCCTTCTCTGCTTTTAGATGAGCACGGACACTCTAATGTTTGAGTAAGATGATGACACACAACTCGATGGATAGCTGGCTGAGCAAGTTCACAGCACTGAAGATTAAACATTAAAAAATGAAATGGTACTCTTATTCATGAATGAATGTGTATTATATTATTAGCTTGCTAATCGCTAATTAGCCATCATGCTATAGGTAAACTTGCAAATTCCAAATGAATGTTTTGATTCACTCCTTATTTAGTGAGTAGTGATCTAGTTTCTACCTTTGCACTTGCTAGCCTCAAAGCACCTGAAGAGTAACTGCTTGTTCATCATATACAACCTCAAATTTCTCAGCATTCTCTTTCTTGAATGCGTTACATTCAAATGGCCACAACTTCTCCAAATCTTATCAGATTTCCATGTGTTACACATCGTTGGAAAGCTTAGAAACTGCACTTTCAGAATCTGTGAATAACTCAAAATGCCCCGGATCCGACTTGTGTCCCTACTTTCCGTGACTGGTCACATATTGACCTCTTGGGTTTTTGTGAGAGGAGTTTGACTTAAAGATAGCGGATTTTTGGTGATATAGTGACAGTGCGATTTGATTAGTTAAAGGCAATTTAGGCTTACATTTAAATTTACACAAGACATTGACTGATTGTCTGTCTCTAGCCTGAGTATACATATACTGACACATTAATATATTATATATATATACACACACACACACACACACGCACACGCACACTCACACATATATATAGATTAATAGATATATACATATATAGATAGATTATAGATACATATATAAATACATAGATATAGATACATAGATTCATATAGATAGAAAGATTTGGATAGATAGATAAAATGGAGGCTGTCCCCAGAAGAGATGCCGTACATCTGTGATGTGGGAGCATTTACATTTAGAAACCCCAAATAAAGTGAGATGTGTGTATTGTCATCGGTTTCTAGCCTACTGCAACAATACATCATCCATGACGCGCCATTTGAGGAGCCCTCATCCTGCCAGGATGGCATTCCCACTGTACCTAGGCATGCTATTGACACTGCTGGGCCATCTAAGCAAGGTATGCATTGTTTGAAATATAATTATAATTGAAATATAATTACAACTTTTTGGGACACTGTTAATAAAGTCCATAGCCCTATGCCCTACAGTACAACCTAATGTCCCAATCACAACTGCCAATCATGTTAAAAATAGCTTCCATGTGAATATAATATAATATAATATTGTGTGAATATACATTTTATAGGTCTACATATGAGTACCCAATATACTGCCAGTGACGACATCATTTTGGTGGTCCTATTTGTTGTAGTTCTACATTTCATTACATTTTTCTCTGCACACTGAGCATAAACATTCATAACATAACATAACATAACTTTGTTTAGAAAGGTTTCCAAATAATGAACCAGTAGGCTATACTTTAAATAGATGTGCACTAATTTAAGCTGTGTGTTTCCAATGTATTTGTCTGAAAGTATGTTTTCTCTTCTCTTTTCAAAGACAGAGGGAATTAGATGAGGCTCTTCTTAACATGGTGGTGAAGGATCTGCAGCCCTTCACCATCAAGGAGGATGAGGGATTCAGGGCATTTGTGAACAAGCTTGATCCAAGCTATGTCTTCCCATCCCGGAAGGTGCATAAAATAATGGTCAGCGAAAAATACGACAAAGCCAAGGAGAAGACAATGGAGGACCTAAGGCCGAATTTGTTAGCCTTACGGCTGACATGTGGTCCTCCATTAATATGGATGGATATCTTGGTGTGACTTGCCATTATATAACACCAGAGGCAAAAATGGCAACTATTATACTATTATAGGAGGTTTTACCAAACCCACACAGCCCAGCATTTCATGGAGGCTAAAGCCTTGCTAATGGCTGACTGGGGAATAACCTCCAAAGTTCAGTGCATGGTGACTGACAATGCATCTAACATGATCCTAAGTGCCCAGCTACTCCACCTTCGCCATGTCCCATGTTTTGCTCATACTTTAAATTTGATTGTGAAAAAGGGCCTAGATCAAAGCCCAGTCATCAATGAAATACACCAGAAGGCCAGAAAGATAGTGGGATTGGTCAGATCCAGCTGCAAAGCAAAGGACCAGCTTGTGGAGATGCAGGGCTTGATGGGAAGAACAACTCTGAAGCTGATACAGGGGGTTGACACGAGATGGAACAGCACAACATTTGACATGCTACAGTGCTTCTATGACCAACGTGAACCAGTGGCTGCTGCACTTTCCAACTTAAACAATGATACTGCTCCCCTGACAAGTCTTGATTATGACATTATTCAACAATCATTTTAAGTACTACAACCATTCAAACTCGCAACAACAGAGATGTCAGAGGAAAAGAGTGTCTGCCTCAAAGCTTATACCACTGTACAGGATGTTGCAGCACAAGCTTGCACAGAAAAAAGGAAATGCAAAGCAGGAATCAACTATATAATTTAGTAGGCCACAATGCCCATACTATCCATGTAATTGGCCATAACTGTCATATTATTGTCATATTATAAATATGTTTTTCTCCTGTTTTGGCTCAAAGGCTCACATCTGCAAGAAGGTCTGCACTCCAGATGTGGAGGTTATGAGAGTTTTAGAGCCTTGGCACTGGCTACACTGCTGGACCCAAGGTTAAAAAATGTGGCATTTGGAAATGCTGCCAAAGTCCAGGATGCTGAAAAGCACATCACAATGGAGTGTGCTTCGCTGATGCGTTTAAACACAAATACTGGTGAGCAGTTTCAGTCTGTTTTGTGTTATGTAATCTGAATCATGTAATATATACACTTCATATATGCCATCAGTTTAGGATTTGTGACTAATTGCGGTTTTCATTTTTATTCAGAGCCAGAAATGTCAACATCAGACCCATCATTACCATCAACATCAGTAGAAACACAGGACAGTTTATGGGAACTTTTTGATACTCGTATCGATCAAACCCAGATGATACACAATGCTACAGCTGATGCCACAGTGGAAGTGAGAAAATACATCAACGATGCGTATTTGCCCAGAACTCATGATCCACTAACTTACTGGAAAGAGATAGCAGTAATCTTTCCTTATTTGTATGTCCTTCTTAAAAAATATCTTTGTATGCCAGCAACAAGTGTCCCTTATGAGAAGATTTTTTCAAAGGCTGGAGAAATTATCTTTAAAAAAAAGTAGGCTAAGTCCTTCCACTAGGGGTGGGCGGATCGATCTAAATATCGATAGTATCAATGCCAACGCTGGTATTGGTATCAGATCGATACAATTGTAATTGAATCGATACTTTAATATAAATTTCTTTCCTCTATGTTCATTATATTTGCTCGTGTCTCCTACCTCTACAATCCTAAGCAAACACTGCTTTCACATCCTGGCCCACTTTGCTACTCCTCCCCCTCCTGCTTCTCTGCTGTGATTCGTTGTTGTGTCGTCACGTGACTCACTGACACAACGCGCCGAGGAGCAGCGAACTAAGTGAGAGATCAGGATGGCCGAGAGGAAGAGAAGCGTTTTGTGGAGCTATTTTATGGCACTAAATAATAGTAAAATAATAATACTGCAACTTGTGATACGTGTTAAAAGTAATAATTGTGTGCACTTTATTTCACTTTTTTTCCATTTGCTTTTAAAACCAGAAAAAAGGATAGATTTTTGTTATTTTTTTTTTTAAAGAATTAATTCTACAGTTCCTAAAAACTAATAATTTTGTGGACTTCAATACAATAATAAAAAAATTAAATGCCTAAAGAACTGATCATTCATTTACCTTAGAAATAATGCCAAACTGCTCTTCCCTACACAAAAGTATATATATGTTTTTTAAGTAAAAAGTATCGTATTGGTATCAGCAATACTGACCCTATATGTATTTGGTATCGGATCGATACCATATTTTGCAGTATCACCCACCACTACCTTCCACAGCAGAGAATTAATATTTTTTAATACAAATCTCTAAAAAAGTGAGACATTGTGGCTTGATTTCTTTTATTAATATTAATTTTTTCCTGACCAAAATAACATTACGCATAGTGAGGAGCCTATAAGTTACAAGCTTCACATATAAGAAAAATACAATAATAAAAAACTTAAAAAATGTAATGGCTCGTCAAGGTTGTTTCAGATCAACACCTGCAAGTGACCACTAGGTGTCACCGTTGAGACAGTGTCAGATTGATTCGAAGCCTTGAAACAATATGGCCCATTTGGTTCAAATGTTTCATTGCTTCCCGAAGCGTCAATCTGCACATCACTAGCCATTAGTTGATACTACACCACTGCATGAATGCTTATAAAACCATGAATTAGAGTTTGATGGTTTTGTATTTTTATAATTTTTTTTATCATGGAGGGAGTCAGATTAAGATTGTATTTTCTCTTTATTATTTCAAGTTTAGTTTTAATCATTAGTCCTGGGTAGGCAGAAAGTTAGATACATTTTTGTTTTGTATTTCTCACCCGTGTGTGGTGACTGTAGGTGTACAGCCCAAACGAAATAATAAGCAGAGTGTGTGTCATCTAATAAAGTCCAGCTGTGCTTTGCTGCAGCGAACAATAAGGGAACTTTGGTAGGCTTAAAGGTTGAGAAAAGCTACAAGCAGATTGTACGTCATCTTAGATAAAAAGTATCCAATGTTACTGCATAAGAGATGGAGCCAGAACCAAGATGGGTAGAGAGGCTCGGATGATCTTTGAATGCATGTGGTTATATTTTCTGATTGTCTGAATTTTGTTGGCTGAAATAAATTAATTTTTGTTTGGCAACTGGAACCTTTGCTTCTGAACTTTTCTTTTAAAGGTTTTTTATCCTTGTTCTGTGATGCAACATGTAGACAAAAAAAATTTGTTTGGGTCTGTAATGACTTAGAAGCTTCCTAAAAACCTCTCTCAGATAGCTCTATTAGGGTTGGGGATTTTTAACAAGTGGTTCTGCACCTATTTGGCTCCCCATACTGGCTTAACTTGCAATCTCATTACTGATTGCCTGACCTTACTGCCACTCAAAAAATTTAGCCAATTATTTTAAAATGGAGGGGCAGTGAGATGCATGTGATGTCATAAGCATCAGTTTTTTAAATTGGCTGTTTTCTGGGTGACTTTTCTAAAAGTGGAATTTTTATGAGACTGAGATGTTTAGCATGTCTAGCACTTTTTGTATGTTCGTGAATGTGGGTAGACTACCATTATTCAACAAAGACAAGGTAAAAATGGTTTTTCATTCTCTGTCCCCTTTAACCAAAGACTTTTTGCCGCTACAGTACTCAGCAGAATCTGAAGCTTCCTTAATCAACTTTGACGGATTTTTAGCATTAGATCTTCTTTATTAGATCTTATATTTTGAATACTGTGAAGAGCTGCTACAGAGTCAGCACAATAAAGCACTCTCTCTGGTTTACTGCCTCCATCTACTGCAACTCTACAATAAATGCAATCATCTCTGCAGTGAAAACTGACAACTGATCAGGTAATCTTCCAGGTATATTCCTATGCATACCCTGTTTTCATTATATTTGGATCAATCTGTATAATTATCTAAATAATGTAGCATTTTATCCTAAAAGGTTTATAAGTAACTATCCATTTTCATTAAATGTGTTTTAGCTCTGCCCACAAAGCATCCATAATCTATAGTTGACTTCATTAAAGCCCCCAAAGTGAATAATACAATGACTGGGTTTATATGACCAAGTTAATCAGGATAATGAGAGACAGGTGCTAACAAGACAAAGGTGAATGTAATCAACAGGGAGAAACGAGTCCATGGGGCTATGGGAAATGTAGTGAGGATGCCATGGAATGTCTAATAGGGAGTGCTCTCTGGTGGAGCCTGTGGGCACTACACCTGACGGATGTTACTCACAGTGTGCCAGAAAAGCACCACAAACCAGCTTATTGGTGAAGAGCAGACAGTGATAAAGTCAGTTAGTAGATGTTGGGGTAAATATGAGGCAGTGATACACTAGTTTAGTTTTTACTCTTTTTAAAGGACATCTTATGGATTTTTCTTTTTTTACTACAGAGAGTCAGGCTGGAAATCAGTGCCTATAGAGTTATAATTAGCTTGAACCAGAAGCTCCTTATGACTTTACTAGTATTGTGACAGCTCCATCTCTTCCTCGTTGCAAACTGAAGTTGTGTGGTTAAGAATACCAATTAAACTGACTGTACTTTTTAAACAAAAAATGTCAGTGAACAAGTGTGTATGGTCCGTGTACGTTTTGATAGTTTGTTTTTTCGTTTAAACCAAAAAACAAAATAACGAGAAACCACACGTTTTTCGTTTGTCGTTTCAAACAAAAAAACAAAAACCGCTAAAAAAAGAGCCGTTCTTCAGTTTTTGGTTTCTGAATCCAAAAACGAAAAACGACTAAACCAAATTCAAATAACGGTCCGATTTTGGTTTTTAGAAATTCCTTTTTTCATTTCTCCATTTGAAGATCTACATTAAAAGAAAGACAGATTGGCCCCGTGACGCGGAAGTTATATTAAATAGACCCCTTCAAGGTTTGTAAACATTGAATGATTATCGGGTGCGCGCGCAGCATGGGGTCAAACTGTTATACTATCCTGGCTTTATAATTTAACCTAACTGGGCTAAAAAATTATGACTTACCTCAAATGAAGTGAGCACTACAAACACAAGCCTCTTTGATATTTGCATTGTCCCAGTCTGCACGTTAATTGCTTGCAGCCGCAGATGTTGTATTTTTTTGTTTTTGAGATTCTGCATGAATCGCGAAAACGTAATGGAAGACCTGATGCGATTTTCAAAGCCCACGACGCAAGTAAGCATTTTTGACCATACCGAATAATACGCAACTCAATCTGCTGTAATGACTTTTCTGACCCCGACATGCGCAGTGGGAACCGCCTGTGACGTGAACCGTGAAGGGGTCTATACAGCCTATCAAAATAAAAGCCGGTCATAATAATATCAAAGAGTATTGAAGCACATAATCTTTGATAATATGCAGCACTAACGTTACACCAGAGTAACGTTAGAAGAAAAAAAATCAATAAATAAATAGGCTTATATAAACCTGAACCGAAAGAAATATGTTAGCAACAGTAGTTTATTACAGTGATTTAAAATCGTGCCTATCCACTACACATCACTATTCACGTTTAATACAGTTCAATAAAGTACTAAGAACTTATTGTGTGTGCAGAGTTGTTACTGTTAGCGCTGTATTATATAATTAAATTAATATTTAATCTGGTTTCCACCGTAATGGACCAAACTGTTCCCCCTTTCTACCAGCAGGTGGCAGTTTTTAAACGACTGACTGTATTGTGTCTTTGGTAACTGTGTTTTAAATCAAGATTACTGATACAGATGTGTTTATTGTTGTTCATTTCATTTTTTTATTTTATTTTTATTTTATTCACCCCCAGTCCAGAGTTAAACCTGCATGCCGTTCTGTTTTAACCTGATTCTAACACTCCTATCAGCTTCTTAGCAGCTCAGATCAAACTAACATCAGAAATGTCCTAATGTGGGCCATCTGGCAAAAACAATGATTTACCAGTGTGCTATATACTGTGTGAATCTTTCTTCTTTATACACATTCCAGTGTGTATAACATACTACACCCCCATTGTGTCACGCAAGTGAAGATAATCCATACAAGTCTTAAAGGAATAGTCAACTCATTTTCAATATTAAAATATGTTATTACCTTAACTAAGAAGAGTTGATACATCCCTCTATCATCTTAGTGCGTGCACGTAAGGGCTGGGGTGCGCTGCGACACTTCGATAGCATTTAGCTTAGCCACATTCATTCAATGGTACCACTCAGAGATAAAGTTAGAAGTGACCAAACACATCAACGTTTTTCCTTTTTAAGACGAGTAAAAAGAGGGAAAAACAGATCCAGGATGTTCCTTATGTCATGCCGCACGCATTGCTGTTTCTGTGTGAAGTCAAAAGGGTCTAACTCTGTGCCAGCGCATAACTATAGATGTGTTAAAAAAATAATATAGAATATATGTTCAGGGGTTAAATTGGGGATTGTTTTGTGGGGATTCTCTGTTAGGAGGGAGGGTTCGAGGGGTAACATGTTTAATCCTGATGACAGCAAAGCCATTGGTGTGTTTCAATAACATTTTAGACCTCTGATAAGATTTTATAAGTTTCAGATTTAAAGCTGTGCCATAGGTTGACCCAAACTTTAAAACCTGAACTTTAAATTATGCAAATCTATGAGTCTGACACCCCATATGCATTTGTTGCACCCGTCATGGTAACACTTTACAATAACAGTACATGAATAATCATGTACTAATACATAAATTAATAATCAGTTTAATATGAACTAATGATGAGTTAAGCTATTTACTAATCAATAACTAATCGTAACTATGTTATGAGTCATATGAATTCATGCATGAATTACACCCACCTTAACTACACATTAATACATGTTTGTTAGTTAATGCATTAATTAACACTTTGGGTAACCGAAATCAAACATGCTCTAGAACAGTGGTTCCCAACGGTTTGCAGGATCTGATGCTTTGTTTGAGGTCAAATAAAGATGCATAAAATGTTCCACTTATAACTTTGCGTACTCCATATCAAACAAGCTCTCTAGAAGAACGAAAATAACTTTTGTTAATGCAAAATGTTTAGGTTTGTAATGCAAAACTGTTTATATATTTGCTCCAGCTGAGCTAAAAACATTGAATGGCACTGGATTTCTTGCAACATTTAGAGTTAACTTTAATCATTAAATGTGCAATTATGGATTAATAATTAAAATTAGTTCCACTGCTGCCATTAAGAGTGACAGACGCTATTCTTTCTAAATTTAAATCAGTGTTACCCTACAGACGATGGTTATTGTGTGAACTGGCTTGTCTTAATATCAAAATGCACATACAGTATTTGTTTTGTTCTTCTTTTAAGCCATTATTACCCCTTCCAAATGTCTGACTAATTTTCACATTTGCTCCTCTCCTTTAAAACCACCAAAAATTTGGATTTTGATGAGCTGAATTTGTATAGAATGTGTAATTGATAACTTTTTAACAGTGTACCCCTCCAATAAAAGTCATTGTGTAGGGCCTACACAATAATACATTAACAAGTCATTAATTTATGTAAGTTTATGAGTAGTTAACGATGAGTTAATAATGATGTGCCCCTTCAAGTAAAGTCATGACCTAATCATACATTAACAAATCATGAATTTTTGTTAGTTTATGAGTAGTTAACGATGAGTTAGTAATGATGTGCCCCCTCAAGTAAAGTCATGACCTAATCAAACATTAACAAATCATGAATTTATGTTAGTTTATGAGTAGTTAACGATGAGTTAGTAATGATGTGCCCCCTCAAGTAAAGTCATGACCTAATGATACCATAACAAATCATGAATTTATGTTAGTTTATGAGTAGTTAACGATGAGTTAGTAATGATGTGCCTCCTTAGTAAAGTCATGACCTTATCATACATTAACAAATAAAAATATAAGTTACCCAGTGGCGGAGGCAGAAAGTGTTTTTGATAGGTGGGCATATATACATCTGCGGGACAGAAAAATTCACATACTTTTTTTAACTTGCGTTAATTGGGAAGATAAAATGACTGTGTTTTTTCCGTCAGTTTTGTACATTTTAGATGGAATTACGTTATTCAATCTAACTGTATACCGTCTCTCAAACAGAAGGCTGCATCCTCCGAAGGTCGGATATGCAGGCTGCATACGTCATTAAGCTTGGTTTATTTTAATTAAATAAGCATAACATTCGCAAGTCATAAGCATATTACAACGATTTACGATGAACTATTTAAGCATTGAGCATTTATTTAGCTAAATGCCCGTGGCTTACCTAAGCACTGGTTCTGAAACATAGAGGACCCAGAAGCAAAAAATATCACTACTGCTTTATTGAAAATCAACTTAAACAGTCCAGTCGGGCCGTCGAGTCCCGAGCCACCAAGAGCGAGTTAACTTAAGTGTTGCTGGTGTACACCGTTTTTATTTAGAAGTCTTTTCTTTACCGCAGTGATCCACACGTTCACACACGAATCTGCTACTCAGTGCAATCTAACCTACCGCGCTCTCTTCAAACCCGCCTCTTCCGCTCTAGATGACAGCAGCGATTGGTGGACGGAAAGCAAGACATTACCGTAATAAACCATATATTGCCAAAAAGCGCAATTTGTTTTCTTTAGGAGCAATTCTAATTTTTTGATAGTTCAAATGGTTGAAGAATTACGGTTTGAATGAAAAAACAATGTATTTCCATAAATCTGATTGGGTGGGCAAGCTGTCAATCCACCCGTAGATCCGCCTCTGGCTGAACGCTGATCGTGATACAATGCGAAAAATTAATTAAACAATAATTAAAATAACATCAAGATAACATTTTAATAGCTTTCACAAATAAACTGGTATGATTGACGGTTTGATGGTCTTTATATGAACACTATACATTTGGCATTGTGACTTTGGTTAACATGTTTGTCATTTCTGAGGAATAGTCAGAATGATTTTAACTGAAATATTTTGACAGCGCCAAAAGCAGCAGACCACAAGTGTAACGAGCGGACAGCCTGTTGTAGGCCGTAACGTTTACATCCACCTTCCTTTTGATTTTGCAATCTACATTGACAAGCACACAAAAATAGAGAACAATTATCTTACATAATAAAATACTTTAACTACCTGCTATCTTGGTATTGTGAGCACATGAATTTGAAAAATATCTTTTGTTTCTAAAATTATAAGTGGAACATTTTATGCATCTTTATTTGACCTCAAACAAAGCATCAGATCCTGCAAACCGTTGGGAACCACTGTTCTAGAGCATGTTTGATTTCGGTTACCCAAAGTGTTAATTAATGCATTAACTAACAAACATGTATTAATGTGTAGTTAAGGTGGCTGTAATTCAGGCATGAATTCATATGACTCATGACATAGTTATGGTTAGTTATTGATTAGTACATGGCTTAACTTATCATTACTTCATATTAAAGTAATTATTAATTTATGTATTAGTACATGATTATTCATGTACTGTTATTGTAAAGTGTTACCTCAGTTAGTTAAACAATCACTATAGTTAGGTCGTAATTGATTTGTATAATCAAAATACATTATTTTATTAAACTATACAATAAGTTGTATCCAGTTATCTAGTTATCATGTAATAAGATGAATGACATGGCTATACATACTTTAATACTTTGTTTCTAGACTTTTATTAAGTTTTTTCGACGTGTGCACCATTCTTACCTCTCTCTCTCTATCTCTCATCTCTACAATGTGTAATGTGATCCTCCTGCGCGAATGCGCGCTCTTGAGGTTCTGAGTGAAACACGGAGCTGCGTACTGATGTAGATTAACTGAGCACATAGTGACAAAAACGATCGACGCGTCGTTTAAATGAGCGGTAAAAACCCAGTTTTCTGGGGAATGAGAGGGTTATGTTCGAAGGGTTTGACTGCGCTGCTGTTTTGCCTTTGAAACTGTTCGGGTCATTTTTGAACCCGATTTTAGGCAACGGGTTTCACTCTGTATGCCGGTATTTGTGTCGGCGACTTTGTGTTTATACACGTAAACTTCTCCTGTCAGTGGTTCAATGTCCTGTCGCTTAGTTAATGTGGGTTAAGTGTTTTACTACACTTATTTGTTTTCTTTGTAATTGCGATTTCCTGTATCACTTGTTTTGTTTTTCTTATTTTGTATGTGGTTTAATACCACGGTTTTTCTTTGGTCCTGTTTGGGAATTTACGTGTGTATCAGTCTGGGCCTACCCAGCTAACACACGACGTACTAGTTACGTAATTTATTGGTAATTTTTGGTAATTTCATGACTTACCAGCTGGCAATGTAACTGTTACGTCCTAGGGAGGTAATTTCATTACCATTACAGAACCAAATCACCACGTCGCCAGGACGGACCCCTTACGTCGCAAGATTACCAAGTACGTCCCAGTTAAGTAATAAATTGGTAATATTTTGGTAATTTCATAACTTACTGGCAACGTAACTGTTATGTCTTAGGGAGGTAATTTAATTACCATTACAGTACCAAATCACCACGTCGCCAGTATGGACTCCTTACGTCGCAAGATAACCAAGTACGTCCCAGTTACTTAATAAATTCGTACTCTTTTGGTAATTTCATAACTTACTGGCAACGTAACTGTTACGTCCCAGGGAGGTAATTTCATTACCTTTACAATTATATAAACATTCATTTCCTTTTCTATTTAGGTTAGCTTATTAAAACTTTTCAGTCTCAAAGTTTCCCTTAAATAAGTCAAAATAGATTAAACACACACGAACTGCCATTTACATGGGAAACATGAAACAGCACGCGCCTCCCGCCCAGCTGAACTTGACCAGAATGCGCGACCGCACGTGCACAGCAGAACGGCGTGACAGGAGTCAGGATCGGTCGTTTCTCTGAACTGAGACCCGTTTGAATTTCACAAGAACATTTTAGTTGCTTAAGAGTTATAAACAACATTTTAACATACTTATTAAGGCTCACAGAATCTCGCCCGACAGTATAAACCGCGTTTTATGCTGCACTGACAGGATGTTCATCTGACAGGAAATTTCGTTTTTTCAGGTAAGACACTAATTCACAAATTCAACAAATAAAATTATATTCATGAAAACGTGTAGATGTTATTTAACCTTTATTTATTTTATTGTCTTGATTTTAAAGTTTTGTGGGACATGTTTGGTGTTTTGGACTAGTGAAGGTTAGAGCAGCGTTACCCTGGCAACCGGAACATGAAGAGGACACTCTCTCACTTTCTCCGTCTGACAAAACTACGCCTGCACAATTCAGAAATTACATTTTAAATTATATGGAGAATCCATTTAAATGTTTATTTTAACATATGTTTATTTAAATGTTTGTAATGTAATGTTCATGTTCAATAAAATGAATTATTCCATCTCGGAGTCTGTCATTCATATGTTATGGTAAGTCTTTTAGTTATGGGCAAATAAGGACAAGTTAAATTAGTTGTAGCCTACTGCAGATGTCCGCCCAAAGAATATTAAATAAAAGATTTAAATTACTAACTGGTTACCAACATAAAACTTTCAATCTATTACACGACGTGCCCACGACAGGCAGATTACGTTGGGAAGTTACGTGCAGGCGACGAATCCAGGAATTTCACTTTTCCGGTCGCCACGACGTAACTCGGTTCGTCGCCACGACGTAAGTTTGGTCATCATATTACATCGACGTTACGTAACAGTTACGTAGTTTTGTTAGCTGGGTAACTATTATAATCTGAGGTTACTGCCCAGTTCCATTGTAAACCTTTAATGCCTGCATGTGTATCAGTCTGGGCCTAACTCAGAGCTGCCAACTTCTGAGTTCAGCTTGGAGTGAGATTTTTTTTTAACTCCACCTTCTTTGATTTGATTGGCCTTCACATCATTTTGACTTTGACGAGCGCTTTATGCTGATTGAGGCAGGCCAGATAGAGATAGGCGTTTTACAGTATGTACAATTAGGTATATTATTTCATGACTTTTATTAAACTCAATGGGAATCTCAATGGTGGGCACGAGCCTGCGTGAGAAAATGGATGTGTGGCGTGAGAGGGTGAGAATGGGGTCAATTGCGGGTGTCTCACGGTGAATGCGTGAGAGTTGGCAGCTTTGTAACTATTATAATCTGAGGCTATTTCCCAGTTTCTATGTAAACCTCTAATGCCTGCATGTGTATCAGTCTGGGCCTAACTATTACTACCCTATAAGGCTTTTGTCTATCTTATTGGTAAACTATAATTTCCACATGTGTATTAGAGTGGGCTTGATGATTATGTAAGTGCTACTAAAGGTGAGTTTACTGTCAGTTTGACCTCAGGGGTTTGTGTTGGACTGTTCCCCCGGTATATTTGGGGGTGGCGTAGTCGAAAGCTGTGCCCTTTTGGGGCCTTGTTGTTATTTTATAATCTTCCAATAGAGAAATTATATTTCAACCTGACCGCTCTGCTACACAAGCATCAAATTTTTGTAGGCTACACTTTTCTGGAGAAAAGAAGACCCGCAAATCTGTGATCACGGTTTTGTATCATCCCCCTCGGATTATAAACTGTACTCATCGGTTATTAAACTGTTCCCTCAGTTTTACAAATCATGCGCACGGACTTATAAACCATACGAACGAGTTAAAAATCCGTGCTCTCATATTTGTAAACCGTACCCCGCGTTTCATAAACCGTGCGCACGGTTTTTCAAACAGTACTAACGGATTTGAAGCCCCTCCCTCATTTAAGAAATCACTTTATTGCTACCCTTACGAAGATTAACAATGGTTTTACTGAGGTAAAACCCAAAAACCATGCTTTCTGTAGTAAAACTGTGGTTTTTACATCTATTTTTTTTTTAATATAAACTGATTAGGTATGGTGGTAAAACACGTTGAGCTTCTGCGCATGTGCAGAATTGTGCGCATGTGCAGGCGGCAGAGACCACGGCTGATTTCCCACCTGCAGCATCTCCGTGAATGCAAGATGAATTACCAGCATGAAAAAGCCACCCTCTGGCGTGGACCCAGAACCATACAAATCCGGGAAGTGGACCTCACCCTGGAAAATATTTCGAGAATATTTAAGGTTAGAAAAAAATGGGCCTATCAGAAAAGACGTATACAATATAGGTTAGGCATAATTCGTTTAGCATAAATTTACTCTTGAAAGAAATGGTGTAACGTTAAGTAGCCTGGAATGCCCAAACCCAGCAACAAACAAAGGTTATACAATAAGCTCCGTAAAAAAATATGTGTTGTATAAAATATTGATATTTCGATACTCATCGGTAGCGAAATTTTAAAACGATTACAATACTCATGTGCTGCGGAGGCAATAGTTCGAGAAGAGCAGCGTGTTATTTTTTTAACACTTTTTTTGGCCTTCTCGCTTTCTCTTTCAAACGACGAGTGTGCGTGAAGGAAGCAAATATTTACTTAAAGCCAAATATGCTAGCGTTGCTAAAGAGCCGTGTGCTAATGCCGCTACCCTGCTGAAAAAACCAGCATCAAACCAGCATGGACCAGCATAGGAATTATGCTGGTACTGGTTTAGCTGGTGGTCACAGCATACCAGCACTAGGGCTGTCAAATTTTAATTCGAATTTCGAATATTCGTCGAATGTAAAAAAAATATGCATATTCGAACGTAAAACTTTGCATTCGAATTTTACCTGTGTCAGGAAGCTCACGCAACGTTATGATGACGTAACTGACGCGGATTGTTAAACAGAGCGTTAGCGGCTCAGCCAACTATGCGGAGCAAGCCAGCGTTATTCATTTGAAAAATAGCAAGAAAAGACAGTGGGGATTACGAGTCGGACAGAATATTAACTCTTTCACCGCCAGCGTTTTTAAAAAAAGTTGCCAGCGCCAGCGTTTTTCATGATTTTCACCAAAGTTTAATGCCTTCCAGAAAATTATCTTCCTTTAAATATATAAACATACAATATACCAAATGAAAGAACAGACCCTCTGCTTTCAAACAAAAAAAAAAACTTTCATCCTACCTTTAGTGGTACTTTTGCAATCAGCTTTTGAATATGGGTAGGTTTTTGCAAAAACACCATATTTTGAGCAAAAAAGCAGAGATAATTCCATTTTTGTGACGGACTTTTCATACAGATCCCATTCAGAGCGACCTTTAAAACAGACACGGACATGCAGCAGCTTGCCATAGGGCAATACTTCCGGTTTTAAAAAGTTGCGGAAGGGCGCCACCTGGTGGATAATAGCGGTATTGCGGAAAGACGGAATATATATCTCGTCAATGGCGGGGAAAGAGTTAAAAGGGCTTCTCTGGTTTTTGGAGCATCAACTGAAATTCAACCGCAAAGTGAAACTAGCTGAGATGACAGAATTAGTGTCGTCTGCTTCTAAATGCAGTTTTAAAGTTTAAAATAACTGAAAAAAACGAAAGTGCCATAATACAGCTGCTTGTTTAGCAACAATAAAACCATATGTGCATCTACAGAGTCCACAACGCATATGAGAGAGTTGCAATGTAACGCCGCGGTGGCTTTATTTTTATAACTGACTGGAAACTTGACTTTCACCTGGACATTTGATATGCAAGTTTTTCATCAACATTATCTGCGTGAAATATAAACATGATGATCATCTGCCAACTCAACTGTTTCAGCATGTCCTCTACCTGTATTAATTACGGAGAGTCTGCTTTATTAACGGCTTCGCTCTGCGCGTAAGTTAAACATTTCTGTTCTGTACTTTATTACTGGCTTATATTTCTACATATTTTCAACCAAGGAACACACAAAATATAATATAAGTTGTTGTGAATAGCGTTTAAGCTTGACAAAATTTAAATAACTAATGATCTTTCCCACTTATTTTGGCTTAAATAAAGATTCATTCGTTTTCATACCTTATTAGAAACACGTACATTTATCTACTTATATATTATATAAAATGCCCTATATTAATATGCATTGTCTATGTATGGCATTCGTTTTGTACATTTACAGGTGCACAGATATACTGGTTAATTTTTTTTTAAATTTAATTAATGTACGGTTCATAAAATAATTTGTAAATGTATACATGGATAGTTTGTTGTGTTAATAGCCTACACACGCTGGCTGTTGAGGCATTTTGCACTTCCAGATATCTATGTGCATATTTGTTCCTTTGCATATGAATTTAAGAAATTATGTTTAATTTATTAATGTTTATAACATTCGTTTTAATCAAAAATATGCTGTGCATGATTTGTTAATATTATTGGGGATTGGTGCTGCGCCCTCTTGTGGGCTTTTAGGAGTATTTTCTCCAAGATAAAGTAGCTCTTTATAATTCGAATATAATTCGAATTTTATTATTTTTCAAGGACGAATTTCGAATGTACTTGTTCAGCCATTTTGACAGCCCTAACCAGCACCAAAACACAACATATGCTGGTATGACCAGCATGGGATGCTGGTGCTAATGCTGGTTTAGCTGGTGCTAATGCTGGTTTGTTGCTGGTGCTAATGCTGGTGCTGATGCTGGTTTAGCTGGTGTTCACTAGCAAACCAGCACCAAAACACAACATATGCTGGTCTTGCTGGTATGCTGTTTTTTTTCAGCAGTGTAGCAAAGCACTTTGACCAACACGCAGACAAGAGATTGATAATCATCACACAGGGTATGTCTCAATCAGCTCCCTTGTTCAGTAGTCAGGGCACTGATCAGGGAGTCAGTCATTTTAAAGAGGCCCTTCCACATAAAACCGTTTTTACTTGTATTTTTTGATATGTGTTAGGTTCATATGTGTTTGTGTTGTGTCGTGAATGTGAAAATTAACTTCCACCTCCTCTGTCAGCTCTAGCCACTGAAAAGAAATAAGCGGAGAAATCAGGTCAGTTTAAAAAGCTTATCAGTGTGACGTGGAACTGATCGAGGTCATTAATATTCATGAGCTCTTCAACTTGAGACCGCGCCCACATATTACGTGTAGTTGAGTTAGTTTTCATAACAAGTTACTGCAAGGATGGCTAAACGTTAACCGTACCATATTCGGGCCATTGTTTTTCGTCAAGAGACATCATTCCTATTAAACGAGGTAATCAGACCAGTTGCTACATGTTTGGATGTTCAGAAGAACGCTGGATTTGAAGAGAGACTGCGATTAAAAAGCAATGCTCCTCTATCAATATTGGATCCGGACGTAATGGTGGCGCAGCTTATGTG
This sequence comes from Paramisgurnus dabryanus, assembly GCF_030506205.2. Lineage (NCBI taxonomy): Eukaryota > Metazoa > Chordata > Actinopteri > Cypriniformes > Cobitidae > Paramisgurnus > Paramisgurnus dabryanus. Next base: position 10,440,495 of record NC_133338.1, on the reverse strand, counting down.
AGTAAAACGCTTTAGTACTATGTGTCACTGTGGTGGCCGGTGTTTTCTCTTCCGAGGGACGCGAATTCATGCTGCACACTCTTTGAAAGGGTTTATGATAAAAGACACGCGTGTTTGTGGGAGTAAAACACTTTAGTACTATGTGTCACTGTGGCGGCCGGTGTTTTCTCTTCCGAGGGACGCGAATTCATGCTGCACACGCTTTGAAAGGGTTTATGATAAAAGACACGCGTGTTTGTGGGAGTAAAACACTTTAGTACTATGTGTCACTGTGGCGGCCGGTGTTTTCTCTTCCGAGGGACGCGAATTCATGCTGCACACGCTTTGAAAGGGTTTATGATAAAAGACACGCGTGTTTGTGGGAGTAAAACACTTTAGTACTATGTGTCACTGTGGTGGCCGGTGTTTTCTCTTCCGAGGGACGCGAATTCATGCTGCACACTCTTTGAAAGGGTTTATGATAAAAGACACTCGTGTTTGTGTGAGTTATTAAATGTGATAAAAAAACACATGTGTGTGTTTGTGCATTCGTTACACACGCGTCGAAGGGTTTATGTAAAAGGGTTTGTGTGTGTGTGTGTGTGTGTTGCTACACGCACAACGAAAGGGTTTACGATAAAAGACACGTGTACGTTTGTGTTTGTGTGTGTGTTTTTGTGCGTGGGTTTACGATAAAAGACAGGCGTGTGTGTGTCAAAAGGGTTTATGATAAAATATGCGTGTGTAAGAAAGACACTGTGTCTTAAGACACTCACTTAACATTAAACTGATTACACATGAGATTAAATTGAAAGTTAGTTTGAACGAAAAACTGTTATCCAATCATAGCAGTGGGCGTTTACTTCCAAGTCGTCAATGCAGCCCGCCCATTAAAACGGATCACTTCTCTAACCAGCCTCAAAATCAGGGTACAAAATAGTCTATTACTTATTGCTTTTGATGTTTTTGGATGTAAAAACCATGCAAACGTCATGAGTAGACCTCAGACAACAGTCTAAAACAATAAAAACGCCAGAGAAAGGGCACCTTTAAGGGCTGTCTCAATCGCTAAATCCTTCCAGTGCACTGGACAATCGTTCCCTAAAAATTCCCACAATGCAACGCAAAAACCATTGAGCATCGATGGTCCCTATGTTCACTTACCGGAAATCACGTGACCTTTTTGATCCAACTCAATAAATTTTATGAAATGTGACAAAACTTTTAAAAAGACAAACGTTTGTTTTAGTTTTAAATATAAACACACATTCTACACAGACCACAATCTACTTAACTCTTTCACCGCCAGCATTTTTAAAAAAAGTTGCCAGCCAGCGCCAGCGTTTTTCATGATTTTCACCAAAGTTTAATGCCTTCCAGAAAATGTTCTTCTTTAAATATATAAACATACAATATACCAAATGAAAGAACAGACCCTCTGCTTTCAAACAAAAAAAACCGTTTCATCCTACCTTTAGTGGTTCTTTTGCAATCAGCTTTTGAATATGGGTAGGTTTTTGCAAAAACACCACATTTTGAGCAAAAAGCTAATAATTCCATTTTTATGACGGATTTTTCATAGAGATCTCATTCAGAGCGATCTTTAAAACAGACATGGACATGCAGCAGCTTGCCATAGGGCAATACTTCCGGTTTTAAAAAGTTGCGGAAGGGCGCCACCTGGTGGATAATAGCGGTATTGCGGAAAGACGGAAAATCTCGTCATTGGCGGGGAAGCGTTTTCTCTTAATTGACGAGATATCTCGTCAATGGCGGGGAAAGAGTTAATATTTAAAATAATAATATTTATTTAAAATTGTAAAAAATATATATTTAAAATTAAATTAGATTCCCCAATTTTATGCATGGATATGTAAGGGTATAATGACAGCTTTTTCACAATGTACTGTTTTAAATTAAGTCAGAGAAATGTTGGTTTTGCTGGTTGTTGATGAGTAACAGCTGTGAATGATCACAACACGCTTAAGCAGCCATGTGACAGAAAAGTAAGTGAACAGTGTCCCAATGTCAAGTGAGCTAGGGTCCTTACCAGTGCCCTAGCCTGTGTACACGACATACTGATTCACGACCTCGGGACCTAGGGAACTAATTGAGACACAGGGCCAGTATTCATTCTTGATGCCCAAATTGTTGTTGATGTGCGTGTTGTCTTGTTTTTGTTTTTCCGCAGAGATGGGACCAAGTCACACATGTGCAAGTCTCAAGTAAGTCTCAAGTCTGAACCTTCAAGTCTCAAGTAAGTCCCAAGTATTTTTTTAAGTCAAGTCGAGTCACAGGCTATGTCAAGTCAAGTCAAGTCCTGTAGTAGGTCAAGTCAAGTCACCTTATTATTGTAATTTTACCTGCAGAATCTGATCTTAATAAAGTGACAAGATATACAGTAAGTAACTATCAGTAAATTACAATAATTTGGATTTGCATTGTAAATACACATGTTCAGTAAAATACATCATGGAATCAAACAAAATTGTAACTTCAGTGTTTCCCATACATTGATTTATTTGTGGTGGCCCACCACAGAATCAACACTGGCCCCCACAAATAGAATTTTCATGATTCCCATTTACATTTTTATTTCACTATTTAAAACAGCTTAATTCGGCTTAAAATATAATTTGACATATAATACAGATCAAAAACAGATACAGATCAAAGAGTAGAAGTGAAACATATTTCAGGTGCCAACACGAGATCAAATGAAACACGACATGATGACGTCACATATATGCTAATTAGTGGGTGGCGTCATCACCACCACAGTCTCTCAAAATCCTGTGGGAAACACTGAACTTCATAAATTTTTTATTTTTTCACTTCTGCCAACCGTGTTTGAAATTTTCCACATTGAGTCCATAAAACAAATAACAGCTTAACATCCAACAGACTCCTCTCTGAACACCTCCCTCTCTCTCAAACACAGTTTACGTACAACATTAAACTTTGTTAAATTTGTCCTCTCTCTCTCTCTCTCTCTCTCTCTCTCAAACATGCGCCCAGAAAAAACGAGCGCGTCGCACCTCTTCTGTTCGTGCGCCTAAATTTGAACGAACTTGAGCACGCAAAAGACGTGACATGTGAACCGCCCCTAACATTGTAGAATCAAGTAATTTTTCTCTGTGTGTGTGTTCAGGTGGCAAAATTGAAGTATTTTTAAAAATAAATCAAAATTATTTTGCCCACATTTGTCCCCAACACGGTATGATGAGGGCTACATTAGCTATTATTACATTAGCTAACTACCAACTAACCAGATATTAACAAAATGACAAGCACTTACTGGGCATAATGGCTCTTTAAATGACGAACGAAATTGGAGGTTGTCGTCTGGCTGCCCGTAATTTTAATGTTGCATTTCTTGCAACGCACTGTTCGTCTTTTGCCATCTTGTTGAAGCCGAAAGCGATGACCCTCGGTACCCCTCCGGCTGACATGTTGATATCTGATTTAAGTGGGCGTGGTGTGCGTAAGGTACGAGAGGGCATGACGAATGATAGTGTCGTGATTCAGTCATGACAACACCATTCTCAGCCTGTGCTCCAGCTGGGTCGACTTTATTTTTTTAAATAATTTATATATTTATATTTAAACTGAAAACATGATGTGATTAACACTCAAGTCATTCAAGTCATCATGTCTCAAGTCAAGTCAAGTCCCGAGTCTTTAACTTCCAAGTCCGAGTCAAGTCCCAAGTATTTTAATTTTTGTCAAGTCAAGTCACAAGTCACAAAAATAGCGACTCGAGTCCAAGTAACCAAGTCACAAGTCCCCATGTCTGTTTTTCCGTGATTTTTAATGTTTAGTTTGATGAACTCCTAAATATGAGACGCAGAGCACCTAACCCGTTCGGCTAAATTACACGCCCAAGCATGGCCAGCACGCAATAGCGCAACATCGATACAGCGAAAAGCTATCCAAAATGTACATACTTAAATTAGATCAGAATTTACGTATATAATAATACAATTTTTTTTAATAAAATAAGGTCAGAAGTAACAAAGTGCAGAACAAATATGCAAAATGCCTCAAGTGCACGGAAACAAAACACAAGCCAAATAGTTAAATCAGATAACCCAAAGTGATTTATAAATAAAATAAAATATAGAAATTATTAAAAGAACGAAAGTCATAGTTTAATTTGCCAGCTTTGTCTTTTAAATGTCGAAACAAAGAGGCAAGGCTTTATTAATGTAGAGACCTTATGCACGTGAAGCCCGGTTTATTAACGCATTTTAAAAATATTTATTGGAAGCTGCTACTTGCAGCATTATCATAATATGCAGTATATTAATATATTGTGAGAAAGCTGTTATATGTGAAATCAGATAATGTGTGCACCCATATACGGCCAAAATTGAATGATCCTCATTTCATAAAACATCTGCGACGATTCGACTATGAGATTGGTAGTCGAATCTGGCTTCTCCTATCGATGCATCGAATCTTCGACTATTCGGGGTCACCCCTAAATTATTTTATACCGCAGAGGAGAAAAATATTAGATTTTTGATTAAAGTGGGTTATTTAGCTGTTTTGCCTCAATCTGATATGCCCCAAAAGCATTTCCAACTTTGCTTGGACATTCTCATGCATGATTCACAGCCTGTACGTGTGTTTTAATTAACTTCTTTGTTAAAGTATATGATGTTGACTGCCAACTGCCAACAACAATGTTTAGTTTGTCACACGTAGATTAACATGAAGGGGATTTAACCCTTAGTGCAGGACTCACAAGTGTTTTGTTTTAGACATATAGTAAATTTAATGGTTCAACTAAAGGACTGTGTTAAAAGTAATAAAGCTGTAAATTAACAAACTATTAATAAACCTAAGATATGTTGTAGGCATAAAGTTATAAATTAGGAGATACACTGTATATTCTCAAAAAAACATATCCTCTCTTAGCTTTCCAAGTACGCCCAGCAGTAAAATCAGTCAGTTTTAGTGTCTTGAGCCTTTTAGGTTTTGGCAAAATTGCGCACGTTTCCATTCAACACAGACCACAGCTGCAAAACTATGCGGAAATTGTATTTTGTGTTTCCAAATAATTTCAAAACTGGTAAATAATTCTTAATCTTCACCCACCAAATGGCGACTTAATTATTTTAACTGTTTGGGGTGTCATTTTCATTACTTGAAATGTACAGTAAAATAATTGGAGAGCCACCGGTAAGGGTTGACATGGTCCCTGTTTCTCTTGCTGAAAGCAGTTTGTTATTTACAATGATTTTAAATAATGAGAAACATGGTATAGATAAGTTTTGATGTAGTGAGAATAAAATCTGCAAGTCTTTTTACTCTACCTGTGTGAGTGGGACAGAGAGAGAGAAAAATATAATCAACTTGTCATATTAGTATTTGCAGCTGATGCCGTCCAGCATCTACTTAATATCAGAGACTGGCGTTGTCCTGCTACCCAGCTCAACGGGGTACATCGGGGAGATAGAGATATCGGGGAGATCTGAGGTTTGTGGAGAGGAAGGCCCTACTGCGCCAGTGCCAACCCACCCTCACCCAGCACAACCTAATCTTTTCCGATTCGGGACCAGGCCTGTGGCTTCTGCTGTCCGTCCAGGGCCAGCGCCTGCACCACCCACAAGAAGCTTTTCAAGGTTTGTTGTAATGTAAACCAAATAACCATTGTATGGTAAAATGCTGAATGATAAAACATCATAAATGTATCTCTATCTATCTCTGTTTGTATCTGTCAAAAGGAGCATTTCAATTGGAAGGGTGGAGGGTGGAGTCCTTCGGTTGGACGGAGGCACCCTGTATGTTACGTTTATGGAGCGTGAGGCAAATGTGTCCACAATTGCAGAAAAGGTTAAACATGACCTGGGGTCAGAGGAGGAGATTGTCCTCTGTGATGGTCAGGGAAACCGCCTCATCGAAGGCATTGGCACAACAGGTATGTTATTGTAAAAAAAAAATTCCTACTTAATAGTAGTTCATTATTAATAATTGACATCACATATCTTGGATATCTCTTCTTTTTTCAATATTGTCTGATTAGCTTGTTTATTGAATGTATTTCACTTTTAATTTTGTAGTCTTTGTAACGTTTTTTGATAGAAGATCTCAACCTGTTGCACTCCTGGTTGCCAGCAATGGTTTCTCTCTGTGTTATCTACCAAGATTTCTTACATCATTCATTAGGCAAGGTCAATAGGGAGTTAGTTGTGCCTTTCATCTGAACCACATTAAACTTGCCAAGGAGTCTGTTTAATATCATAAATATTAAATTTAAATTGAAAATTTAATTTTATCCCCATCATCTTCTCTTTAGGAATGTCGTTCTGGAAGCAGAATGCTCGCAAGATTGTTGCCCTCTGTGACAGTGCCTACCAGGAGCTGATGAGAAAGAAGAGAAGGAGGACAAGGTAACAAGCATACTGTTTATAGATAAGCCTTCACCTATTACAGAATGCAAGACTAACTTCTTTCAACACAAATGGCACTGCAGAGTAAATACTCCATAGTCTCCACATGTACATTTAAATTTTGAATTTCAAGTCAATGAGCCCTTTTCAACACAAGCAAATTCACAGAGACCTATAAACAGAGTTGCAAAGAGTAGCTAAAAGCCATACTTGAGAAAAAGTACAGATACCTTACTGTAAAAATTACCCCACTACAAGTTACAAGTCACCAATTTAAATACGACTTGAGGAAAAGTATTAAAGTAACCCAATTTAAAAGTACTTAAGTATTGTACTCGTACTAAATGTTGGCTCAAAGATGCACTAGTCCTCAACACAAAGAGATATTGTACGTCAGTGAAAACCAAGAAAGTTTATTTATGAGGTTTTACTTACTAATATAGAAAAGAAATCAAACACCTCAATATTGCGACATGGAGAACAAACACAGATTATACATAGTCATAGTCTTTTGACTAAAATTTAATTTAGTTTTAGTCATATTTTAGTCATCTGAATTTATTTGGTTTTAGTCTAGTTTTAGTCAACTACATGCCATGAGATTTACATTAAATTTTATTTAAACCCATTTAATTTTAGTCTAGTGTCATTGTGTACTTGAATGTGCCATGCTGACAAATATGTAGCCTAACTGTTATTCTTATAGGCCTATCCTAAAAAAGTTATAATCTTAATATTTCAAAAATTCCAGTATTACAGTCCAGTAGGTTGTTACAGTTAATATACAGTAACAGAAATATGATAATGCATATAAAAAACGTGAAGTTACATGAAGAAAACACATCTAGTAGACGTAACACCACTATCTCACATTAAGTGCACTACATTTCTTCAGTCATGCATCCCTCTTTACAGTAAATACATTACAGCATACTTGATTAAATGTGAGGACAGTGAAATTGTACATTTATTATCAATCTTATAGGGCTGCAACTAAAGATTATTTTAATAATCGATTAATCTGTCGATTATTTGTTCGATTAATCGATGAATCGGATAAAAAACAAAAAACAAGAAATGCATTCATTTCCAACCCCTTATTCAAAACAGAACTAAAATCTTTAGAAAGTGCACAAACTTGTTGCTCATTGAACACACCTGAGCTGTTACAATAATAATAAAATAAAATAAAAATGGACTAACACAAAAAAATACACATGTATGCTTTACATCTGCCAAATATATAGACTTTTTATGATGCATTTCCCATCAAGAAGCCTCTCTTGGTGGGATCAAAAAGATAGTATACGAGTACACTCTCAGAAATAAAAGTACAAAAGTTGTCACTGGACAGTACCCTTTCAAAAAGGAACACCTTTGTACCCAAAAAGTGCATATTAGTACTTCAAAAGTACATATTGGCAGTTCAAAGATAAATATTTGTACCTAAATGGTACATATTAGGACCTTTTATAAAGGGTACTGCCCCAGTGACAGCTTTTTACCTTATATTTGACTTTATGTGTTTTCTCTGATCGGATAGCTATCTCATTTGTTAAAACTGTTCCATTACATTTGGCCACATAAATGCGTCTTGTGAAAACGGAAAATGCGTCTTCTACTCCCGCGCAAAATGCAAATACACCATTCATTACTTCGCCTTAAAAAATGTAAGAGGATGTTTATGCAACAACAGGCGGCACTTACTGTATGATGTACTGTATGTTGGTCCGGGCACGCGCGTCTCCTTGCTCTGCATGAGCTGAAGCGCGCAGTACAGAACAGCAGGAGAGTGACGCGCGATGATTTAACATACAGGTCTATGACGGGGAAAAGCGTCCATACAACTCTCTCTCAACGTTTTATTTCTTTGTTTAATATCATTGGAGTTTTTTATTCGTTCTAGAAACTTTTTTTACCCGCTGTCGTCGCTCCATAAAGCATAAGCGTGTCGTCTTTGTTTGATTACCTCTTTGCCGGCTATAACTTCCAGGTGACGCGCTTACGTTTGGGAGGAGTAAAACACTGACATGTGGTTTTCCTCTACCTTTGCGGGGTTTTTTTATATTTTCCCCGCCGCCCTGTAATTTCTCCGCCCTGTCTATGAGGCGCCGAACTCTGCAAGCAACAGTGCGCGAGAGAGACCAACGCTCCGTCCCAAACTGCATACTTCCATACTATATAGTAGGCGAAAAGCACTACTTCTCGTACTCTTTGCCTACTATATAGTAAGGAATTAGGCGGTTTGGAACGCAGTGCGAGTGTGTTCACTCCGCTTCGCGCTTAACTGAAGTTTTTCCTTTTTTTTTTTTTTATTAAACGTCTCTGCGTCACGCGACACAACGAATCGATAATGAAATTCGTTGCCAACACTTTTAGTAATCGATTTTTATCGATTTAATCGATTCGTTGTTGCAGCCCTACAATCTTATACTTAAGTTACTCACGCAATCAGTACAGGACATCGCTGGTTTATTTTGGCTTATATAGGAAGTTATATTAAGTTATGTACCAGCTCAGGTTAGCTGATAAAGTAGCATCAGAGTATATAAAACATTTGTGCTTGCCTTTGAGTTGCAGGATGACCCTCCTGGTTCGACGTGGCGGGATGGTTCGACGTGGCGGGTTCCTTGCTGTAAACAGAAGTAAGTATTACACAGGTGAATGAAACTTTTACTTCTCCTCCTCAGGTTCGTGACTGTAAACAGAGGTAAGTATGACACAGGTGACTGAGACTTTTACTTCTCCTCCTTAGGTTCGTGGCTGTAAGCAGAGGTAAGTATAACACAGGTGTCTGGGACTTTTACTTCTCCTCCTCAGGTTCGTGGCTATAAGCAGAGGTAGGTATTACACAGGTGACTGGGACTTTTACTTCTCCTCCTCAGGTTTGTGACTGTACACAGAGGTAAGTATGACACAGGTGACTGAGACTTTTACTTCTCCTCCTTAGGTTTGTGGCTGTAAGCAGAGGTAAGTATTACACAGGTGAATGAAACTTTTACTTCTCCTCCTCAGGTTCGTGACTGTAAACAGAGGTAAGTATGACACAGGTGACTGAGACTTTTACTTCTCCTCCTTAGGTTCGTGGCTGTAAGCAGAGGTAGGTATTACACAGGTGACTGGGACTTTTACTTCTCCTCCTCAGGTTCGTGACTGTACACAGAGGTAAGTATTACACAGGTGACTGAGACTTTTACTTCTCCTCCTCAGGTTCGTGACTGTAAACAGAGGTAAGTATTACACAGGTGACTGAGACTTCTACTTATCCTCCTCAGGTTCGTGACTGTAAACAGAGGTAAGTATAACACAGATGACTGGGACTTTTACTTCTCTTCCCTAAGGTTTTCTACCGTAAACAGGAGTGGGTATAACACAGGTGACGGGGTCTTTTCCTTCTCACTCAACCACAATGTCTATTCCCACAACCTTCACTCTGGGGCAGTGGACGTACAGGGCGATGTACAAATACGGCGTGCAATCAACTTACAGGCCTCCAAAAAGGCAGGGGTAGCATGCGGCCTGCCTGGGGCTCCCTGTGTGTCGAGAGGACGTCGGGTATGGTAATGCAGAGCCGAACGCTTCCCTTGCTCCTCCTCCACTTACGGTTCCAGAGATACGGAGCAGGGGCGAACCTTTGGAGAGGCTCCACACAAAGATGGTTATTGCACGCTGACGTTATGACAGTAATCCTTCGTCCAAGAACGACAACTACAGGATGATTTACTCACACTGGTTTGCAGGTGTACTTCACCACTGCCCTCTTTCAGAGCCAGAAAGGATCCGTCCACTTTTGTACAGGAAGTCCTATTTGCAACTGCTTTTAGCCCACGCTCCTCTAGCCTCAACGTGCTGTAATCTCCTCACGACTTCTCTGACCTCGAAGTGGCTTCTGTCAACACAAGCACAGCACTACACTGCAAGCTTTAAGTGTACACACACACAATGAAGACAAGGACTCACCCACGACACTCCACACACTTTAAGTGAACTAAGGACTGAGCCAAAACTCGACCCGGGCTCGTCGCGTGGCTGGTTGGGCATTGCTCTTAATGGAGCGGGAAAAGCACCTAAAGGGTGGACGCCGGACCTCCTGCGTTTACTCCTGAATGTACTCCTCGGCTCACCCACGCTTCTCTCCATAGTTTATCCAACTCACAATACACGTCAGGCAATATACCCTCTTCAATACCACATAATACAGTGGGTGGTGTTACTCACGTGACAGGACAGTGCTTCTCAATGCTGGCTTCATACGTTGTCTTCCAGTATTACTCTCCGGCTCACCCATGCTTCTCTCCACAGTGGGGCCACAACTCTGGGTGCTAGACTCACAACACACGTCAGGTAATGTATCCTCCGTTTCACACTACGTAGTACAATATATGCTGTTACTCGCGTGCAATTGGCAATACTTCACGACACTGTTGTCTTCCAGTACTACTCCCCGGCTCGCCCACGCTTCTCTCCACGGTGGGGCCGAACACTGGTTATTAAACTCACAACACACGTCGGGTAATGCGCTCTTCTTAATACTTCATGATAAACGTAACTTGTTACTCACACACCACTGATGACGCTCTGCTGTTCTTGTCCCTGTTTACAGCTTGTCCCCCGCTGTGGATCGTCCTTGACGATAACTCCAGTAAGCACTCTCCAATGTTACTGTTCCAACAAAGTCAAAACATGAAAGCACACCCGCATCATAACGATAAACATTCCTCACATACTCAGCCCAGTGACTTGTATCCTTGATACTTTCTTCACCCAGTAAATGACAACCTCTGTTTCCTCTTATAAGGACTTCACCCAGGCCTCCGCTCTTTCCACACCGGATCGATTTCTGTGACCACGCACCACACAACAATGGCAGAGAAAAGCACTTTTTCCGTGGTGCTCCTTTAGCAAACAGCCTCCACTCCTTCCTTTCGCCTACTTCGGCACGCACTCTTTCCACTCGCTTTAAAGCGATCCCCGGATCAACGGCGCCTTCAGACTCGTCAGAAGAAGTGGGTGTTTGATCCGCCTTTGGCGGAGCGGAGCTCGCCCCGAAATCAACTTCCTCCTGCTATGTTTCTATGGGTCTATTTATATGCCTCATCTTCAATACGTCCTCCAATCACAATTGCCACATTAAATTTTCGCACCTGTTGCTCATACAGCCGTGATTTGGTTTGTCGTGGGAGACCAGGATGCAATGGTGTTTGAAAAAATGAGGTCTGGGCGCAAACCATCTTCGGGCGGAACCAATCTTCGCCATCATTTAGTTCCACCCTATATGTGACCAGTCACGGAAAGTAGGGACACAAGTCGGATCTGGGTCATTTTGAGTTATTCATATATTCTGAAAGTGCAGTTTCTAAGCTTTCTAATGATGTGTAACACATGGAAATCTGATAAGATTTGGAGAAGTTGTGGCCATTTGAATGTAACACATTCAAGAAAGAGAATGCTGAGAAATTTGAGAAAGAAAAAAGTTAACCCTTTCCCTTTTCCCTGGCTGGAGAGATAATAGGGCTCATTTACATCTCATTTAGCTAAGCCATACCCCCTGTAAAGCCGTTTTGAGATACAGATGTTCTACCATCATATGTAGTCTTTTATTACAGAAGTCCGAATGAACAACATGCAAAAATAAACAGGACTTTTACCTTTGTGGGGATCACAAGTCGAATCCAGTCTGTTTCAGATGATTTTTGTCCACAAATGCGTATAATCCGTGAAATATAGATATATAGTCTATTGTTTACATCAGATTTCGCATGAACTTCTGGTAATACAATATAATATACAATCTGAGGACTATTTATATCGTAACATGATTACACTCCGGTATTTACGTTCCGTTAAACACATGAACCCGTCTTCAAATTTTGTATTTGGGGAGGTAGTATAATCCAAAAACAGCACCGTCGAAAACGTGACGTCCTTTAGAGATGTTACCAATCGCTCGCTCGTTCCTTCATCAGCCAATGACTTCATGGAAAATATTGGTAGACAAAACATGTAGCCAATTATATAGAGTTCAGCGATCTCTGTTTAACTTATATGTGTTTGACTTCATGCTGTGCTGCAAGAACTGACACACAGATGACGTCAAACTACAGCGAGAGCGAGTCGAAATTAAACTGCTCCGTAAGATTTCTTAAGAGCTCTCGCGGTGCTTTGACGTCACCCGACTGCGGCGCCCCATAAAGTCAGTGATGCGGCTGACATACGATGCGGCTGACTGTTATTTGTTCCGCCCCAGCTTCTTTTATTTTTCTTTTGTTTTGTGCGCCCGAGCTTCATTTACAGTCTGGGGAGACGCAAGCTATAAGTTTGAAAAAAATAAATAAAACTAAGCAAACATGTCTGAGGAACATGGCAGCCGCGTCACTACAGTCACGTGACTTCACGCTCGAGCCGGAAGAGAAGACAATGCTGAATAAAGTCGTAATTCTTGATATTTTTGGACCAAACTGTATTTTCGATGCTTCAACACAATCTTATCGACCCACTGATGTCCCATGGACTACTTTGATGATGTTTTTAATACCTTTCTGGACATGGAAACCGTACATAGAGTTTCAATGGAGTAGACAGAAAGCTCTCGGACTAAATCTAAAGTTAAAACATCTTAACCTGTGTTCCGAAGATGAACTGTTTTTGAATTCTGGTAGGTTTCATTTTGATTAAACCTAAATAAAACTTATTTAGTAAGTTTGATGCGTTCTAGGAATTTTTTTGGAGGATGAGCTTGAGCAGGTTTTGGATCAAATTTGTAATATTTTTTTGTGATTGTGGTTAAGGAGCTGGTTTTATAACCATTTGTACAGAAAAGGGATGAGTGTGAAAACAAAATGTGTTGGTTTGTTTAAATACGTAAATGTATTTACGAGTATGTAAATTTAGGTTAGGTCATGAAAACCAAAAATATAGATATGAAACAACAGCAAATAATCAACTTGGCTGTTCAGCATGACTTGCTTAAATTGTTTAAACTAACTTTTTTTGTACCCCACAGTGGCATTGATGGCCAAACTGTGGGATGGGTTGAGGAGCTGGTGCTGGCAGCCGAAGAGCTGCCAGCTGTTACGGAAGCGCTGCGGGACCTGGGGCAATACGCTCGGGCAAACAGGGTCAGCACTGTGGCCCTGACTAATGACCAGGTGGCAACCGTGAGGTCAACCTTTCAGTGCCTTATATGCAGAGGTTAGTCAGTTGTAAATTATCTACAAACATGTCATATTCTGCAGTAAAATCAAGTCATTGCATTACCCTCTTTAAAGTTGCCAATGACAGTTGGATGAACACTTACTGGATCACGTGTAGAGTGAAGAGAAACCAGCCAGTTTGAAGGCGAAGGAAACGAAGGAGAGAGTGTTATCATTCACTGTGAGTACAAGGAGTCTAAATTTGGATATTATTGTGGAAAGTGCACCATTCAACGTGTGTTACGAGTCCCCAGCGAACTGAATAGCGGCCCTATCACGGAGCAGAGTGGTGGGTGAGCCGGGAACCGTATAAATTCTGGGAGGAAAGGCCGTCGCGGCAGCTACGTCCATTTATTGGTTCTTCACCATTACAACACCGAATAGGTTCCCAGGCAAGTTCCCAGAAGATCGTGGCCTGGCCTTATCTTTTTCACTTAAAGTGTGTAGAGTGCTGTGGGTGAGTCCTTGACTTTGCTGAGTGTGTGTGCACTTGACATATTGCAGTGGGATGCTGTGTTTATGTTGTCAGAAGCCATTATAAACGGAGCTAGCCGTGGGAGAACCAACAGCCGTGAGGCTGGTGAAGCGCTTCTTTAACCATATGCTGTCTAGCGACGCTGGGTGAAGAGAGGTGTAACGTCCCTCTCCAGACCTGGAAATTGTCTCAACTCTGTGGAGGCGGTGGTAAATCGTACAGAGAGCTCAGACTGTACGTGAGTAGAGTTGTGTCTTCTCTGGATGTTAAAGCGCTTTATAAATAAAGTTTGCTTGCTTGCTTGCTAGAGCTTTAAGGTTGTTTTCACACATATGAAGGGAATTGTATTGTTGCCTCAGCCCGGTGTGGATTAACTTGTCTGTTGCGGAGCCTCTTCAAAGGTGCGCCCCTGTCTAGATCTCTGGAACCATACGTGGAAGAGAGGAGAGGGCAGCGTACGGCTCGACTGTGACAGTGTTGAATTCCCCCGTGTATCAGAGGCCTCTAGAAAAGGCCTGTGTGAAGGATTTACCACGAAAGGTCTGTGAGTAAATCTATCGACTGTATACCTGTTAGTCCATCGTAAGCCCACCACCCACGAGTAGCATTTGAGGTAGAAACTTCTGAGGATAGGGAACCTGAAGAGCCAGGGGCAAAAGTTTCCAGTCACCTGTGTTGTACTCACCACTGTGTTACAGCCTCAAATCCTCCAAAGGAGAAAACTACGAGCCCAGTTACCTGAGAAGTACCTACCGTATCCACTGTTACCAGCCACCTGTAAGAGAGAAAAGTTACAGTTATCTGAAAGTGTCATTTTGTGTTACAGCCACGAATCCTCCAAAGGAAAAAACTACGAGCCCAGTTACCTGAGAAGTACCTAACGTATCCACTGCTACCAGCCACCTGTAAGAGAGAAAAGTCACAGTCATCTGTAAAGTGTCATTCTGTGTTACAGCCACGAATCCCTAAAGAGAGAAAACTACGAGCCCAGTTACCTGAGGAGTACCTACCGTATCCACTGCTACCAGCCACCCGTAAGAGAGAAAAATCACAGTTATCTGTAAAGTGTCATTCGGTGTTACAGCCACGAATCCCCTAAGAGAGAAAACTACGAGCCCAGTTACCTGAGAAGTACCTACCGTATCCACTGCTACCAGCCACCTGTAAGAGAGAAAAAGTCTCAAGTAGTTGTAAAGTGTCACTCTGTGTTACAGCCACGAATCCTCCAAGGGAGAAAGGTACGAGTCCAGTTCACCTGAGAAGTACCTACCATGCCAGCTGCTACCTGTAAGAGGGAAAAACCTAGTCACCAGTTAAGTGTATCCTGTGTTCACAGCTACAAGCCGGCAGAAAGAGCGGAGGAAGGCCTAGCTACCCACCTACTACTTACCTTTGTGTGTTGTGTTGAGTTACAGGACCGAAGAGTTCATAGCAAGACCTCAGTGGATTGAGTTCGCTATCAGATAGCGCAGTGACCTACGGTAACAGGTAGCCACGTTGATTGAGTCTTACCTTTTACCGAAATCTCTTCTTCTTAAACTCTGCCTCCTGGAGAAAAGGAGGGCGCCACGGGTTCAAGGAAACCAAACTGAAGGAGCCTCGGCCCCTTGCCCCCCCCCCCTCCTGGACGATCTAAGGAAGAGCAGAAGAGAGATCATTTTTCCCCTTCCCAACAACCCATTTTAAATAATTTAAATAAAGGTTATTTTAAGTATACTTGTGCTCTGGTTGTGTGGTCATTGGGGTGGCTTTGGGACTTCCTCGAGGTGGAAACTAGGAAGGGGCGTGGCTTGTTACATCTTTGGTCTGCCCCGACCTGTGACAACTGCGCTGCCAAACTTTGTTCAGAGATTTATTTTCGATTCTACTACAGAACCCAGGGTTTTAGAAGAAAACAAAAATGCACTGCTTAATTACAGAGAAATGTGCCAAAACATTTTATCGCCCGGTTGAGTGGCAAAACGTACAACAAAATGGCTGGTTTTCATAGGGGCTGCTGCGAAAGTGCCAGCAAAACTGACTATTATCAGCTAAAATTAAATTTAGTTGGACTTCATAGTAGAGGTGGACAATATTTAGTTACATTAGTTTTCCAAGCATCTGTGCTTTATTAGGATGTTTGTATTGGGATAAGTTTTACTTCACTATGGTCTAAAGCATAGAATCATACTGTGTATTCTTTAGGTATTAAATACATTTTAATATGCAATATTATTTACATTCAAATTGTGTACTTTTACTTGAGAAAAAGTAAGTTAATGTACTTAAATATTAAATGTAAAACAAAATGTGTATTTAGGAAATGTAATAGAATAAAAATTATGATATATGCTTTGGAATGTGTTTTCCCAAGAAAAACACGGATAAAATACAAATGCTTGAAAAAATACTTTTAAGTAGAAAGTAAAACCTCTGCTTGATAGTGACCCTAGCAACTTGTCAACCCACCTGTGGTCTGTGGACGCTGGAATGAACGATCAATTTACTTCTCCTTTCGGTGTTTTTTGTCAGTCTGTAAAACAATAGCTCTGAATTCTTGTTAATCTGTAAGTACGGTCTATCGCACATCATCTTTTTCCCATTTCTATGGGTTTTCAGTGTGTTTTCGCCGATGTCACGCTGTACTAAAAATGCTACCGCTCTGTCTTTTGCCACTCAGTGGGCGTAACCGCAGTCCCTCTTGCCGACGGTGATGTCATGTGCATACCCTCTATACATAACTTTTAACACACTGTAACACTAACAAGTGAAATGACACAGATGAGAATTGCTTTAGACAACCGTTGAAATAGTTAAAAAAAATATTCTGAATCTTGCAGATGTGATGGAAAACCCAGTGGTGGCACCATGCTGCCGCAGCCTCGTTGGGTGCCGGGTCTGCGTGGAACAGTGGGCAACCAATTCAACTCACTGCCCAAAATGCAGGGATGAAAATTTTCAAGAAAAACATTTTGAACTTACAGGGATGGGGGAGGTTGTTAATCTTTTGAAGGACACCATTAGAAGTTAGGGTGTAGTTCACTTTTAAGAGGGTGGTTGTTGTGGGGCCAGTAATGTTATGTGTTCATCTGTTATGTTATTTTATGCAAATGTAAATAATAAAGTAATACATTTTTCAAATTTTTTATTATGTTCACTTGCATAGCAGTTAAGTTTACTTGAAAGCTTTTGTTGTAATCTGTTATTTTAATTATTTGTTATTTTATTATAAATTAATCAATTTATTTTATTAAAATGTTTAGATTATTTTTTGAGTTATGTTCATCTGTTATGTTATTTTATGCAAATAATAATTAAATCAATTTATTTTATTAAAATGTTTAGATTGTCTACTGCTTTTTGTCTATTAGTATTATACACACTAGAGCAGTGTTCGAATTATGTCAAAGCTTATGGGGGGTCCTCTAACTAAGCCCCACCCCCGGCCAAGCACCACCCCCCTCATTATAGGGTCGCTGTGATTTCACAACGTAAGATGATCAACAAGGGATCAATCCTTGATCAACAATCATCTGATCCTGGTTTTAATCAAAGAAACCCCTAATTACCCTTAACTCAAACTCTAAAAAAAGTTTACCCCTCAAATTAGTGTGAAACACTGGCAAGGGCAGAACTTTTAAACAGAATAGGGGTGAAATAGGGTGGACTCATTCTTAAATAACATAATTTTACTATATAGTAGTGGTTAAATGGATGATTACATTGCGTTTTTTGAGTCATAGATTGAATAATTTTCGGATCAGCAAAACTGGAAATTATGAGCATATAAAAATAGAAAAGAACAAAGTTACAAATAAAGCAAGATCTAACAGTAGTATTTAGGTACATAAATAGAATCAAATGAATAATAACACTGTCTTCTTCACTGTATAAATTACATATAATTAAGCTTTTTAAAGATGCATAATTTAGTTATCATGCCACCAGGTTGAAGGTTGCTGTCCCCAGCACTCACAGCAGCCCCATTCGCGTAATTTGCGGGTGGTATACGTCCCCACCGCTTTATGACCAAGTTGATTTTGCCCCAACTTCCGACCACGAAGTAATTCTTGCGTTTATAATCATAGTTAGGGTCCATATTCATTTAAAATGCATGGACAACGCATGACGCGCCACCGCCTTCTGCTTTTCAAAGCGGTCGCCTGTGAACACGGGTTTTGTTTTAGACGCGTCTATTTGAGTGCACTTGCTGCACGTTTAGATTTAAAATAAACTTGAGCGCAACTTGATACCTTGATAAAAGGTAAATGTAAAAAAAAAGGTAAAAATCTACCGGTAAGTTATATATGTAACAATGATTATTCTATTAATAATTATTCTTCATCTATTTCATGCAAAACGCTAGGGGGGAAAATATAGGGGAAAACATTTGATCCTTTTTAGCAGTTTTTGAATAAGTTTAATTGAATAATATTAAAATACCTTATGGTAGGCTGCATGATTATGGCAAAATCATAACTGTTTTTAGACTATTTGCATTGAATTGGAAAGGATATTTTTGGAAAATATATAAATTGCAAGGCTGCAAAGAATAGTGCACTGAGGATTTAATTATATTATTTTAATATAGTCAGTGGTGAACTAAAGTGGGCCGGTCTAAGACATGAAACTCCAGGGCTGAAAATGAGTCCCACTTCGGCCCTGCATGTTGCATTTTTCCAAGGTTTAAAAAAAAGTGGATAGCTTTAGCCCTATTCTGACGGGATTAGTTTTACAGGGGGACCTCTGAGAAAATCGTGCTTCTCAGAGGTCCTCTGTGTTTTTAATCCCGTCCGAATCGGCCATGTCTGTGTTTTTCTCTGACGACCTCCGTAAGAATTCCAGAGCAATTTACCTACTGTTTTTCGCCGAACTCAGAGGTCCTCTGAGAAATTTAATCCCGTCTGGATGCAAATGTCTGTGTTTGCCCGCAATATCTTTTGAAAACGCGGTTCATTTCGTGTTTTGGCCAATGTGATCTGCCGTAAGGTCTTACTAATGTGCGTATATTGTATTTCCTGAGTCCCATTCATTCAGATATGGATGTTTTTTTCGCATTCGGCAAAATAAAATAATTAAATCAAGACGAGCTGAATATCAAACACTGTTAAGACTGGCCACTGTAATATCATTAACGTTATAAGAAACTCCGTTCAAAGTTGTTCAACTCCGAAATGGTAATGTTAATTAATAAAGATAATAAATTGTTATTAATCATTATTTCTTCATTTCTTTGGGTTTATTATAAGCAGACATTTTTATAAAACACGTAGGCTAACATTACTTTAGTAGGATTTGTATATTTTATTTTGATTTGTTAAAATTAAATGAATAAATTACATGTTCTGTCATAATTTTACATTTAAAGCAAAATATTAAACATTACAAACACGCGTATCCAGAGCACGTGCTCTTCTGCAACGCCCAAATGCATGAAACAGACACTCCCATCTCTGGAATAGCCTGCATAATTTTAATCCCGTCCGAATCGGTACATAAAATCACAGACGTCGTGGGGGACATGTTGAAACTCAAACGTTGTTTGGAAATCTAATCCCGTCCGAATAGTGCTTTTGCCACTGTTATGAAATAATTGTTTGAGAAGATTTAAAAAAAAAAACCTTAAACCAAAAGATTACTTAAGATTCTTACCGCAACTGAGGTAAAAAATACTCCACACGCAGATAGAGACATTAACTCGTCTGTCAATTCCTCCAGAAAACAGCATGAGGCGCACTTGCGAGTTTCTTTATTTCGGACAGAAGTCATTTGAATTATTTTATTGCGAAATTGGGACAAATAATGGACAGTATCGCTTTGTGACACGCAAAATGAGGATTTTAAATTTATGTAGTATTTGTCAGGAAAAACTTCGGAGTCAAGTGCAAGTTAACAATATTTATTGAGAAAAATAGAATGAGAGATCTGGAGAGCAAAGTCACTGGTAGATCCACTGTGAAATCCTGATGTAGATGAAGCCACCCGGAAACAATGGTCACCGCCTAAAAACGAAGCGAACCAGCGGTTCCGAGAAACAACAGTCAATGTAATCCACAATGGTGAAATGGTGTACTCCACTCACGGGTGATGATACACGCCGATGAGAAACAGAGACAGCTGGTGTACCGCCTAGAAACGAAGCGAACCAGCGGCTCCGAGAGACAAATAAAGTCAATTAGTTCCAGTAATCCACAAGCGAGCGGTCCGGCCGAAGACGAGCCTCCGGACGCCGAAAACCAAACCTGGGGTAACAAGAGGAGGAGGAGGAGGAGGAGGAGGAGGAGGAGGAGACAGAAAGTGTCCGACAGACAAGGCAGAGCAGCAAGACTGTGATAAAACAAATGAGCGCGCAACGAAAGACAAGACTACGTGCAATATAAAGGAAAAGGTAAACGAGACACCACCGGTGAACAATTACTGAAACAAGGGGGCGGAGTTAGTGAACACAGGAGGAACCGGCACCACAGGTAAACAACACACACACACATATCCCACACACAGCCATCGATCACCCAGATGTCATGACAGTATTTTAATTTTAATAAAAACCAGGGGACCCCCCTAATTTATATTTTTGTGCTTTATGGGGGGTCCCTTAAGGCTTATAGGAGGTCCGGGACCCCCCCAGACAGGAGCACACAAGAAGAAGGGAATACGTTGGGAATAATATTAAATCTGTTTAACCTAAGTTGGGAAACAGGAAAACTACCTTCTGTATGGAAACAAGCAATAATAGTCCCCATTCTTAAACCAGGTAAAGATCCATCAGATCCAACTAGCTATAGACCAATTGCATTGACTTCACATTTATGCAAAATCATGGAACGAATGGTCACAGAGAGAATAACATATTTCCTAGAAAGTAAATCTCTTCTATCTAAATATCAGAGTGGGTTTCGGAAGGGTCGAAATACAATGGATTCCATAGTGTGTCTAGAATCAGATATAAGGAAAGCTCAGACCAACAAAGAAGTAGTAATTGCAGTCTTCTTTGATGTGGAAAAAGCATATGATATGCTCTGGAAGGAAGGATTACTGATTAAATTGAAATCTTTAGGAATTAATGCTAGAACATATAACTGGATTAGGGATTTTTTATATAATAGGAAAATACAAGTGAGGGTAGGTGAAGAATATTCCAAAATATATACTGCAGAAAATGGTACTCCGCAAGGTAGTGTGTGTAGTCCATTATTATTCAACATAATGATTAATGATATATTTTCTCAGGTTGAGCAAAATATAGGGAGATCGATGTATGCAGATGATGGGGCTTTATGGATTAGGGGCCGGAATGTAAAATATGTTAATAAGAAAATGCAAGAAGCAATTAAGGAAGTTGAAAAGTGGACCAATAAATGGGGATTTAAGTTATCCGTTGCAAAAACACAAGTTATTTGTTTTACAAGGGGGCATAAAAGATTACCTATTTCTTTGAAATTGTATGGGCAGCAATTAGAACAAGTTAAAGTGGTCAAATTTCTTGGGATATGGTTTGATGAAAAACTGACATGGAAAGTTCATTTGAATAAAATTAAGGATAAAGGTAAAAAGGTCATCAACATACTCAGATGTTTATCAGGACAGGAGTGGGGAGCAAGTAGAGCATCTTTGAAAAACATATACTGGGCTCTCATGAGATCAGTTCTTGATTATGGATGTATAGCTTACATGTCTGCAGCAGAATCCAATCTTAAGGAATTAGATGTATTACAAGCCCAGGCGCTGAGAATATGTAGTGGGGCATTTAAGTCCTCTCCAGTGTCAGCAATTCAGGTGGAAATGGGAGAGATGCCATTAAGAATTAGGAGAGAGAAATTGATGATGGCATACTGGGTCAATCTCCAAGGACATAATGAAGAGCATCCTGCCAAAAACATATTAAAAGATTGCTGGGAACATAATAAGACAAACTTTACAAGTTTTGGGTGGATAGGAAATGCAAAAGCAAACAATTTAGGATTACATCAATTACAGTACAGTAATACAGTCCCAGTTTCCCCTATTCCTCCTTGGTTGTTTTCAGTGCCAAATGTTGACCTCAATGTCAAACAGGAATTGAAAGATAATTTAAACCAACTTCCAACATGGTACATAGTACAAAAATATTTTGAAAATAATTTCCCTCAGTCTTTAATTTTATTTACAGACGGGTCCAAAGATCCTAACACAGGTTATGCAGGAGCAGCAGTATATATTCCAAAGTATGAGTGTTATATTAAGAAAAGAGTAACTAATCATGTGTCAGTATATGCTACAGAACTAGTGGCAATTTTATTGGCTATACAGTGGATAGAAGAGAAAGGCGTAAATGGTACTGTCATTGCATCTGATAGTTTTTCAGCACTTGAAAGTATAAGATCTTGCAGGTCCTCAATTAGGATGGACATTGTTTACGAAATATTCTGTAAGCTGTATAACATGAAAGTTAAAGGCATGTCTACACAATTTGTTTGGGTCCCTGCTCATTCTGGTGTGGAAGGAAATGAGATGGTGGATATTCTGGCTAAACAAACTTTAAGAATAGAACAAATAGACCTTCATATTCCATTAAGTAGAGCAGAAGCAAAATTATACATTAGAATATATACACAAGCAGCTTGGCAGAGATACTGGAATGAACATGATACAGGAAGACACTTATATAATATACAAGAAACAGTTGATGCTGGGAGAGAGGAGAATAGGAAACGAAGGGAGGGGAATATCATTACTCGCCTTAGACTTGGACATTCTGGACTCAACGGTACACTATATAGAATTGGAAAGCACCCAACTGGAGAATGTATACACTGCAACCAGCAAGAGACAGTTGAGCATGTTTTATTTCAATGTGTAAAATACAGTGAGGAGAGGAATTGCCTTATTCAGTCATTGCAGAAAGTTAAACACTTTGATTTTACATTATCAGGAATATTAGGGAAAACAGCAAACAATATATATGATTATGTTATTAAGTTTATTAAAGAATGTGAATTAAATAAGAGAATATAGAGTGTTTTTTATTTATTTATTTTTTTTTTTTTTATTTAGTATGTATATCTTGATCCACACTCCAGTCCAGTCGGTGGCGGTAATGCTCCTATAAGTTGGTTGCCAACCGCCAGTTAAACTCTAAAGAAGAAGAAGAACAAGAAGAAGGGTTGTTTCGGGCATGAGCTCCTTTTTTATTGCCTAGGGCAGACTGAACCACACGCCCCGTCCTTGGAAGAGCCGGAGGGCGCCGTTGATCCACAAGAGCGCTTATAGCGAGAGGAAAGAGTGCGGCAGCCAGGAGAGGCGAAAAAGGACGGGGCTGTGAGTTAAAGGAGCACTGCACCGGAGGGTTTTTTTTGAAACGTTGATCCCTTGAGTTCCCTTTGGGTGTGTGTAAGCACTGTGTTGTGCCCGCTGGTACGTTATGTTTTGTGGCTGTTAAACTCTCTCTCTCTCACAGGCTGAACAGTAAATGTTGAGGACATTACAAACCTTAAAGGTGACAAGAAGAACGAACGCATGACCGATTGAGACGAAGTGAAAGGGGATATTTAAATCAACAAACGCTGTGAGTACCAGAGTAAATGCAAGTGATTGTTATACTGACCTGGTGTATGCTAGAACTCTCTTCAGGAGAAAAAGAGCGGCCCTACCCCTATTAGAGCGTGGTGGGTGAGCCGAGTGGAGGTTTTCTTTTACTGAAGCAGACACAACGACGACATTATCAGCTGGGCCACATTATCCATCGCCGCTCTGACTGAAGTGAAGTAAAGAAAGACGGGAGTCCTTTTTGTGCACTGAGCGTGGTGGGTGAGTCTTTTGTGCTGTGAAAACCTTTAAGTTTGACGTGGTGCTGTATATTGCTGTGGGTTGCTGTGGATTGCTGTGTGTCTTGTCTGACAGACCCCCGCTTCACATACTTCGCCAAAGGAAGACCAAGAGGCTGTTGGCCCTAGCTGAATCTAATCCTGCATATGTTGTGAGCGTGTTTCAGAGTTTATAAGATTTGCACGGCGCCCCGAGACGATCTTGTC
Organism: Paramisgurnus dabryanus; assembly: GCF_030506205.2. Lineage (NCBI taxonomy): Eukaryota > Metazoa > Chordata > Actinopteri > Cypriniformes > Cobitidae > Paramisgurnus > Paramisgurnus dabryanus. Next base: position 10,416,461 of record NC_133338.1, on the reverse strand, counting down.
CCGCCTAGACATTGAGCGGGTGGTGTGAGCACCAACGAAGAGCTGGAGAAGCAGCAGCATCGTGAGTAGGATTTGTGACAACTAACATTGTATCCTGTGCGAGTTTATTATTGCAGAGAGCGAGGTGAAGGGATTTCCATCGTCCCGTGGCCTCTACAAAGGGGCGCCCCCGTCCAGAGTTCGAACGGCGACGGCAGCGAGGAAAGTGAAGCGCTCGGCCCGGTGAGACGTTGAGTATTCCCACCCCCCTGCCACCGCACAGCCGTCGAGAGGGTTCGCCCCCGACGCCACGTAGGGACGACTTCCTCCATCAGGCGTTTCGCTAGGCGGATACCTGTGGAGGGGAGGACAGAGAAGGTGAATAACCTGGGGAGAGATCGAAGGAGCCTGTACTTACGGTGTGCTGTGTCTAGCTGAGAGGTGAGCATCATCCAAAGTCAAATAACTGTGTTTCAGTGTCCAAGTCGATACCTGTGGAGAGAAGAGGAGAGAGAGTGATTATTCTGAGTGAGGAGTAACAGAACGAGACCTGTACTTACGGTACGCTGAGTCCAGCCAAGAGGTGAGAGCCATTGTGAAGCAAACTAACTGTGCTTTGTGTCCAAGTCGATACCTGTGGAGAGAAGAGAGAGCGTGATGATTCTGAGGAGTAACGGAACGAGACCTGTACTTACGGTACGCTGCGTTCAGCTGAGAGGTGAGCGCCATTCCAAGCCAACTAACTGTGCTCTGTGCCTAAGTTGTTACCTGTAAAGAAGAAAGGAGAAACATTGAGTGACTCGACGAAACATTGTGAAAACGCAAGGAAGAGCCCTCACCAGGGAGACCCAGGTACGCAGCTTAAATAAAGATCTACAACACATCCAGTTTTGATTCTGCCTCCAGGAGGACAAAGGAGCGCGCCACGGGTAGTCTAGACCAGGTTGGAGCCTGAGTCCTACGCCCCCCCCCCCCCGGTCTTCAGTGTCCTGGACATTCCGTTGCCCCCTTGTTCCCTGTCCGTGGCCCACCTGGAGGGCAGAGATAGACATTAGTTTTAATTTCCCTTCCCCATTTCCCTACTACCTTTTAAATATTTAATAAAGATTGTTTTAATACTTACCTGTTTCTCGTGTTGTCTGGTCATTGGGTTGGCTTTGGGGACCTCCTCGAGGTGGAAGTTGAGAAGGGGCGTGGCTTAGCATAGTAGCGCCAGCCCCTTGGCCGTGACATAAGCATATACACTATTACAAATACATGGTAATTTATGGAAAATTTACATTAGTTAGATTTTTCATAGTGAACATGCTACATATTTTAAAATTATTTCGATTTTCTTGTCTTTAACTGATAGATGCAATGCTAGGGTTCTTTAAAAGATAATCATATTTATTTTACTTTTTAAAAATTTTAATTATAAAAAATGTAGGGCCTTCAATGCCCATTCATATTCTCTATTCCTAATACCACCTGTAGATGGCGCCATAGCCTTTTGACATTCTTGGGTTTCTTTGCAGCTAAAGAATGGACTACAACAATTAATTTATTTATTTTTGTGTGTAAATTGATGCAAACCTAGTATGACAATGTTACACATGTATACACGGAAAAAAATAAAAGAAAAAAAATATTTGGAAGATTTATGACGTTGACCGTTGAAACATGTCATCACGTCAGGCCAGACAGTGGCGCTGTGAGCCTGAGGGGAAGTCGAAGCAGCTCGAGAAGGTTGGCGCTTTTATCAGGTGAGTAATAAACATCTCATGAAATAAACCATAATTTGGTAACTTTAAAAACTTAGAAGATTGTGTTTTGATTACATATTTGACGTTGCAATGAGTATGTTGTTGTTTTTGTGAATTGAAATTTCCCTCCAGTTAATGTAACGTCACTGTGAAGGATTCTGAGGTAATTTAATAGAGTTAGATCCATTAAGCAGATAACTATTGTTTTTTGAAATGTCTACGATGGTTGAAATGTCGCGATGTTAGTTTTACAGTTTTTGTTCGTACTAATAAAAGTTACTCAAAAAATTGTCCACTAAAGTTGTATGCGAAATTAATATGACGTAGGCAACATCATTGTTATGTCTTTATCAGTGCAGTTGGATCGTTGAATCGGTAAGTTTTAGGCTATAATGTAACTGTACATAGCGAGTTCGCCAGTATGATGTTCTCGCACACGAATGACTCATTTGAACCGCTTCATTTAAGCTATTGAACTTTTCAGTCATATGTCGTGTTGGTAGTAAAAAATCTTGTGAAGGTGGTAAAAAAGGTAGTAAATTCATCTCTATGATTCCTGAATATACCCTGATTGAATCACTTAAAATGAACCACAGAGAATGCAAGATGTGAACGAGCTTTGATCATTTAGTAAAACTGGTTAATTCAGTTGCCCATTGTGCGCTAAAAAGTTAGTTAAAGGTGTTAAAAAGCGTTATTTTATTAAAAACATTACTGTTTGGTAAAATAAGTAATATTTAATATAACTTTTTACTTAATAATTGTCATTTTCATCAAATTTTATTAGAAATAATAAGTTGAAGTCACTTTGGGTAACCCTCTTAAAAGGTACGGTAGGCCTACGTGTGTGTACAAGTTAAGATCAGGATGACACCACCTCCGCCTCATTTTGTGCCAGGAAAAACCCTGAAAATAAACCTTATGAATGTAAAATGACTCTTCTAAGGTCAGTTTTAGGAGATGTAAGCTGCTGCTCATTCCACCTGATATTTAACACCCTGTCTCTTGTCTTGTCTTTGTCAGATCGTTTGTTTGGAGTCTCTGTTTGTTCCAGCCATTGTGTTCCTTTATGCTCCTCAGAGACTACTATTCGGGTTGTCCGCGCCAGTGTTGTGACTCTTGCATCTTTCACCGTGTGACTTTGTCCGGGCCCGAGGGTCAGTGGGTGCTCTGAATCTCTCCCTGTGATTTGCTTATCCAGGGTTTTTTCCTCTCCTATATGTTAGCCTATATGTGCTGTTTGGTGTAACAATGGACCAAGTTCCACATAGGGCTGTAGCGGTAACCGCAATCCTGTATTACCGCACTGCTGAGAAGCTTAACCGCGACAACCGCGCTTTTTTATATTAAATTCATATATAGCTATGCCCTTCTTGTTTTTCACATCATACATGTATAATAAAGGCAAAATAGATTGTCAAGAGTTAAGAGAGTAACTTGTTTTTAGTAAATTTCATTTCAAAATGTAATACTATGCTATTCATATTTCGTTAAATCATACAGTGAATGTGTGAAAGAAGTGAAACTAAAGATGACAGAATAACTGCGTCGTCTGCATCTGCAGTTTTAAAGATTAAAATTACTTTAATTTAACTGATCAACACAGATACAAAGCGCCATAATATAACTGATTGCTTACCAGCATTAAAACCACTTAAAGCTTGCTTGGAAAGTGGCTAAATGTCGCTAGATTACGTCATTTGCATAACAGTGACGTCATCACGTTGCATTTGCATTCTTACTACATTGGCTGTTTTTTACGTTTGTCTGTTCTGAATGTGCTGCTGCTCAGCTCACTCAAATACATTTATTTGTGTACAGTGATTTATTTTATTCAAAGACCATTTAACATTTACATCCCACCATAAATTTAAGCCATCGCTGGCCAGCCAGCTCCGGCTTCCCGCATGCACGATTATGCTGTCTGGACGCGGATAGATTAACCACTTCTCCTGCCCTGACTGCAACTGGAAGAGACTCTGCTCTGCTGCACGAGGACTAGACCACCAGTGCTTTGGGATGGGGGTGGAGCCCACGGAAGCAGCGGTAGCTGCTCGTAGAGAAGAGTGAATGTCACGTTAAAAGTCTCCAAAAGTCTCCAACAAAGCCAGAAAAAGTGGCTAGATTTGTCGCTAGTCGCTTTTTTGAAAATAAGTCGCTAAAGGGGTCTGAAAAGTCACTAAATCTAGCGACAAAGTCGCCAAGTTGGCAACACTGCTAAACATAAAACATAGCATATTGCATTTATATTGTATTTACACATGGTACATCCACAAAACAAACTTTTACCACTTTGTGTTTATGGGATTTTTAAAATAAAAAAAAAAAATTAATAACTTTTAGAATATACTCCACATTATAGTCCACATTGTGTATAAGTTTATGTTTATTTAAAAACAGATATGGAATAAATTGAAAATACAAGGAAAATATATTTTTACCTGACTACACTTAGCAAACCCAAAGCTTTGAAATATTGCTTCAGAACCTGTTTTAGATTTGTGAAGACCTCAAACAACAATACATACAACAAAAAAATATTATTTGAAATTGTAAATACTGGTGACAAGCAAAATCGTATTTAAGACATTGATAAGGCATATTAGACTTAGGCTACAGTTTTCCTTTCATTTAAAAAAAAGTAGACAGCCGTTATAACATTGTCTAATTGAGTTTGAATAAAGATTGTTTGCATTTTACTATCAATGGTAAATATTATCACTAGATAAATAATGCCAACTTTGTATATTAGTGCACTCTAATACAAAGGAAAACAAGTTTCTAACTTTTAAGAGTATATGATGTGTCTATATTTTATATTTTTAGTCAAATAAAACAAAGACTGATTCTTAACTTTCTTTTCATATTTTCCTCTCTCCTTATATCACTTTCAGTAATATTCAGTGTTGTATGGTCAACTCTGCTTCTCCGTACACATGTCTTTGAGCAGCACAGTCCAGACTGGCCATCAGTTTAGTAGAGCCAGCCCGCCGGGGGCTGAACGTCTCTGTCCAGGTTATAGAGGTACCTGGAGGAATCAGACTGAGAAGCACACAAAATACACACATGAACATCTGACAGTACACTAAAAGGTTGTCTCGTTTTAGGTCTGATCAATACATGCTTTAAAAAGAGTTTGAGCCCATGTCTGTGTCCATGTCTGTTAGCTTTGAGACTATCAATATTCTACTGTTCTCCTAAATCTTAAAGGATCATTTTAAACATATTTTAGTAGTATGTGGTAGACTACTGAAATGCAATGTGAAGTGATTTATCTTGGATTTAGGAGAACAGTAGAATACTGAAGTCCTATTAAAGCAAGACAGTCTGTGCAAAAGCCCCACTTGCAAGATATAAGAGGAAGTTAGAGCACTGCAACGTTTTTGTAGAATAAGGACTTTTGTTATGAAAGAGAGCATTGTGCCGAGAACACAAATCACTGGAAGAGAACAAATATTATCCTAAGCAACCAAAAGATCATTATTTTGGTTCAACCAAAAGATAATTTGGTTGAATTTGGGCCTATTTCACCCCTTACGGCAATCCAATTTGTGATTCATTATCTTATCAGATTTTCCTTATTATTTTATGTAGATAATGCCTAATTGTACATATTACACGCTGGCTCTCCAATGGCTCTCTTTATTTCCATTTATCAATAAATTATTTAAGTTACTCCCTGCTTTCTTTGGTGTTCTTACCAAAACAACTGTTTTTCTGCTATTTACATACAGCATCAGCCCTTTATAGTCTCTTAACTCATTCCCCACCAGCCATTTTTTGAAAAGTTGCCCGCCAGCATTTTTTTGTGATTTTCACAAAAGTTTTACAAAATGCCTTCCAGGAAAATGTTCTTCTAAAAATATATATAAATATATCAAATGAAAGAACAGACCCTCTGCTTTCAAACAAACAATAAACAAACAAAAAATGGCAATTTTTTATCTGCTTATAAACTCTGCTTATAAGCTTATAAATATATATTTTTTTAATTTTAGCAAAAAGCTGAAATAAGTGCATTTTTGTGAAGGAATGTTGTTAGAGAACAGATTCAGAACGATTATCAAAACATACACAGAGTTTAAAATGAGTAAATAAAATTTTGGCTTCAGTTTTTTCATAAATTGGATGAGAGATAACTCATCAACAGAAAGAGTTAAGGTAGCTCTTCGCTACACAGTCCACTCTGCTTCTATATGCAGAATGCTTCAGGGCAGCTATTTTTAGTTCATGCATGTGCTGCTTCAATCATAGCCCTTTGTTTACACGTGAACGTAGATTTCGCCTCCGAAAACAATTCTTTCTAAAAACTCCGGCCAAAGTGGATATTTTGAAAACCTTCGTTTGCACGCTTGCATGTAAACTGAGACAAACGGATGTTTAGGCGGCCAACGTCACAGTATCCACCAGAGCTCGCACCTACGTCAAAGGTGCGACCTATGTTTACATGTGACTGTTACTCTGAACGCTTCCATGATCACAATTATGTTCGTGCAAACTCGTTTCGTGTGTTTGTATTTGCAAATACAGCTGCTTCATTATGTCGAGGAGCCAAGACGAGTGCTCGGAGGTCAGCAATTTTACGCGTGTTCGACTTCTTGCTGCGCTGAAAGAACCGACAGCACACGTAGATGTCTAATTTCGAATCGCTCTCGCGGTACTTTGACATCTTCGAACACCTACTGCAACAACTCCTCCCTCCAACACGAAAAACTAGTCCGCATTACTAACTGCGTCGCCAGTGATTGGCTTACGTGGGCTTAAGCTTCTCTTGACGGCATATATGCACGGGTACGTGTGAATGAACACTTTTCTGAAAACTGACATGTGTGCAAGACATTATTTTTGAAACCGGAGAGGTTGAAATGTCCCAGGGTTTCCCACAGCACATTTCAGTTCAGGCGCCCCGCCTAAGCTTGAAAACCCTACTGCCTTAACTAGGTCGTCAAAAAAAAAATTTGCTGCACAAAAGGCCGTCAAATGTATCTTGGATAACTAGCCAGTTGATAAAACATCTCGGAGAATAGCACAGACGCGCTTCACACCGCGCCACGCGGCAGAAATGAGATAAAGACGTGGTCCGTCATGTCTGGTGGATAGCCCGTTGATAAAACTCGTGTCCCAGAGAACTGTAAGTGGATTTATGGTTTGGATTATTTAAGCCTGTTATTGTATTTGTCTATAGTTCTTTCAAATTTAAAGTAAGTTAGCTGGTGATTTTGTTGTTTGAGCAACCGGCTAGCTAGGTTTCACGTGCCTGTTGATTAGATATAATTGTTGAGCGCTCTTGCTCACTTTATTTACATGCATTATTTACATGCAACAGTAGTTACAGTCCTTTAAGATAATGTAATTAATACTGGGAAATAATTAGTTTTTACCATTTTTGAGCCATCTATCATCGTTCGCCTGACGTTCTACAACATCTGCTTTAGTTTGTGTTTATTAACCCTTTAGTTTCACTTCATGACGCAGCTATTCCCATAAGAGGTATCTGTTAAAAACATTTAATTCATTAATAATCTAGTATGTGTTTATTTTCTGTCATAGTTTCTTTAAAATAAAGTTTTATTCAAGTGTTTTAAATAAAAATATTTTAATTTCATCATGACGCATAAGCCCCGCACCTTTGATTGCCACACCCTCTGCCCCGCCCACTCGCCCAACCCTACCACTTTAACTACCAAATTTTCTGTGGGAACCCTGTGTCCGTTTATGAAAATAGCCGCCCACGTGTAAACGTAGCCTCGATCTCTCAAGCCTATTCTTCTACAGTCATGCTTTTTGAGGTTAGAATGCCATTTAATGGCCATACACAGAATTATTTGAATAGACAAAAACTGGCTCTCAAAACCACAGATGCATTTGAAAGTAACTTGTCTTTCTTTTTGGGAGAACATTTTACAAAAAATATCACTTATATGTTATGTTATGTCAGCCCCCCTACTGGCTAGTTATAAAAGGGACTAGCCTTGTTAAAACTTGGCCATACATCTTGTTGGACTAGGAAATATTTCAACACCGGTTGAAATGGAACTCTTTAGACAAGCTCTTTAATGCAATTCTTAAATATGCTAAGAGATGTTTTACACATAAATACCTCAAATAATACACAGTGTTCATGCTAGCTACCCCATAGATTTCACTGAAATCAGTGTCATGATAAATCACACCTGTCTCAGTGACAGTCCATGGTTCTTTTTAAGGTACAAAATGTTTTTAGGTAAAGTAAAACTTTATTTTTTGAAGAGAACGACTTATTTAATTCGGGGGAAAAGGCCTATAATAAGTTTTAAAATGTGGTTGTAAGCATATTTACCTGTAATGTTTGTGTTTGAATGGCAAAATTCCAGGACCCTCCATACGCACATCTACATTCTCCAAATTGAACTTAAATGGGTTTGTGAATTCAACAGTCACATACATCTCCTCACTCACTCTTGGAGAACCTGTCACCTAAAGAGAAAAACCCAGAGCGATAGAGACACGAATAGATTGCATATTGTTTATATAAGCTTATTTTAGATTAATGTATTCAAAGTCCAACAACTAAAACAATCTAATGCAGCTAATATTAGCATTACTTTTTCAGGGTCAACTAGCTTTATTATGTTCTATGACCACTTTTTAAAAATATGTTTTTTCTACTAAGAAATGTAATGGTAATGAATCATGCCAGACCTTCACAATAAGTTTGGGCTTGTGCATGTTGATTAACTTCATTGAGGTGATGATCTGTCCCGTCTCTTTCACCTTCCCAGTGGTGATAATGTGTATGTTTCCCTGTTCCACCAGTTTTTGCATGTAGTCCTCACTACGTACTGACACCTTCTCTTCCTTGCCTAACACCAAAAGGGAAGAATTTAACCACAAGACAGTCGGACAGACACAGACCTATTCAAACAACCCATTTAACAGCGAAAAGTTCTAAGAATGATCCAAAAAAACTTCCTGCCAACATGAAAAGTGTCCAGTATTTTAATGTTTTAAAGGGATAGTTCACCCAAAAATGACAATTTTGTCATCATTTACTCACCCTCATGTTGTTACAAACCCGTATACATTTATTTGTTCTGATGAACACAAAGGAAGATATTTTGAGGAATGTTTGTAACCAAACCATTCGTGGACCCCATTTACATTTACCAATGGTTTGATTACAAACATTTCTCAAAATATCTTCCTTTGTGCTCATCAGAGCGTAGAAATTTATGCAGGTTTGTAACAACATGAGGGTGAGTAAATGATGACAGAATTTTCATTTTTGGGTGAACTATCCCTTTTAGGAACGTTTCTGGGTTGTCTGAACACGCTAAATGTTACATTATCATTTTCAAATGTTATGACACTGTCATGTTTTAATGTTCACACAATGTTTAAAACAACTGTTGTCTATACTTACTTTTTTGCTTGTTATGTAAATAATAAAGAAACATTGCATTTTGTTATTTAAAATTTTTTATAAAACATTATTTCTGAATGATTCACTTCTTAGGTTTAGATGGTGATGCTTTGTTTAATTTAAAGTAACCATTACGGTGATCAGTGTTTGTTTTAGTTGGACTTTAGTTGATTCTTGAATTATAACTTGCTAGTTTTTCCCTGGCTGCTATAACTTTATGTGTTAAAATCACACTTGTCATAGCAAAAAAGAAGCTGGTAATTTAGGATGGTTGTTGTGGTTAATAACTGATAGTAACATCTAGTGATGCGAGTTATTAATTTATTGCTTACCCTTCTAAAGATTTTTTTTCCATCAATAATGTGATACTACAGTATCTTAGGGATTTTGAAACACTAAGCACATAAAAAACTGAACAGTTTTAAAATAATAAAAAGGCAATGTATCTGTATCATTTACATAACAAGTAAAATGTAAATATTGAAAACAGTTGTTTTGAACATTGTGTGATCATTAAAACATAACATTGTCATGACACTTAAAAATGATAGAATGCAACATTTTTCTACTTTCAGACAACCAAGAAGCATTCAAATACTGGAAACATTTCAGGTTGTCAGGTATTTGGGAATGCTGGAAATGTTCAAGGAACGTTCTTAGAACTTTTCTCTGTTAGATGGGACTGCAATACATCATCATAATATTTTACACATTCATAAACTGTCCAATACATTTACTCACTCTGCAGTGGCTCTAATTTGACTTTGAGAGTTGTAAACACAACCTCGCCACTTGGGACTCCAGTGTAATACACAACAGTCCCGCTGACATACACATCTGCAGTGCGACGCTGATTACTGCGATTGGTAAACTGCAAAATGAGATCGAATCCGTCCCCCACCCGAACTTCCAGACTTGGGATCTCCACATCCACGTCAGCCTGGGGAATAGAGGCTTTCTCCCTTTGACATCCAAATGTCTCAGCTTTCTCCAGCACCTGGCGCTCCTCTGGGCTTCCTAAAAGAAAGGTGCATGAGAGAATAAAGTTTTGAAGAAGTACTGTAACCGGTGTTGTATTCGAGACCAGCTCATTTGAGTCTGAGTCAAGACCGAGTCCACATAAAGTTGGGTCTGATTAAAAATGTCAAAGTCACCCTCAGTTTATGATTTGAAATCCACTCTATAGACCAATTTCGAGTAGACGTCACAGTTACGTCACTGCAAGCTGCGAGCGCAATGCGGTTGCAGAAAAACAGTGGAAATGAATTAGACACGAGTGAAAAGAGCAAGATAACTCACTGGAAATGTCCTGTTGTGCTGTTAAGTGTCAGAATAAGAATGCCAAAAAAATGGCTTTCATTTTTATAGAAAACCATCGTCAAAGACATCATTTGAAGATAAACGTAGGTGTTTATGATTACAATAAGTCCTTAAACGGACAGAATGGAGCGAGGAAATCATCTGGAAATCTTTTAATAATTAGAATAGAAAATAAGTAGAGAAGATGTCCGGTGTTCTGTCGAAGTCTGTTCCCTCCATGTGTTTCTTATAGCGTTTTTATCACGTTACAATTATAATTTATTCAGAATAAATGTTTTTTATACTGAAAAAGCAATAATATCACAATTTTTTAAAAATATTTCATACTTTTTTCGTTTTCTATTATTTATTTTTATTTCCTTATATCTTAGCTTATGTCTTCTTCCTGTTTGTTCTAAAATTATTATGTTTACATACTTAATAAATATATAAATATAACACAAACACACATGATGTAAAGTGTTATTAATATATAAACAGGCCTTTTTAATGTATGTTTAAACATAATACTTTTATAATAGTTTTAGAACAAACACGTAAGATAAATATAAGGAAGAAATAATAGAAAACAGGAAAATTATGAAATATTTAATAAACGCTATTATATATAATACATGATAGTATTGCTTTTATATGTACTTTAGCGATTCAGACTGTAAAAATAATTGATTTAGCAAAAAAGAACAATACATATACATTACATACATGCATATCAGTAGCCAAGCCATTTAAACTTTTATCTATCTAAAAAATAAACGTAACGTGATTAAAACGCTATAAGAAACATTGCACTAAAGGGAAACATAGGGGAATCAGACTTCGACAGAACACCGGATCCATAAAAATCACGGTTTAATGCTAAAACACTTCACAACCCTACTGCAGAGCAGTCACTTTCTGCAACCAGTTTGGCTCCGCCCACAAAAAAAACGTCAATTCTGTTTGCAAACACAAAATTGGTCTATAATATTAGGTCCTACAATATACACAGGTCCACTGTAACACAAACCACAGCATACCAATTTACAAAATACATGTATTTTAATGAAACAAATTAATAATTTAGTTAAATAAAGATAATTGCTAATAAGCTACGGTACTGTGCAAAAGTCTTAGGCCATCTTAGGCCTAAATTTACAATATTGTTTACTGCAATAGGTTTACTGCTGGAATTATGTTTAGTGCCACTCTGTGTTTTAGCGCCACCGTCTTATCATTTTGGGTAACAGCGGCTTATCTACTGCTTAAATCTCACTGGACGGGTGCGTTTTATTGCACTGCCATGAGGCAGTGCAATTTTTGTTGGAGCTTGGCAGTACCTCACCATATGTTTTTAATAGGGTGGAAAACATATGTTCAATTATTTACTTTTTTGTGGGATTTTTTATAGAGAAAGAATTTAGATTTTTCTTTCTTAATTAAGATCAGAACAGTGAAAAGCTTGTTATTTCTGTTCCCTTCACATGAGGAAAAACCTGTTTTGTGTTTCTATTCCTTTGCACTTTTTAAAAGTTAAATATTAAAACCACCAGAAAACAATTAATCACAGGTGATAAGCCGACCTACAAATATGTGACCCGTCACGGAAACCAGGGACTCAAGTCGGCAGCACAAGTTTCGAGAAAATGAGAAACAAAGTTTTTTTTTTCGAAATTTGTGATTTTCGTTTTATTGCAGAATCTGTTAGTTGAGATCACGAAGAAGCCTCTCCATGTTTGAGATAGCAGTTTTTGTATATTTAAAAGCGTACATTTTGCGGTTAAAATAGGCTTGTTTTTCCGGAGATTCTAGCGTGCAGCGGGGGGCGTCATTGTCTGTGTGTATATTTACATACTGTATAAGCTTGTGTTTTCGCCTCCGCCCCCAAAGGGAACAGCGTGACTACTAAATAAGGATAGTTCGCCCAAAAATGAAAATAATGTAAGTAATGACTCACCCTTATGTCGTTCTAAACTCGGAAGACCTCCGTTCATCTTCGGAACACAGTTTTAGATGTTTTATCGTTAGATTTAGTCCGAGAGCTTTCCCCTTCATTGAAAATCTATGTATGGTTTCCATGTCCAGAAAGTTAATAAAAACATCATCAAAGTAGTCCATGTGACATCAGTGGGTCAGTAAGATTGTGTTGATGCATCGAAAATACAGTCCAAAAATAGCAGAATTACGACTTTATTCAGCATTGTCTTCTCTTCCGGCTCGAGCGTGAAGTCACGTGACTGTAGTGACGCGCTGCCTTGTTCCTCAGACATGTTTGCTAAGTTTTTGTTTTTTTTCAAACTTATAGCCTGCGTCTCCCCAGACTGTAAAGCTCGGGCGCACAAAACAAAAGAAAAATAAAAGAAGCTGGGGCGGAACAAATAACAGTCAGCCGCATCGTACGTCAGCCGCGTCACTGACTTTATGGGGCGCCGCAGTCGGATGACGTCAAAGTACCGCGAGAGCTCTTCAAGAAATCTTACGGAGTAGTTTAATTTCGACTCGCTCTTGCGGTACTTTGACGTCATCTGTATGTCAGTTCTTGCAGCGCAGCATGAGTCCAAACACACAGAAGTTACACAGATATCGTTGAATTCTTCATATAATTGGCTACATGTTTTGTCTATCAATATTTTCCATGAAGTCATTGGCTGATGGAGAAACGAGCGAGCCATTGGTAACCTCTCTAAAGGATGTCACGTTTTCGACGGCGCTGTTTGGATGATCTATTATACTACTTCCCTATTTTAAATACAAACTTTGAAGGCGGGTTCATGTGTTTAACGGAGTGTAAGCTCATATACCCTTACATGTTACGATTTAAATAGTCTTCAGATTATATATTATATTGTATTACCAGACATTCATGCGAAATCTGATGTAAACAATCTATATTTCACGGATTATACGCATTTGTAGACAAATATGGTCATTGGATAATCTGAAACAGACTGGATTCGACTTGTAATCCCCACAAAGGTAAAAGAGTCATGTTTATTTTTACGGGTTGTCATTTGGTCATAAAATACTACATATGATGCTAGAACATCTCAAAAAGGGTTTTACAGGGGGCATGGCTTAGCTAAATGAGATGTAAATGAGCCCTATTGTCTCCCCCAGCTGAAAAGAAGAGTCCCTTTCGTCTCGATTTTCTCGGTTTGAGTATTTCTGAGTTCCTATATTCAAATGGCCACAACTTCTCCAAATCTTATCAGATTTCCATGTGTTACACATCGTTGGAAAGCTTAGAAACTGCACTTTCAGAATCTGTGAATAACTCAAAATGCCCAGATCCGACTTGTGTCCCTACTTTCCGTGACTGGTCACATATCTCTCTTACCTTCAGGGAATTTGTACTGATTTGTGATGTCTCTGCGTCCATCATGCAGCACGGCTTTAGTCAACACCATGCGACCTACATGGTTGGGATTAACCCTCACTGGCACCAGGGTGCCATCTTTCTGTCTACGATAGAAGACTACATCACTGTTGACCTGGGGCGATAAATAATAATATTTCAGGATTTCTATAATTTGAAATATATTTAAATAGACATATTTTACACTGTTGCCTTACCTCAGCAAATACAAAAGAGGCATCAAACGGGTAGCAGATCTGTCCATGTTTAACAGCAGCAACGGATGCAGGTCCACACCTGTACATACCTTACAGAGGATAATTTTCATTAAACACAAAGCAGACACCATGACCACCATAAGATTTTTTAGTTTTTTGGGCACAAATTACCATCACTTGTCTCCTGTGGGGTAGCATCTACAGCCTGCCATCCTCCAAAGCCGGGAGGCAGGTCAGGCCTGCTCATGTAACACTCATTCCAGCAATGATAATTCCTTTAGATGAAGAAACAGCAAGTTATTATGTAATATACTGTAATACTTAGAAACCATAATCAACTAAGATTTAATAAAGCTTATAATACCTATATTATGAAAATGTATCCACTTTAAAGGAGGAAATTCCCATGAAGGGTCCTTAAATTGTAATCGCAACAGACTAGATCCAGCTCTAAGATGTTATTAGTGTGGATACTGAATATTTGCCAGGGTGAGCAAAGCTCATAACTGGGTAGGCCATGCTTTTTCTGAACTAATTTTAGTTATGTAATGTGATATATTTAACTTTAAAAAGAACTTGAACTTGATTTTATTATTTTGTTAATTAAATGAACCATTAAAAGTGCTCTTTATATGAAAGGTCTCTGGAGCAGTTAACAAAAAAGTATATTTTAAATATTAAAATACCAGGGTACCTCTTTCTTATACTGTACAGTACACAGATACGATTAATACCAGAGATTAACGTGTCTCCTACAATAGAGGCAACTCTCTGATCAAAGAGTGTAAGTTCATCGGCCCGGCCGTCTGCCCAAAGCTTGTAGGTGCATAGCAGTTTTCTGCTTAACTTCCACCTTTATATAAGACCATTTCTTCTTAAGTTCATTTGCAGTACAACTCTTAGATCCCACTGCGTTGATGGCATCAGACAAACTCTCACAATCTTTTTTCTTTTGTCATTTTCAGTCAAACTTTCTTTGTTTCTTGCTTGCTTCAGCCATTTTCTTGCAGTTTTCTTCTACCAAAGTGGACTTATTACAATATTTAAATTAATTTTTAATTTAATTGGTGTTGTGCTCTAGCATGTGCGCTCAATTTCACGTTAACTAGGAGGTACAAAGGGAATATATGTGGGATCCTGCGTATGCAGAGATTTTTACATCAGATTGTTTGGTACCTACACACATTTACAGCTTTTACAGTCTTATTATGAATTTAACGCAAGCCTTTGTACATATGGCCCCAGGTCCTTGAATTTATTACTTTGGTCTTCAGTTATCTCCACAAATTATTAATTGAACTTGGGTCTGAACTCTGGCTTGGCCACTCCAAAATGTTGATATTGTTCTCTGCCAACCATTTCTTGACCACTTTTGCTATGTGCTTTAGATTGTTATCTTGTTGCAAGATCTACTGCGTGCCCAGGTCAAGTTTTTCTGCATACTGTCTGATGTTTTGCCTCAGAAATCTTAATGTAGTCTTTTTTCATGATGCTATTTACTGTTACAAGGTTGCCTAGCCCATTGACTGGACAACACCCCCTAAGCGTTAATTGTTCCGCCCCTCCTCCACTGTGATTGGAGGGTCAAGTGAGAAGTGAAACTGACGAGCTGAGCGTTTCACCCAAAGTTGAACATTTTTCAACTTTCGGCACTCAGGGCTGAACGCGGTAAAACCTCAAGAGTGCCATGCTTCCATTGAAAATGAAATGGAAAACGTCCGCCAGCGTAAATGCTTTGGTGTGCACGCTACCTTACGATTGAATGCTTTGCACTTTTTTAAAACAAAAGAGCATCCATGTGCAACCAAAGGTCCACACTAAGCTGCTTGATTTTACCCATAACTTGCAAAATGAC
This sequence comes from Paramisgurnus dabryanus, assembly GCF_030506205.2. Taxonomy (NCBI): domain Eukaryota; kingdom Metazoa; phylum Chordata; class Actinopteri; order Cypriniformes; family Cobitidae; genus Paramisgurnus; species Paramisgurnus dabryanus. The sequence continues at coordinate 10,400,608 of NC_133338.1, read as the reverse complement.
CAGAAACTGACTAGCACACAGGTGTATCAGCTGTTCTGAATTTATAGTTGTTTTGAATCCTTGAGAACATTCTAAAAGTTATCATACTAAAAGTAGACTACATTTAAAGTGATGCCGAAGATTGCTTTTCCTGAGAATTTAGCAATACGATCTAGGGTATAAATAATTTTGGATATGGGACATTTTGTCAAAATGAAAAAAAAGAAAACAAAGCTAATATTTTTATTAATATCATTAACAAAATGTCTTAACAGTCTTTGTCCACTTTCTTGTGTCATTTTCAGTCAGAAGTTTCTCATATACTAAATAAAAAAAATCACCATAATTAAACATTTGCCCTGGGTATGAATAATTTTGAGCCAAGTAAGTACATATACTGTGAAATAAAGTGCTATCAAACTGACTTATAAATATAGTTCTTGTGTAAACAACCCTTATAATATAGTAAGACATTAGTAAGAGAAGGCACAAACCAGATGGAATCTTTGGTGCGTTCTCGGTCTACTTTTCCATTTTCATCCAGAATAATATCCATCTTCAAGTTGCCGTCATTGTCATGAGCAGAGAAAAAGTTTGTCACAACCCTGCTGGGGATCCCAAGACAACGCAAGACTGAGGAGCGAAAAAGAGTAAACGATCATTAACATACATATAATGATCAATTACTTAATTATCAGTTGTTTGAAAAAAGCATGTAAAGAGGCAACAATAAGGTCTTACAAGTGTTAAAGACAGCAGCGTAGACCCAGCACTGAGCGTAGCAGACAGGTGTGCCTCTGCTATTGGCATAATCCAGGAGGATCTCTACACTTCCAGTCCAGGAGGTTGGTGGAACACCATATGTGTATTCTCCACTCCAGTTTCCCACCAACACACCATCATCATCGCGAGAGTTTATCTGGTTCAGAGGAGAGGTGGATTACAGAACAAAAATCACGTAGTTATGATGCATAAACAGCATAGATGCTTTCATTTCTAAACCAACCATGTCCTACTCAAGTATGTCAAAACAAGATTTAAGCATCTGTAGTGTTGCTGTTGCTACGGTTACTAATGCAATACGCATGCTAATAAAATGCACACCTGGACTTGTGTGTTTTATACACTGTGACCGGCTGGCTACGATAAAAACTCAAATAAGCATGAAAGACATGTTTGTGTGTTATTGTGTATTCAGTATTTCATTATCTCACCATGGCAGAAGCTACGCGGGTAACTTTGATTACATCTCCACGGTTAGACAGCGGCATTTCTGCTTTATCCATAATGAACAAACAGGCATCCAGTACCCCAAATTCAAACTGAAAGTGACAAAAATAGTTTGTTAAAGTATGAAATAGCTTTTTATTCATAAACATAAGAATTTGCTATATCTGTTTAAATAGTATATAGGTATATTTGTTTATATATTTTTTTAAATGTACAAGACCAATGACTGTTCAGGGAGTTATGCCATCACGTTAATGCTATTAAACATTTTCATTTAGTAAAACTGCTATAAACAATTAAGCCACAATTTAAGATGTATGTATTTACATAACATGTGTGTGTGCGTGTTTGTCTGTGCATTTGTGTGTGTCTTTGCATGTTCTGTGTGCTTAGTTCTGTAACTAGAATCATGTTTATTAGTCTTTTAAATTATGGTATGTTATTATTTAATGTAATGCTGTACAGAGCCTGTATGTGTAATTGTAACCAAGTAAACTGGCAACAAATTCCTTGTATGCTCAGGCATAGTTCCCAAAAAATGCTGTCTGTTCTATTATAACAAATTGTTATAAGAAATTTCAATTTATTTCACAGAATTACAGAAGCATTTTTCAGTTAAAACCTAAATTACACACATAATTGCAAGTTTTTTCAGGGTGATTTTATATCCATTTTATAACCCACAAAATCATACGCAGTGGATGAAGTTATAAATAATTATAAGAATAATGTTGTGAGTCGCGGTAAGGTAAGGAGACAATACAGATCACTTTTTAGGTACTTAACTGATGTTTTTTTTATATTGATTGCCGGTTTAAATAAAATATTATGGGTCAGATTTACTTACAGCTTGTGCCAGCGCAAACCATAATTTTGGCGTTAAACAACTGTCAGGATTTACTAAAGACGTGCAGTGTATAATTATCGCTGAAAATGTGTGTTCTAGTTATTTTGCGAATGACCTTATTCATTTCTAGTAGTTTACTTTTCAGACACAAAATTTATGAGAGGAGATTATTCAAATGATTCACCTAATGCGATTTACTAATGTTTGCACATGTGTTATGACTGATATTTATGCCATAATTTAACGCAGATAAAAGCATGTCTTAAATTATTTTGCGCTTGAAATGGCTGCCATTGTAGTTGATAAGAGGAGGCTTGGCAGATACAGTACAAGGCAGAGGATTTTTTCCACAGGCAAGATATTAATTGTTTCGCCGCCATTGACAAGATAACTCGTCAATTAAGAGAAAGCCCTTCCCTGCCAATGACGAGAATTAGAATTTCCATTCTCATGAAAAATGCTGGCACTGGCTGGCAACTTTTTTTTAAAAGTAATTACTGAATAACATATTAATGAAATATATTGTTTGCCAAGCCATGTTATTTTTATTTGCTGGAGGAATAAATATTTTATTATTTGTTGGGATAACACCACAAATTTTCATCTGCCATGTCCGTAGTGCTGAACTCAAACACGTGTGGCCTTAGTAGATCATCCACCTAAGGATCAGCTCTGATTATTTGCGATCCTCTTAGTAGTTGGTCATTATGGAAATCTGCTGTTGTACCTGTGTCATTTAATTTTAAAAATGCATTTTTAGTAAATAACGTGCAGATATTATCACTCCCATCAACGCTTTTTGGAATTTACAATAATGACGTACCCTATAATCAAATACTAGGCTATAAATATAATGTTTATAATAATTTGATATTGGTTTTTTTTTTTCTTAAATTTTTGCTTACATTTAGAAGAAATTTTGATATGAAAGTTTTTTGTTGAATCACGATTTCTTTGTGAAAACATCCGTACACACATATCATGCACAAATTTGTGTGTACGCATGCTTAATGAATGAGACCCAATGTCTAGCTTCATTATTCAGTTGGCCCTTGCCAAAATGTATGCCAGTGTGGATTAATTCTTACAATCATTTAAACTGATTATGTAAAAATTTTAGTTTTAGGATATAAAATTCTAGAAATAATCAAAAGATTTTGAACGCATACAAAAGATTTTGAACGCATACAAAACCATATTAAACCTTTGACTGGAAAGGTTATTTAGTTATAGGTGTCACATGTTCATTGAACTTTTAGTTTGTACTTTGGGTTCCTCTTTCCAGTTTTGATGTACTTTGTAGTTCATCTGTTCATTGGTTCCCTATTGATTCTCTCCCTAAGTGTATCTTGTTATCCATGTATATACAGTATATTGCCCTAATGTTTGAGTTGTCTTTTGTTAGTCATTCATGGAGATGTTGGTGCTTGTGTTTGTCTTCATGTATGTTTTTGTAATACTGGCTGTTTCTGTTTAAAGTTTACCTTGTTTATTTTGTTTAGGTTTATATATATATATATATATATATATATATATATATATATATATATATATATATATATATATATATATATATATATATATATATATATATAACACTACGTTTGGATCCATTGCCACTGCCTGCCTGTTTTCCAACACGTTACAGTAGCCGCTGCTACATATTCCCCCATTTTTCCCAAACTGCCTGATATGCCGTGAGTAATAATGTACATAATAAACATGTTTGATGTGAAAAGTATATGAAAAAAAAAAATGTAATCCAAGGAAACAACTTTACAGGTTAACAAGCGTGTCTATGGGTCATTGTCTAAATGTATGTTGTTTTTGTTCTTTTACCAAAAAGCAGTCTGGATCTTCATACCTGTCCGAAGTTCCAAGCACGTTCAGATATATCATCATATGCTCCATGGTAGATGATCCCCAGCTCATTTATAACACACTCCTCCCGCTCCTCCTCATCATCCAAGAACACGGGATCAGCTTTGACAGAAATATAAATTTGGCATTAAATCAAATAGTTTCTAGCATGCACACAATTTGCATAGGTCAACTAGTGTTCTCTATCTTCACAAACTGAATAACTGAGCTTTGATAGTTTGATTACAGCAAAGGAGGTCATATACTTTACATATAAAGCCACTATTAGCTTAAAAATATTGAATTTCAGACCTGGTGACCATGGGTTAAAGAGAATATAGACATCTGTGCTGGTGTCCCTCCTGGTTCTGCGGATACCATAGGGGGTAACCACTCCGATGAATATCATGTACTTTCCCACAATGCACTCTGGCGAGGATGTGATGCCCATGGTGACGATGTTGTCATTGCTCTCCACAATCCGACCTTGCCAAACACTCTTTTGTTCAGCAGTGGGGAAGACAGGAATATAGGTACCCTTGCTGTATTGAGGGCTGGGCCCTTGTGGACAAAATAAAAAAGTTTAACATGTAACATTAAAAGCTTAGGGTGTACACCTAGCGTGCATAGCGGTACAGTTGCTGGAATGACTGTGTGAAATTTAAACAATTTAATTTTCCAGTTCACTGGAATGTTCATTCCCTAAAAATTCACACAATACAAAGCAAAAACCAGTGACCTTCGATAGTCCCTATGTTCCCTTACCGGAAATCACATGACCTTTTCTAATGCTCTCCAACTGAAATCGCATGAGCCAACCCAATAAACATCATGAAATGCGTTAGAACTTTTAAAAAGAAAAACATTAGTTTTAATATAATCACACATTGCAAGACAGGAAGGGACCACCTACTTAATATTTAAATGTAACATTTCTCCAAATTTATGCATGTATATGTGAGAAACTCATGAAAGTGTTTTTCATAATATATGGACTTTAATAGTGCATCCACATCACACGCATACAATACATACATACAATGCAAAGACGCGAATGGGCATCTTGCGACGCGGTAATCGCGAGTTGAAAAATCTAAACTTTGGAGGATTTTCGCACCGCGTTAACCAATCAGGAGCTTGCTCTAGCAGTGATGTGATTACAGAAAGCGAGCGGAGGCAGAATAACAAAACAACAATTGAGGACATTTATCATTGCTATACAAGACCTCTTGTACTTTTACAAGAATTTAAAGGATCTTGTTTGGAAGAAAGTGAGTTAGGAGGGCAAACAATCTGGTAAATTTACTCAATTTGAGCTATATAAGCGTCCAACAACGTGTGAATAGTGCATGTTTGCCGCGTCTTTCATGGTGTGAACGCACAGTAACAAGGGTTTATAAAATTAAGTCGGAGGGATGTTTGTTCTGCTGATTGTTCTTAAATAATGGAATAGTGGAATTATCACAACGCGCTTAAGCAGTCACGTCATTGAAATAAGTGAACAGTGTCCCAATGTGTGCCTGAACCTGTGTACAGGATATACTGATTCACGACCTTGGGAGCTGATTGAGAAGTTTTGGCAATAAAGGGAAGTATGTCAAAGAGAAGGGAAAGTGATGATGGTGCCATTCTATTGCATAAGACTAGCTTCTCTTGTGAAATTGTAGTGTCAAGTATACACTAAAATGCACACTGAATTACTTTTATTGCTGTGCTAGGCAATTTAGCTCCAAAATTATTCTCGTATATTCCAAAAAAGGGTAGTTGAGTATTTAAATAGAACAAAGCTTCCCACAAACATTCTTTGAAAACATTAAGGCAGAGTCTTTTCGACATATTGGAAAAAACCTGACGTAATTCGAGACCAAGAGGTCTAAATTGAAGATTTATAACTAACCAAATAAAATGAAACTGACTCTTCTTTAACTAGAGTTCAACAACTAGTGTTTCATCAAGTTTTACTTGATATTTAATGAGTTAGAAGTGTGTGTTTGTCTATAGAAGCAGATCACATTGTTGTACCAGACAAAAAAAAAATTCAGTTTCAATCTTGCTTACCGATGGCAAACTCAACAGCAAACTTGTCGTCGGCTGGTCTGTAGGGCCGATCAAAGGTGATCTTTATCTGAAACTCCTGAGCCCGACGTACAATGAGGAAGTCACTGCCATACAAGTGGGTGTGATGTCCCTGTTTGTTTATCTCTTGAGGATGTTTGAGCATATCAACATCCCAGATATCAAGAAAGTCTAAGGAACAAAACATTTTTTGTCAAAATGGTAATTCACTTGAAATATTATAGCATCCGTTTTACAAGATGTGATCTTAACTAGATGGAGCAGTGTGTTAGCTGGATAAAGGTCATGGGTTTCACATATAAAATGTTCACCTTGAATGTGTTAAACAGTAAATTGCTTTAGATCAAAGTGTCTGCATTTTTGGAAATAAACCCCTTGCTAGTAAAACAACTCTCACAGCTAAATAATCTACAAAAACTGTGCCCTTCTGTATCATCCGGTTATCTCTGAAGGTTTGAAAAAGAAGGCTAATTTAAGAAGTAGTGTCACTACAAGAGAAAATGCAGTTTTCCTGCAATAAATGCTATCACTCTTTTCAGAATGGAGGTCTTGGCCATCTGGTGGAAACTGCTAATTCAAAGGAAATTGTCTTTTGTAATTTTTCTGCTTTTTCAGGTTTGTTATGATGTTGCCTTATAACACTTTTGTTTGTATTAACTCTCCCACTCTTTATTTTATAATAATTCTTCATATAAAATTAAATATCTGTTTGCGTGAGGTGCATGGTGGTCCAGTGGGTAACAAGTTAGTAGGGGTTAGTATATTACCTTTAGGTGTATGCATGTTTGTAAATTGAGCTTTGTAATTGACTCGCCATCTGTCTAGAGTGTTTCTTTTCTATCTATTATTTAATCACACACAATCCTATACACAAACAAACATTTAACCTTTGAGTGGAGGGGGTCCTCTGGGAAGAAACATGAAGGGCTCGAATTCTTGTACTTCCCCCTCTTCTTTATTTGAGGTGGCTTTGGGTCCTGCACTGCGTCCACGGTGGGAGACCCTCTTAGGACGTACTGCTGGTGTGGCAGCAGGGGTAGGGTTATCGTGAGCCTCTTGATCTGCCATGGCAGGTACTGGTCACTTCAGCTTCTAGATAAACAAGTCAAAATACAGAAAAAAGTGGCACATTGGAGGCTTGTGTAAACATTTAAAGTATTCTTAGCTTATCATGACAATGATTTCATAGGGTCCACCTTTCCATCTTAATGAAATAATGGTAAATAAATGTTAATCTTAACATAGAAAATAATATTAATAATCCTCAAACTAATTTGGCTTGTTGTCTTAGGAGAAACTTGACCCCAAATGTTGTCTTGAGCTAGTCTGCTGGTCTACTAAATTGGATAAAACATTTATTTGGATCATGGAGCAGTCAGGATGGTAGAGGGATGCTGGAAGAACTGTCATAAGAATGGTGAACAGCTGGTTGGCAGCTGCTTAAAGGGGTCATAGCATGAAAATGTTAGCATTGCCACTTTGTAGGTTTGAGCAAAAATGTGTGGTTTTGGGTGTGTTTTTTAAAATGCAAATGAGCGGATGAAGTGCAAACACTGATCACAATGATGGTGGTTTGTTGTAATTCAAACTCAATTGTGCTGTCAAGTCCTTATTTTCTCTCTCTTTCTCTCTGCACTAAATGGGAGTGCAGTGGTTGGATAGTGCAGATTAAGGGGGCGGTATTATTCTAATAAGATATCCTTATGACATCATAATGAAAGCCAAATTTCAATGACCTATTTTTGCTCACACCTACAAAGTGGCAATGCTAACATTTTCATGCAATGGCCCCTTTAAATATGCTTGGAAAATTATTGACATGATCATGCTCCTCCCAAACCTTTATTCAGAACTTCAGAACAATTCAGAACAAAGAGTTGTCTTATGTTATCTCTTCATTTGTTTGAAAACAGTGGTACTTTATTGCACACTGTTTTCATTGTTAATATAATGTAATACGGAAATTATATTTCATGCATAGCTTAAATTTTTTTTACATTTCTCTCTCTCTCTCTTTGTACAGTAACTTGTACACCTATATTTGGTCTCTCTCCACTGGAGCACACCCAAGAGCTAACCTGGAAAATGTATACTGTGCATAACTCTGCATAAATTTAAATATAAGTCAACAAATCCAAAGAAAAACAAGAGGGTTGTTTTTATTATAGACTACATAAACATGAAACTTAATGACATTTAAGCAAAACTTGTTCCCTCTTTAATGCATTTTAAATCACAACCAGTTTCATATTCCTGTTTCTTGGCATTTAAATTTGGAAAATATGTCACCACAGTTACATCAACATCTAATTGATGGATTACATAACAGCCATCTACCAAAATAAGGTTAATGTTTGAGGACATGTAAACCACACTGGACTTGTGAGTAATAATACTAACACAATGAAGCTTCTGTTTTCCTTTAGACCAGGCTTCTCTAACTGCAGTTCGCAAACCTCTAGTGGTTGGCAGGGGGTTCGTGAGTTAATGAAAAAATATATAATTAAATCATAAAATGTAAATAATTAATTGTAAAATACAAATAAAACACGTACTAAGAAAACTATATATTTTATTTGTTTAATTTGCATGTCATGTTATCATTACAATATGTCAAAAACTGGGAACTCATGCAAAAAAGATACTTTTTATGTACCATTAAAAAAATTGCCAGATGAAGGTCCAATAAGTAAGGGATAATGTAGAGGCAGCCGGTAGTAATTGGGAAATAAGCCCCGACAGTGTGATCAGGACCCGACGCGAAGCGGAGGGTCTTGTATCACACTGAAGGGGCTTATTTCCCAATTACTACCGGCTGCCTCTACATTATCCCGCTTATTACACGGCTACTTGCCACATAAGAAAAAAACTGGACATGAATATGAATTTGAAACATTTTATTGGCATATTTGTTTTAAATGAACATTTTTATCCTTCCGCGAAACTTTGCACAGATGCATAAAATGATCGTAATACCTTATTAAGATCCTCTGCTTCATACTTGTCTGTCTCCATTTTTTTCTCTTTAACCAGTCTTTGAGAAGTTTTAATGCCCATTCTGTATTTTTTTGTGTGTTGGCTTCGTAGCTGTCATGCTCTCTTTTGTCAAGTTCAGTCTCAGTAAGCTGTCTGTGTCTTGTCGTGGTTGTCGAGTGTTTGTCACAAGATGGCGCCAAACAGACAGTAATCTTTATTGATCTTTATTGGCGCGGAGCGATTTTACTCGTGCAAGTAGTCCGGCTATGCGTTATTATTTTGGAGCGGTTATTATTTGAAAAGAACGAACCTGCAAATGTCTCAACTGACCAATCAGAATCAAGCATTCCAGAGAGCCGTGTAATAATAGGTAATAATAACTGTAACTATGTAAAATACTGCAGATAAAAAATATAAAACCGATTAAAAAATAAATGTTTTTGAGGTTAAACATGCACTTTTATTTAAAATCTCAGGGGATACTTGAAATAAATAATTTTGGTGAAGGGGTTCGGCACCTACCCACCGATGTTTATACATTTTTCACACATAACCCTGGTAATGTGAGCATACACTAGATGGAAACAATTTAATGCAGATGTTTTTTTCTTAACTCTTTCCCCGCCATTGACGAGATTTTCCGTCTTTCCGCAATACCGCTATTATCCACCAGGTGGCAACTTTTTAAAACCGGAAGTATTGCCCTATGGCAAGCTGCTGCATGTCCGTGTCTGTTTTAAAGATCGCTCTGAATGGGATCTCTATGAAAAGTCCGTCATAAAAATGGAATTATCTCTGCTTTTTGCTCAAAATATGGTGTTTTTGCAAAAACCTACCCATATTCAAAAGCTGATTGCAAAAGAACCACTAAAGGTAGGATGAAACGGTTTTTTTTGTTTGAAAGCAGAGGGTCTGTTCTTTCATTTGGTATATTGTATGTTTATATATCTAAAGAAGAACATTTTCTGGAAGGCATTAAACTTTGGTGAAAATCATGAAAAACGCTGGCGCTGGCTGGCAACTTTTTTTTAAAACGTTGGCGGTGAAAGAGTTAAAGACGTTTGTTGGGGGATTGTGGACGTAGAGAAAAACAAGACTTGTCACATAATACAAAATTGATTTTGCATGCAAAACAATCACAGACTTTCTTCTTAAACATATACACACACACACAATTGCATTTGCTAAAACAAACTAATCTTCAATAAAACCCACTAAAGACTTCACAATATCTTAATAATAAGTAAACAGAAAGACTAATAAAGAGCAACATTATACGTACTGAACATGAAAACTAACAATGACATGCATTGCAAAGAGACAATGTTTAGCATTTAATGTTTTTCAAATACGTTTTTATAATCATAATAATATATTGCTTTATGAATGCGTTTTATTTATAAATGTTTTATATTTATGTCATGGTGTACTAACCTTATTTGCAGTTAGAAAGACTCGTCACACGCCTGCAGAGGCAGAAACTGGAATGTGGTGTTTGAAAGCACTTCAGGACTACTGCCTACTGGGTTTACATATATATGGGGAAAGAAAACCTGGTGTGTGTGTGTGTGTGTGTAACATCACACATGTGAAGCCTAATGGTTGGAGTGTCTGTGTATGCAAATTACAAAGACATTGTAAAAGTTGGTAGGCGTGTCCACCAAAAGCATCTGTCATCAGTTTACACTTAGGCGTGTATGTGTGAGATTAGAGTGGAAGTGCCAAATACTCATGTGTTTGTGCAAAGATAGTATGTGTCTTAAATAAAACCGGAGGCTTAAAGGTTTTAAAAATCTGATAATCTGGTTAAAAAAAGAGACAAGTGTGGAATGTACCATGTCCATCTTTTCTGTCTGAATAAGCAAGTGCTAAAAAGACTGAAAAGGCCAGTGTTAATATTCATGTTAGTCCATGCTGATTTGTGGTGGTTTGAATTGTTTTGGTACTGGTTTACCCACTATTGTCTATGCAAGTATTGTTAGTTATGCTACTTTAGATGCCAGGTGAGAAAACCAGGAAATATTTATCTAAAACTATTCATCAGCTCAACAATGCATTCACTAAAAAGAAAAAAATGCAATTACTAAAAACCTTGGTAACACTTTACTTAAAGGGGTGTTCATAAGACACATCTTAATCATGACATGAAAAACATCAAGAACATGTAGGAGATTTTATGCATGTTTATGACAACTGTCATTAAGTGGCATTTGTTCAGTTTTGTAATTTGTAATGCAATGATGACATTGTTTGAGATGTCTTTGTTATGACAACTTGACATAAACCAATAAAACATAACTTGTCATAAATCTGTCATAAACATGACATAACAGAATAGTTATCAAACTTAAGAAACTACCTAGTTTTAGGGGTTAACATTACATTCATTTGGTATTTAAATGTCATTAAGTGACTCTGTCAAATACTTGTATACATGTCATGATTATCAAGGTGTCATGTCAGTCTTATGAACACCCCTTCAAGTAAAGTGTTACTAAAACGATATACTCACTCAAAACAAACATGTTAAAAATTATTGGCAAAGTTTGTGTGTTTTTTATATAAAACCTGCAACCTTTTGACCTCCATCATTGCAAACACATCCCATTCTTCATAAGTCTCTGTGTATTGCACTAAAAGTTTATACGTCTACATTTATGGATTTGGCAGACAAATTTATCCAGAGTGACTTACAGTGCATTCAAGGTAGACATTTTTTCATTAAGTGTGTTCCCTGGGATTGAATCCACAACCCCATTGAAACAAAATAAATCAGCATGAGATGCAAACCTGTCATGATATTGTATCTGACATGTATATTGGCTTATTGAATTGGTACATTTTTAAGCAAGTAATCTTTAAGTATAAACTTCATTAAATGTATTATTTGGTAGCTGTGATTTTTTTTTGTACTTTGGTATGGGTCTTCTGGGCAGTTTAAGTCATCGCTAAAGAGATCCTATATAGGATTTTTAAAGAGGAAAATGCTGTTCAGAGGTGCTTTGGGAGAATGTGAGTCACAGTCATGAGCTCACCTTTAGATTGCACAGCAGCTCTGGAAAACATAGGAGACTTTCTGTCACCATGAATTTTGATGCAGAACATGTAATGCCATGGTATAAAACAAGTTCTTGTCACACTGCATTTTTTTTTAGAAAAGAGGGTGTATGCAGTCCACAACTCATAAATGGGCTTTTTATGAAACATCTGTGGTCATCAGGAAACTTGACATAAATGTGTGACAGGTTTGCCAAAACATGGTTTGCTGTGCCAGAACACCAAAATATTTACACTGCAAGTAAACAAAAAGTGAACAAATGTTAGCAGCTTCTTTTAGCCAAAGTGGCTGTATTAGTTTTATTAATGCCTGTTGTTGGATTTTTGTGCACATTATTATCATCAGTGTTGTCAATGCATGTTATTGCGTAGGAATATCTTTCTCAACCTTTGATTAACTTTCCTTTTATCACTGACATCACGTGAGAAAAGTGGCTTAGCACATCGTTTTAGGCTTTTCCCATCATCAGTGTCACAACTTTGAGGGTTCAAAGTTGTGACACTGATGATGGGCTAAGCCCGAAACGTTTGTCTTATGTTTGTTTTGGCCTGTTAGTATTATTCGGTACTTTAATACAGTTCTTGTACTTTATTCAGTCTTTGAGTGCGGTCTCTTTTCTACTATCACTGACATCACCACATATGGAAACAAATTATTGATTAATGCTAACCAATAGCAAAGAGCTGGTTTGTTATCATCTTGAACTGTTATAGTGAAAGCTTTTCTAATCCTATTCCAATTTTCTAAATATGGATTTATTTTCATGAAAATGGTCTAAAGGGTTATTTGGACCTTGAACCTCAATGTCTGGCCTAACAGACTCCCTAATAGTAAAAGGTGCCATTGAATGTAAAACTGTATTTACCTAGGCATAGATAAATACTAAGAGTTCTGTGCATGCTAATGACATACCATGAGCCTTAATCATGATTGTTTCTACTTATGTAAACCGTATGAATGCAAAAGACCGCTGGAAACAGGTCAATCTCAACATTACACCAACTTTGAGGTAACAGTCGAGATGTACGCCCGCAACATTAAGTACAATGTTGTTACAATGCTTAAAACAAAGCTTTGACTGCTACACTATATTGCCAAAACGCCTTTTTTTGGACACCTGCCTTTATATGCACATGAACCTGAATGACATCCTATTCTTATTTCTTAGGGTTTAATATGAAGTTGGCCCACCCTTTGCAGCTGTGGCAGTACAAGTTAAACTCGTAATTACTTTGCATTCTTTTGGCCAATCGCTGTCCCTGGCTCCCTCCATAAATACCCATCGTAGTCCTTTGGACTGCTCTCTTGCTCACTAGTGAAGGAAGTGCTTCATACTTCCGGGTCACTCGCTCCGTGTTGTTTTGCTGCTGTGTCTCTGTGTATCTCGCTGTTACCAGCTATCGTTATGTTTACTATGTACTGTACGTTCGTAGATCTCCCGTTGGTTGGCTAATCTTCTGCACAGTCGCTCAACGCATTCAAAAGCGGATGTTACTGAAGGCTACCTGTACTGTTTGTACCCCTTGAGCTGCCTTCTCCTGGATAGGCACTTGGTGCCAGCTTCATTTATGGTTGAATTGGGGTTAATTATTTTTTTGTTATAAATAACAGAGACCGGGCTGGTTCAACTGGAGACTGACTTCAGCTGCAGAGCATTCATTCACTAGCTGCTGTTTTGCCTGGATTATTGTTCATGTAACGTGCATACGTTGATTGTTATAGCGCTAGCTGTTTTATTCGATGGTTGTACGTCTGTCCTGAATGACTGGTTGTGTCAACGTGCATCCTTTGGTAATTTTACTAGCCACTTTATTCGGTTGCTGTACGCTGATTTTGGATTATTGTGCGTGCTTTGAACATTTTATCAACTACTTTATGTGACTGCTGCACGCTCGCCCTGGATTGCTGCTTGTGCACGCGTGTGCTTTGAACATTGATACTAGACCCTTATTTAGTGTATGCTCGCCCTGTGTTTCATGTGATGTTACAGCTACGTTTTGCAGGTCAATACTATAATAAAAAACACAAACTTGCCACATAGAAATGTCCATTAACAATCTCCAAACAATTGATTATTCTTCAAATTCCCTATCTTCGCCTGATACAGGCTCAAACATAACATTTGTTTGCACACACACAGAGCTACTGAAATTAACTGCTCTGAGAAACAGCCAAACATTTCAGAGCTCATCATTATTATTCATGACCCTTTCAAATAAGGTAATAGTAGACAATTTCATCCTAAAGGGCAATTCTAGAGTTGTAAATGGACATGTAAAACCATCTCTGAATAAATTTTGCACTTAATAGAGCCACATACCTCCTATGTAGATATCAGGGAACAATTTAACACAGTATTTCAATGTATTCTTTGGCACCTTTAAAGGGGGTCGCCCACCGGAAGCGCAGCGTCGAGTCACGTCTAGGACAACTCGGAGGTATCGTAAAACCGGAAGTGCACATTAAATAGCCCGAGCTTAGTCAGATAGCGCCTACTTCAAAATGCAAAATATACGTTAGCAGCCAATGTTAATCGTTAATGATTTGGGACATATATGATGTTACTTAATGTTAAACTATGTGAGTGGCGCTCTGTGGCGTGACAGCGATTAGAGCAACTTCCTGAATCGAAGCTGGGTGAAGCGGACAGGTGCCACCTGTCGGCGCCGGTGTGCGCATACTCATAGAAAACAATGTGTTTCATTCTTTTAGAATGGCGCGGCGCTGAGCTGGGTTTCCGGTGTACGACCCCCTTAAGGAGTCCTGCTTTAAAAGGTTTTTCCATGATCAACTACAAACTCACATAAAGGTGTGAATGTATTGATGCTTTAATGATGCCTTTAATGACGCTTTATACCTTTTATAAAATGAAGAATGTTATTTTTACACTGAATTATTTATGTTCTGAACTACATGGCATTATGAAAGTGAATTAGAATGTAAATTACAGGCTATGTTGACCTGAAGCAGGAATGAAATTAACAAGTCATCAATTTGACTAAGATCAAGACATTTAATCTGACAGAAAGAAAAGTTTTTGTTTGACAATTGAACTGTAATTATACAAAGTGAAACAATATGATGGTACGTATGTTGGTGCCTATATAAAATGAACAACATTTTGACCACAGAGCTTCCTTCTAAATTTCCGCTATACCCATGCACAAGAGTACATGGTGTTTCCTGTGTGAGTTACAGAAAACCACAGGTTAGTCACGTGACCAAACTTCCACCTTCAGAATTGCTTTCTGCTCTACCGTTGTTCCGTGCAATAGGAGGAAGTGAACAGATACATGTGGAAGTTACTGTGGGGTTAAATTATGTTTATAAAATATATAACGAAAGGATAAAGTAGTACCGAAAATTAAGTGGCAAAGATGGAAACACAAAGAGGAAGTCCTTTCTTCTCCGGTAAGCAAACATCATTATAAATCTTAAAGCAGATTGATGATAGCAAACTTGGAGTGACCACTTAAAAATGTATGCATTTAAATGCATTTGTTAACAAAAGTGGCAATAGTGTATGATATGGCTTTTCTAAGAACAAACTTCATTTTTCTGAGCCTCATGACGAGTCTTTGCCAACTGATGCAAAAAGTGTTTATGTAAAAGATAATCAGTCAATAATACAAAATACCCAGCTTATTACATTGCTAACAAATTAAAAAAAAATTAATGCATGGACATGAAATGGAGTGAATATGATTGGATATGAAAAAAATGTGAACAGCTGGTGTGTGTGATACACATATTTCCCAGATGTGTGCAGCTATGCATCATGCTGTTGACAATGTTCATATTCATACTATTTGAAAACTGAATTCACAATCACAAAACAGGGAACAACCCAGCAAGCAATTTTGCATTTTAAAGACATCTAATAGTCATCCAAACACAGTCCAGACGTCTTTCATTGAAAATTTAAGACGTTTAGCCATAAGGCAGAAATTAGTTAAATAAATAAATGAACCTTGTAATCACTGTTGACATTGTTTACATGATGGAATATCATACAATATCTGTCTTGAGTCTATAGTTAACCTAGATGATGAAATGACAGCTATTGCTTGCTGAGAAGGAAGTAAGATAAGGATTTTTTTTATATTATTATCATTTTAAACCAAACAGCAATTTTTCTTTTATATTTTATACACAATTCAATCACATTTATACATTTGTAAGTGTGGCATAGGTTTCCAAATAATTTTGAGAGCGTCACTGTATTATACTTTTTTTTATTAAAACAACATCAGGAAATGTCTCACTAGAGAGTATTTGTTACTCCGCCTGTGAAATGCCTTCTAAAGTCCTTTTTTATTACTTATAGTTTTCGGAAAAAAAAAGTCATCCTACATATTATAAAGAAGATTCAGTGAAAATCGAACCTTGATATCTTTAATGTTAAATCAAACTTTGATGCTCCAAATCTCATAGTTAGATTAAAATTTCACATATGATGAATGCTGCATGCAAACCCAACAAATTGTCCTTTTCTCTTATGAAATATTTTAACGTATGTTTGGGGATGATAAAACGATAAAGACAACTTTTTTCTATTTTATATAAATTGACATTATACATTAAAACAAGTTTCTGTTACAGATGGAAGACAGCAGATGGTTGTAGCCACTGGACAAAGTCTTAGTCCCCAGCCTGCATCTCTTCCTGAACTACGATTGGTTTTGCTAGGCCGCAAAGGTGCTGGAAAGAGCTCTGCAGGCAATACTATTTTAGGCCTGCCAGGAGGGTTTGAGACAGGAAAACCAACTGAGGAGTGTGTAAAGAGACGTGCCGAAGTAGCTGGAAAACGTGTTACAGTTGTGGACACGCCTGGCTGGGAATGGTATTATCCAGTGAACGGTACTCCTGGATGGGTAAGAAGAGAAACAATGCGAAGTATATCTTTGTGTCCACCTGGACCTCACGCAATCCTTTTAGTGGTCCGATCTTGTACCTCAGTGACAGCGGACTATCATAAACAAATTGAAGAGTACCTGGAACTTTTGGGCAAGACAGTGTGGGATCACACATTGGTGTTGTTCACACGAGGGGATGAACTGGGCTCAGTTCCCATTGAAGAGAGAATTAAAAATGGAGGCAAGGCCTTCCAAACTCTACTGCAAAGGTGTGGAAACAGATTCCATGTTCTGGAAAATAAAAGGCGTATTGATGATGGAACTCAGGTGAAGGAACTAATGAGGAAAATGGACAAACTAGTTGAAGAGAGAGGTGGGAGATATTTTGAGATAGACCTTCTTCATCTGGAACTGGAGGGTGATAGCAAAAGGAGGGCACGAGAGAGAAGGAAGAAACAGAGAATGATGGAGGCGCAGACTCAGAGAGGAACCATCAGATCAGTGTTGACCAGTAGGTTTTTTTATTGTCCTGTACATCACAGCTTTAAGTTCCTTTCCAGGTTTTATTATAGGGTATTTTCAGTAATTTTAGTTTTAATATGTAAAAACACTCAATGCACCATAAAAAAGTTTGAACAAAGCACAAATATGTATTTTTTAACTAAAAGGTTGTTGTCTGTCCGAATTGTTAAACATACTTCCTTTACTGCATGTCTCTCCTGTGGTGTTCCACAGGGATCCATCTTGGCTCCAACATTGTTCTCCCTATATTTATGCCACTGGGCCCCATTTTTTCTAGATATGGAATATCATTTCATTTAAATGGCGACCACAACCAACTATATCTCCCCTTTAAACACAGTGATTCTAGCTCCTTGAAGGCCCTGTTATCGTGTTTTCATGAAGTAAAAATTTTATCAAAAATTACTCTCAAAAGTGCTATTACGCCATAAAATATAGTTCCTCTTTTAAATCCGCTTAGAAAAGCGCTACGTATTATTTTGTACCACCAAACTTGCTCGTATAACTACTCGTCTTAAATAGGAAAAACGTTGATGTGTTTGGTCACTTCTAACTTTATCTCTGTTTGATACCATTGAATGAATGGGGCTAAGCTAAATGCTATCGAAGTGTCGCAGCAGGCTCCAGCGCTTACGTGCACGCACACAGATGATAGAGGGATGTATCAACAATTCTTAGTTAAGGTAATAACATAGTTTAATATTGAAAATGAGTAGACTATTCCTTTAATCTATTATCTTTTTGCTCTATCTGTAATGTTTGTAATGTGTATTTTTTATTTGATCATTTTAGTTTGTACAGCACTTTGGTCAACCCGGAGTTATTTTTAAATGTGCTTATAAAATAAATGAATGAATGAATATGTTTGTTGACTAATTTGCATATTTATGCTTTGTCCTAAACATTAGGGTTTAGCACCTTGTTGCATATCTTTGTCCAATGACTGTTTTAAACCGGACAAAACATGCAAATGTTGAATGTCTTCTCTGATGATGTTAGCCATTCAAAATATTTTTTGTGTTCAGTAGTGTTCAGCGGCCTCATTTATAAAACTGTGCAAAGGATCCTTACTAAAAGTCTACGTACACACAAAAGCCAAAAATAGCGTACGGCAAAAAATATTCAGATTTATAAAACCATTCGTACGCAGACCAGCAAGCAATGCTCCTTTTATTAAATCACAGATCACCTAAAATTGTGCGTATGTGAAACTGCCTCCTATCCCGCCCTGTACATTCCCATTTTTAACCATAAATAGTCAATGCAAATCCCTGCTGAATGCTTATCTTCATATTAATGAGACTGGCATCGAATTGTTTGTTCGTAAGCTAAATGCGCCCAGCCAAAATTACAGCTTTGCTCCTAAAGAGTTTATATTTGCTCCTAAAGATTATATTATTATGGGCATAGATTACTTGGGGGCATGTCCTCTGCACTTTTCAACTCCCCACCACCATTCCCGCCCATGTATTTTTATTTGTTACTTAGATTTGCAAGTGACTGCAAAAAGACTCAATCTATACTTAATTTAAACTATACAGACTAAGACTACATATGCAGTATTATTTTTAATTTGATTACGTTTCTACAGACCAACCTGAAAAACATAAAAAGCACTGTTTATTTGTATGCTTGTTATATTATAATTACTTGGAGAATTGCTCATAATTTTTTGTATAATTTATTATTGGTTTTCTGTTACTGACCATTTTCTTGTCTTTACAAAAAAATGGACATACATACATAAGAAAAAACACTTAAGCAAAACATGGTCATTCAGAGTGTCTGAATAATTTGTGGTCCTAAATTTTTATCAATTTTACTGGTAGACCACTGTATGATGAATTTGTTGGGTCTTATATGTACATATTGGTACCAAATGTATACATACCTGCGCCTAAATGGTACATATTAGGGACCTTTTAAAGGGTAGAGCCCTACTGACAGCTGGAGTACATATTTTGAAAAATGTTTCTACAGTAACAGTGTAAAAAAGTTTTTTGTTACAAAAACATTATCATAAACAGTTTCTTTATTAATACAAATAAAGCAAGTTAGTTGCATTACTTAACTGACCTGGGCTGCGTTCCCCTAAAACCTTCTTCGCTCTACGTCGTTCTTAAGTTGTACCTTAAGCTGTACCTTATCGTTAATACGTGTTTCCCGAAACGTTCTTAGTTACGCATCACTTCTGTAAGTCGTTCATTTGGAAGGTTGGTCTGGAGCACTCTTAGCTATACCTTATCCCACTTGACTCCCCTAGGGGACATGAGTGTGATAAAAGCTTGTGTAGATTGCAGTCTATATAACTAAATATCTGTAAAAAAAAGTTGGCATAAATTAGGCATTTTTTATTGGAAGAATAAAACATTCAAATAATAAGACATCATTACACTGATGGTTATTAGATTTTTTATATTTTTTTCCAAAGGAACATCAGCTTAGAACTATAATTACAGGCTTAAGAAACTATAAAAAAATAAACGAGTTTGGGTGGAGGAGTTGGTGAAACTATGGCAGGCAGCTAGCTATACAGCAAATCTTACTATTTCATTTGTGCATTTTAAATCCGTTAAATCTTTAGTTTACCGGCTATTTTATCTGCAATAAAACAAATCAAGTAAAAATTGCATGCCACAGGAGCACATTCATCACGAAATCATAATTGTTGATTTTCCTAAATATTATTATTGATGTTAAGTCGACTTTGCATCGAAGTTTTTTAATGTTTTCTAACTTTGAGGCAGCTGCATGCCATATTCTTTATAAACACTTAAAAGAAACTGCTCCACTTGATTACTGCTTGTATAAGGTCAACAAATTTTCCACAATTAAACTAATCAAAGCTAAAATCTAAAGAAATCATAATATATATTTATATATCATATAATATATATTTTATGTTATATTTAAGGTAAACAGACAGGCGTGGCTCCAGAAATGCGTCCATTAAGCGTTATCCGCATTGTAAACGCGCTTGTGTCACGACTGGGATGCAGGAGTGAGGAAGTTAGGATGCAAGTGCAGAGTTCACAATGAAATAAATAACATTTATTAACAGAACGAGAAACAAAACACGAGAATAAAACAACGGGCAGGTAACACAGGAACATCCAATACAAGAAACAGGAACAGACATGAAAGTAGCGACAATGACAATGATCCAGCGGTGAGCAAACAGAAAACAGGAGTATATATACACACAGACAAAATGACAAACAGGTGTGATGAGGCAGGTAATTAATCAATGAATGTCCAGGTGACAACAATCAGAACAGAGACAAGACATGACACGGATTAACCGTGACAGCTTGCGCATCCAGTGTCCAAGCACAATAAACGGGTGAACTACTGAACAACAATTTGTTTTTATATATTTTAAGTGTAATGCACAGCCAAGCCAGGTGACTTGCACGACCCACCTTATTCCCCTGTGCAACGCATTTATTGGGAACCCCTAATATAAATTATCCTTTAAAGTGAAGGAATAATGGATGCATTGGAGCAGTTTATGCATGATACTTTTGGACATTAAGTTGCGGGTTTTGCATGGGTTTGATGTAAAATAAAATATACAAGGTTTATATTTATTTTAGTTTGCAATTTGAAATATTTTTACCAGATATTCCTAATAACTTATTTCTGAAATGTTTCTTTAATAAATAACACCGCTCTCTCATAACGCAGCGAAGTACCTGTTACATAAAGTGAACAATTGATTGTCGAGCAATCGATATCAACCTATTCAGCACCATCGCCATGGACAGCACCTGGTAACGTCGTACGTAAGAAAGTATACCTTAAGAAACCCGCTAAGGTACAGTTCGGGAAACACGACTAGAAAAGGTATACCTGTAGTTAAGGTTTAACTTAAGAGTCTTCGTAGCGCGCTAAGAGACAACGTTAATCGGGAAACGCAGCCCTGATTTGTTTGTTGGTTTCAATACATACTGTCGTTTGTTGGTTTTAAAGGTGGGGTGAACGATCTCCGAAAGCCAGTGTTGACATTTGAAAGCACCCCGTCCTATACATACGCAACCCAGGCAACGATGTCGGCACTCCGCCTTTATTACATATTGCCCAAATATAAAAATTATTTTTAAAGATTTTAATATAAATAATAATCTAACAATGATAATCCTGATTTGCTACAGAATCTGAATTTATAAATAACACCTTAATATAGCTTTGCATTGTTTCTTTGTCAGATGACAGTCCTCAAGTTGAAGATCTGGATGAGAAGAATCTTTTCTCCAGGGGTTCACGGCGTTTTCCTGAGCTGAGACTGATTTTGGTGGGAGAGAGGGAGACAGGAAAAAGCTCGGCTGGGAATGCCATCCTCGGTGGTCCGAGATACTTTCAAAGTGGAGAAGCCACAGAGGAATGCTCAAGACAGCAGGCAGAGGTCTCTCATAGACTGGTTACTGTGGTGGATGTGCCTGGATGGGAGGGCGGACCAGAGGGAACAACTCCAGAGAGAGTAAAGCGTGAGATTG
This sequence comes from Paramisgurnus dabryanus, assembly GCF_030506205.2. Classification (NCBI taxonomy): domain Eukaryota; kingdom Metazoa; phylum Chordata; class Actinopteri; order Cypriniformes; family Cobitidae; genus Paramisgurnus; species Paramisgurnus dabryanus. The sequence continues at coordinate 10,378,708 of NC_133338.1, read as the reverse complement.
GATTGAGTGTGACGCTTTGTCCTCCAGGACCTCATGCCTTTCTTCTGGCATTGAGAGTGGATGCTATCGTCCAAGCTCCAGCAGTCCGGGAGCACCTTGAGCTTCTGGGAGAGACTGTTTGGAGACATACAATTCTTCTTTTCACAAGAGGTGACCAACTACGTCAGGGAGTAACTATTGAGCAGCACATCCAAGGAGGAGGCAAGGATCTTCACTGGTTGATGGAAAGATGTTCAAACAGGTTCCATGTCATCAGCAGCACTTCTTGTTTGCAAAGTCAAAATCCCACAACACAGATAACTGGACTTCTTGAGAAGATTGAAAAAATGGTAGCAGGGAATCGGTGCGAGGCCTTCTTGCCACTAGTACATGAGATTCAAGAGTTAGGAAGACAAAAGAATGAGAAATTCCAGCTGAAGGTTAAAGAGTTTACAGAGAAGCTTCAACGGCAGGAGGAAGAACTGAAAAAGATGAAGGAGAGAGAAGTCAGAAGTATTCGCTGGTTTTTCGATAGACGCAAAAAAGACAAAGTACAGTCCCCTGGAAAGACAGAGAGGGAAGAGATGCCATATAGGGGCGAGGATGACAAAAAAAGCATAATGGGTGAACTTGAGGAGAAGATGGCATGGTTAACAGAAGACAGGGAGAGAGAGATACAAGAGCTCACCACAGAAATAAGCAGAGTCATGGCGGCTCTCAATCAAAAACATAAAGAAAAAGAGAGACTAGAAATGAGTTTAGAAGAAAGAGATTTAGAGAGGGAAGAACTTAAAGAGAAGGTGGATGATCTTCAAATGAAACTGCTAGAACTAGAGCGCATGTGTGTTGTGAAAGAGCAAGAAAGAAAGGAGAAGGAGTCAGAATTTCAACGTGTTTACCAGACTGAGGTAAATGAATTAAGAAATAAACTGGTAGATGCAGAAAACAGGAACGATATGTTGAGGAGAAAAGCTGAAGAGACTCAAAAGGAAATAGATGCCTACCATAGGTATGAGGAAGAGTCCACACAAAAACAGCAAGAGATTGAGAGCAAACTGAAAGAAAAGGACAAAAAAATAGAAAGTATTCTCATAGAAATTCAGAAGGTGACATTAAAGACCGAGAGCAGGGAAAGAGAACAAAGTGAAATATGGAGGGAAACAGATAAAAAAAGAGAGAAAAACATGGACAAACTAAGAGAAGTGATAAAGACGATGACAAAAGAGATGGAACAGCTACAGACGTCATGCCAAGAGCAAATAAAAATGACAGAAGCAGAGAGAGAAATGCACGAAAACGTCATTGAGAAATACAACACACTGAAAAATAAACTTATAGGAAAAGACGAAGAAATAGCTGCCATACGGCAGGCGCAAGAGCAAATTAAAAAAGAAAAAGAAGAGGAGCTGCACCGAAATGTTGCAACACAAGAGAAACTACACAAAAAAGAAGAGGAAATAAACACACTGAAACAAAGACATCTGGAAAAAGACAAAGAAATAGAGACATTGAGGCAAAACATTGATGAGAAACAAAAAGACATAGAAAAACTTAAAGAAATTGTCCAGGATAATAATGAAGAATATGCATCTAAACTCAAACATTTACATGAAGAATTTAGGGCTAAAGAAGCTGAAATACACAAATTAATTCAAAGTCAAATGGAAAAGGACAGAGAAATTGATACACTTAGGCAAAACATGTTCGACAAACAGAGTGACATAGAAAACTTGAAAGACATAATTCAGAAAAATATTGAAGAAAGTGCAAGTCAACTAAAGCATTTAGAAGAACAAGTGATAACAAAAGAACAGGAAATTACCAAATTAGGACAAACAGATCTGGAGAAAAAGAAGGAAGTTGACAAAATGAGACAAAACATCAATGAAAAACAAAGAGACATAGAAGCAGTAAAAGACATTCTCAGGGCAAATACGGAAGAAAGTGCAGCTAAATTAAAACATCTACAGAATGAAATTAAAGTAAGAGATGATGAAATAGACAAATTAAGACACAGAGATCTGGAGAAGGACAAAGAGATGAACACACTGAATGAAAATATTCAAGAAAAACAGAAAGCTATTGACCAGTTAAAAATGAATGCCGAAAAGTATGCTGCTAAATTACAACATTTAGAGGAAGAGTCTGAAGTAAAGACTGAGGCCTACAAATTGATGGAAGAGGAACTGGAAAGAATCAAGAATCAGATTGAGGAAAATGACAGACTGGCAACTGAGAAGACCGAGAACAACCAGTTAAAACAACAAAACACAGACACTGAAAGAAATATGGAGGAGCTAAAACATCAGAACAAAGAAGACAAAGAAAGAAACAACATTCTACAAAACACCATCACTGAACTGGAGAAAAAATGTCAAGAGCTGACGTTTAAGTGTGAGAGCTATGAGAACGCTTTGCAAGCTCAGAGAGAGGCAGAGAATAGAAGAGAAGATGAGATCAAAGAGATGCTTAGTCAGTATGAGACACAGAAGACAAAAGATGACCTGTCTCTCAAACAAATGAAAGATCTAGAACAAGAAATGGATCAGTTAAAACAGGTGCTGGAAGAACTTCATAAGAAGGAAAAGCAGAAAGAGGAGGAATTAAATGAGATGAAAGTATATTATGAGAATAAATCGATGGAACAAAAAGAACAAGACATTCAAACACTGGGGAGAGAAGAGGAACTTCAAAGAAGAGAGCAGGAGGTCAAAAAAAGAGAAGACAATTTGGAGGACCATTTGAAGGAACTAGAACAAAACAAACAAGAGTTGGTCAAAAGAAAGGATGCAATTAATAGGAAAGAAAATGAACTTATGGACGAAAAGCAGGAGTTGGACAAAAGAATGTACATAATTAGGGACAAGGAGGAAAAACTGGAAAACGAGTGTCAGAGCTACAAACATATGGCAGCAGATCTGGAAGAAATTAAAAGGGAGGTTGAAAAAAGACACTATGAGCTTACAGACAGGGAGGAAAAGTTAAAAGTAAAAGAGCAAAAGATAAAATGTGAAAAAGAAGAGCTAGAAACAGCCTGGAAAAAAATAGAGACCAAGCAAAAGGAAATGAAAGATCAGACTGAAAAACACGAGAAACATTTGGAAAACCTGAGGCAACAGCTGGAAATGAGAGAACGTGAACTGCTGGAAACCGAGAGGATTTTTATAAAAGAACAACAAAGGCTTAAAGAAGAAGAAAAATCTTTGGGGTTGCTCAAAGTAAATTTGGAGATGAAAGAAAATGAACTTAAAAAACAAGAGCGTCAGCTAATCGATGCAAACCAGCTGTGGGAAGTAAAGATCCGGGAGTTCTCAAACAGCTCACAGGAAGTTGAAAACAACAAACATGACATTGAGAAATTGCAAGCTGAGCTGACTAATAAGGAACATGAGTTGCTGCAAAAAATTTATGGATTGCAAAAAAAAGAGCAAGAGCTTGTTCAAAGGGAGAAGGACGTTGCACTTAAACACAAAATGCTTACAGAGCAAAATCAAGATGTGGAACAGCGAGAGAAGTTACTTAAGAGCATTAATGAGGAATTAGGAAGTAGGGAGCAAGAGCTGATAAAAGGTGAAGAAGCACTTTGCCAAAGAGAGCACAAACTGAAAACTAAAGAAATCCATTTGGACAAAATACAGGAAGTTGTGCAAAACAAGGAAGAACAGCTGCAAAGCGAGAGACAACAGAATAAAAACATGCTACAGAGTCTCAAGGAACAGCAGGATGGTTTAAAAGACACACAACACTTTCTGGATACCAAAGAAACAAAATTACGCCACCTGGAAACTGAGCTCACTATCAGACATGATCAAATAACTGAAAAAGAGCAATTCCTGCAGAACCGAGAATTAGATCTAAAGGAAAATGCAAGTGATTTTGAAAGAAAAACACAAACGCTAGAAGTCCTACAAAAAACACTAGAGCTAAAAGAAAAAGAAGTAGAGGAAAGTAAAAACCAACTGGAGCTCAAAACAAGGGACTTAAGTAATGAGGCAGACCATCTGAAAAAGCAGCGAGAGGAACTTGAAAAGTGGGAGAAATATTTATACAACACAGAGCTCAAACTGATGCACAAAAAGCCTTTCTCTGGGAATCAAAGATGGACAAACTGCACTGAATTTAATGGGAAACAGGAAAAGGAAGATCATATTTATAGATTACACCAGGATGTTGATGGAGATGCAAAAGACACAAGTAGAGAAGCCATTAGAACACAAGGAGAGGGCGAACGGCAAATCCACTTGGAAAATGCTAACAACATATTGGTTAAGAGCTGGAATGGCAATGGAACACTGAAGGACAAGCAAAAAAATAAAGTGAAAGAGCTTGGTGACAGTTCTGGTGAAGACGACTTTGAATCTTCAAGCACCATGTATCAACTAACCAAAGGCATTAAATGTCCTGTGTCTGAGCTAAGACTAATGCTCTTAGGAGACACATGGTCTTCACATCACACAGCGATACACATCTTACTTGGGCCTGAAACAGATAGAGGTGACTCTTGGAGAGGAGAGATATCCGGCAGGAAAACTACTATGGTGGCTCCACAAGGACTGAAATGGCGATCTGGAACTGATCGTCAAGGCACGTTTCAAAAACATATCTCTGAAAGTGTGCCCCTGTGTCAGCCAGGACCACATGCCTTTATCTTGTTAATACCTGCTTATGTATCCTTTACTGGTCAGTACAGGCGTGCAGTGGAACGTACCATGTCAGTATTAGGAGAGGGGGCATGGGGACATACTATTGTTCTGTTCACTTGGGGCGAGACATTAGGTGAAAGTTGTCAGCAGCATGTAAAGAGAAATGGGGACCTGGAGTGGCTGGTAAGAAAGTGTGGTAACAGATGCCACCTGCTTGATAACAGACACCAAGAGTCTCACATTGTAAAGTTGCTGGAGAAAGTTGAGGAGATGTTGGCAGGAAAAAATGGACAATACTACAAAATGGACTAAAAGAGTTTGAAGAATTTTATCTGAGCCGATCTGTCTGTGAATATTTAATTTCTGATATGGTCTTATTGCAGGGAAGCTCAGACCTATGATATTTTTAAAGCTTATAAATGCTTTTTAAAACAAGCATGTTTTGTAAATGTTTGTTTTTGTTTGAATTTTTTGTATTACCTATATTGTGTAGAAGCTGCTTTTAAAGGCGCTTTATAAAATAAAGTTAACTATAATTTTTTTATTGTATGGTAGATCTTGAAAGTGGCTTTATAGTTTAGCCTCATTTTAGTTCAAATTGTCCAGATATTTCCATGTGTTACAACAAATAAATAATACCATGAACTGGTTGATAACAGTGGTGCTACACAAAGTAGACCTAGAATATAAAATAATAATAGTCTGATATCAGCTAAAGTGGGCCATTGGGTAAAAGGGCTGTTTAAGTTTACAACCTGATTGCTCTGCAATGTTTGCCCCTGAAAATATATATAGTTGCAATCTGTTGCCACAACTATGATTAACCTGTGCTTTAAAGTGATTTCATTGATATACAGTACATCTGCTAAGGTGGGTAGAGCAGGACTTCAAAGGTCTCAAACTTTTTTGTGAGCAAGGGCTACCACAATAGATAAAAAAATCTGGAGGGCTATTTTTTGATATAGTCTACTTTTTATTTTTTTTATTTTACTTGTTGATATGTTTTAACACGGTTTAAAAAGATAACAAACATAAAAGAAGCCAAACTAATACAAAAACTTTTTTTAATAAATATTAAAATTGAGGCTATTAATAGAATGTGCTTTGGGCATCCCACGGGCACCATGTTGGAGACCACTGCAATAGATCATAGATAATACTCATGGTCATAACTTTATGTGTGAGTCATTTTATGTGTCTAGTATCTTTTATTAAATATAATGTTTAATTTACATAAATTAAACTTTATTTAATGCATAAGTAAAGTGGATTTTTTTGTGGGGGCCCATTTTACTCAGAAAGGGACAAGGGTAGGGGCAGTTCCCTTTCGAAATGCCTTAAAAATTTTTGTTGAATTAACTCGGATTTACAAGTTATTTCAACTTACTATTATTAATCTTGACTAGAGATGAGTTGTTCAAACTACAGGTGAGTTGTTATAATCAAGTTGACTTTTCTCAACTATATTTTATAAGTTGTGCTAACTCATCTCTGTTGACATTACTTGTAAATCTGAGTTGATTTAACAAAAAATTTTAAGGCAGCAAAGAAGTTTTTTACAGTGTACAACTTAAAGAGAGTGCCTAAATGGTGCATTTTATGAACTTTTTTAAAGGCACTGTCCCAGTGACAGTTTTGTATATATTTTTTAAGAGTATAGATGGGCCACTTTTCAATATTACTTATAATGTATTTTGTTACGGCTCATCTTGTAAACAATATTTTATATTACGAGTTAACAAAAAAGAAAAAAAAATCTATACATGCAAAATCTATACGTTACAAAAGGATTTTTATTTAAAACAAGTTGATTAATGGTGTCATGACATTCATTACAGTAACTTTAATGGTTACAGAAAATTTATGAATTGTGGTGTAATGCAGACACTTGCCACACGGTGGTGCCCTTGTACTAGATGTTTGCTTAATATTTAAAAAATATTTTAAATTAATATTTAAAAAACTAAAGAGATGGTAATTTATTTTAGAGAGAAAGATCAAACGATATACACCCTATATTAATTAATGGAGAACAGATACAATTGGTAACAAATAGATAGTAAACTTAAGTTGGACGTATGGACTGACCAAGTAAGCAAGCAGCTCCAACATAGAACGTATTTCTTTCAATCATTATTTGAGACTTATAAAGAACAGTGGAAATTAGAGATGTTACTGAAGCCTAAATTAAGTTGTTATGTGCAGTTTAAGGAAAATTTCTTTACTGAATCTTATGTCAAATTAATTTGAAAAGAAGACAGAGGTACTTATGTGCTCAGCTTAGAGCTGGAGTGCTGCCCTAGAGGTGGAAGTGGGGCGCTTTAAAGGAGTCCCAGAGGAGGACAGGTTATGTTCTGTATGTGATTTATGTTCGGTATAGGATGAATTTCATTTTATGTTTTATTGTCCACTGTATAGTAATTTAAGAGAAGATTTGTATACCAGGATGCAACAGAAAAACCCGGATTTGATTTGGATGCCTGAAGGTGAAACTATGTCTTGGTTATTTGAAAATGAAATTTTTATTATGGCAACCTTTGTTGAGAAGGCATGGACATTAAGACAAAAGACTTTGTATCCTGGGATGAGGTGATTTAGTTGTGATTATGCCAGGATGTTGTGGTGTATTATATTGTTTGTTTTCTTTTTATTCCTTGATGGTCATCTTTCCCAATGACTGGATAGTGTAATATAAGCCCATGTGGGCTGGGCACCTATGAGTGCATTACACTTAAATAAAAATCATCAATCATCATCTTAAAGAAATAACTGTCTTTTAAGGTCAATAGCAGGCTACTCTTAGTGGTGGTTTCCCGGACAGGGATTAGACTAGTCCTAGACTAAAATAAATAAAAGACATGTCCAAACTGAAAACAATTTGCACTTACATCAGTGCTCTTTGTTTTGCCTCAAAATGCACACAAGTAATGTTTTTAGTAAGGCATGTTTGTTAAAATTAGTTATATTTCCTAATTAAACTAAGGCCTAGTCCTGGTTTAAAATAATCCCAATCCAGGAAACCACCCCTTAGAGTTTTATAGGTCTTTTATTGAGAGTTATGACATTTTGTGTGATATGTTGGTATGGCAACTTCTCCAAGGCCCAGAAGAGTATATATGTGTATATATAAAGGAAGAGTGTTAATTTTTTTAAATGTGTGTGCTGCAAAAATACTTTCCCTACATGGATAAATAAATTTTACTACCCCTACAGAAAATGTATAAATTGTGGTGTAATGCAGACACTTACCACATGGTGGTGCCCTTGTATAAGCTGTTTGCTTAGTTGCTTGATAAATTTTCTTTTCATGGAGTTCTTTTCTTCTGAGACAATTTAGTTATTGATCATCAAATATGAGGAAAAAGGTTCTCATTGCCTTCGTTTTAATCTGTGACACAGTGTTCATATGAATCAGATGTATAAAATAAACTGAAATATAAATCCAAGAAATTTAAAAATAGTGTGTTTTGATATTCACCTTATTCCGCCACGCCCCTTTTTAATTCTTCGCTCTTCCGCATTTTGTCAACCGACTTCCGCTGCTAATATGGCACAGTGCATTCGGTGGTTAGTTTGGTGGTTAGAAGATTGTTTGTAGTTCACTATAACTTTAGTGAAATGACAAATATCGCTACTGCTGTAAATGTTTTACATTAGGAGCACGGTTAAAACTTCATACGACGATTGGATAGTCTTATATTGTCCCATCAATCGTCTCGTGGTTAGACGATATGAAGCGGCCGCGGCAAGTAACCTGGCATATTTAATTACCTCGTCCTGTCAGGAGTTGATGGAGCAGCATTGAAAATTATTAAAAGTATGTCTACCAATATTTACACAGTGATTTCGTCTTTTTTATAGCAAATGTGCACCTTAGCCAGTCCAATAACTATTTCGTTTTTATGTGGTACCATGATAGAATTCATTTGCAAACTTGCCAACACTTATTCCTTCAAATCATGAGACTAAAATCCTTTTAAGTGGAATCTCTAAAGCTCACATATGGTTTAAGAAATTCCTTACAGATAATAACTGATCACACTGTAAAGGTTTATATAACTGCATGGCAGGATACATCTGATCACATAGTAAATGTTTAATATAACTGCATGACAGGTAACAGCTGATCACATTGTAAAGATTTAATATAAATGCACAACATGATCACATTGTAAAGATTTAATATAAATGCACAACATGATCACATTGTAAAGATTTAATATAAATGCACAACATCTGATCACATTGTAAAGATTTAATATAAATGCACAACATCTGATCACATTGTAAATGTTTAATATAAATGCACAACATCTGATCACACTGTAAATGTTAAATATCACTGCATGACATCTGATCACATATGAAGGTTTAATGTAACTTTACAACCGGTAAAGCAAGACCACCCTGCAATAAATTAAGACACAGCTTTATCGGAGTCATCAAGAGCTGATCCCAAGCGTATATCTGGAAGCTGTTGGTGTATGTACTGGTAAAGTGCTTGGCGACTGTGTAATGGATGCAATATCAACCCTGTGTAAAGCTGAACCAAAGATGGTTGTTTCTCAGCAGAGATATGTACATTTGTGCCAGCTCAACACATGAAGCAGAAGCATTGAAGCAGTTTCTCGGACAGGGTTTACAGGACTAGGCCTTAATTATATTAGGACATTTTAGTTTTTACAAACAAATCCTACAAAAAAACAAAAATGGTGCGCATCTTGTGACAAAACAATGGCACTAATATATGTTGAGGTATGTCAGTAAAAGGTGTTTTTAAATTATTGTAGCTCAAATATGCATTTTAGCCTGGGACCAGGATAAGCCCTGTCCGGGAAACCGCACCATTGTTTTCCCATATCAGATGTATGCTTCAGGTTGAGTTGTGATTTTAAAGTGTAGTTGTGGTCAGAGACGGATAGATGCTCCCATTGTGTTTCTGCATCACAGTTTAGGAACATGTTGATTGTATCATCCTCACAGTTGTCCACTGCATCACTAAACATCAATGCATCTGTGAAAACAATATAACCATAAATATTTTTATGTTAGTATTTAAAAGAAACTTGCATCATTAGAATTAATATATAAATGGCACCCATACTTAAACAGAACAGTGTGTAAGAGAGATGCATTAAAAAGAGACAAAAACATTATACACACAACCTTTAACTACAGTGTTAAATAATAAGTTGTTTAATATGTCATTATCAATATCTGAATGAGAAATGAACTGACATTCTAGCATCTGAAATCTCAGTAACTTGTAGGAATCACGTGGTCTACTGTAAGAATGCAATGTACTATAATATCTCGTTGTACTATCGTAAATATAAAAATATAGGTGGACAATTAAAACCATTCAAATAGTTGCATTTTATAAACTAACATTACTGATCTTAAGTGTATTTGTAGAACGGACATCACAAATCTAACTTTAGGCGAACGAGCACAAAGTTAGCTAAGATAGCTTACCTGAAACTGGCCACCTTTTCAACACCAGGCGTGGTTTAAAGTTACCGGAACATCGTAGTCGAACCATTATTTGGGATAAGGGTGTTCCTCAGTTGGCTTAAAATTGGTAAGAAAGAAACATAAAGGCGCTCGAGTGAGCTTTTTAAGCTTAACACGTCGCCTTCAGTCACTGCCTCAGCTGCTCATCGTCTATGCGGCCGGAAGAACGTTGACAAAATGAGCGAAATGGCGCCGCCCTTGTTGTCGTGAAAAATAAGGTGAATAGACAAGATATAAAAACATTCTATTATTTAAATGTAACACTGATTAAGGCTTATCTGTAGATTCTGTGTAACATAAACATGAGATTTTCCATTAGTGCCACAGAGTGGCATCCCGCTGAGCTTTCACTGTGATTCTGACAGGTAAATTATCATCTTTGAAATAGGTGGCCTGAAGGCTTCTTTTGAAAAGGAAACCCTTTCCATTGTATAAAAACAGGCATGTTTATGGTCCCCACACAGAGAAAGCAATGCTTAAATATAATCTGAGCCCCAAATGAGTCTGATATTCCTACACATCACCATTATGCAAAAAGAGCACTCATATAAATTGTTGAAAAACAGTCCCTATAGTCAAATTTAAACTGTCAGCAGGGGGTCTCTTTCTAGTTCTTTTAAAATAATTCATATATTTTCTTTTATGACATAAAAGTTTTCCCAGACCACATTGACACAATTTAGAGAATAAACACTTTAATTCAGAGATAATAATATGTCAGGAAGAGTGTCTCAGTCCATTACTCCTTTTTGATTTGTCCATTCATCATTCATTATTAGTTTAGATTTTCTGGTTATTATCTGCACTATAGACTTTTAAGTTAATGATCATGTACAGCTGTCCTAACATCATTTTACTAGCATCCCACCAGTTAAATGTCAAATTACAGACTACTATTTCATTAAACATATATGCATTTTTTTTGCATTTACATGGGGCGGTGTCTAATGGATGATAAAACCTCTTCACAATTCTTAGTACCCTAAATTTACTACAATTACTGCACCCAAATTTGCCTATTTCTCTTTAATTCCCTCTTGGTCAGATCAGGTGATGGTGTTGTGTGTAAGCTTACTTGTTCTATTCATATTGCAAATTCTAATTATGCTGAATGGTTTTAAATCCATTGTTTTAATGCGACTGCATGAGTTAGTGCATGACTGCATGATTATTTTTATTTCCCAAGTTCCTGACACCCAACATTTTGTTTTGGTAGACTTAAAAATTAAGAATATATTATAAGGAGACCTGGGCCTGTACCAGAATGGCAGTTGAACAAAGTCAAGATTACAGGATTGGTTTGAGGTATTTTTCCATAACCGTGATTTTTTTTGCGCGGTTCGACCGTTCGTCCAAACAGAAACCCGGTATCACGTCACTGAAGCCGAACATTTTTGAAAACCCCTGCCAAGGTGATGTTTTTTCAGAAACGTGGTTTATGCTTCTGAGTAAGGAGTAAATATATACACACACACACACACACACACACACACACACACACACACACACACACACACACACACACACACACACACACACACACACACACACACACACACACACACACACACACACACTCCTGTACAACTACCAAAATGAGGACCGGGTAAATTAACCTGCAGTATGAGGACCACCATTTCTGCTTTAATTTGAGATAAACAAATGTTATATTCTAACACTAGGGGTGCCCATGAGCCTAGTTATCACCTCAGATTCTTAATAAAACAAAGGGAAAGAAAAAGTTTTTTACCAGCAGAGCGAGGACATTTTCATGGGGGCGCTATTGAGTTAATTTGTCAATGTATTGTTTGAACTACATTGATTTAGCTTTCAACCATCTTTGCCATTTAATGTTTCATCATGCAAGCCACAAACTGGGGTTTTTAAAAAACTAAATATTGTTGTTATTATAATCTGACTACAGTACTAAAATGCAAAGAGTTTCCTGTGCAATTATTAATTATACTAAAGGAACCAAATTTAGCAATATATATACCCACCATCCCGCAATTCCCAAAAAGCTGCAAGAGAGGTACCATCTGCAGTAACCAGATGAACATTTATTTTAACAATTTCAGAAAACAGTAAACGTTACAACAAAATGTTAAAACCAAAAAAAAAGGAAAAGTGAGAAACAGAGAAAGAGAGATTGAGATGAACACCACATTTTGCCTTTAAAATTTTAGTTTTCTTGAAGCAGATCTCCGATTTAGAGTTACAATTGTGTTGTACACAAAATTCTTCACATCCTTCCAAGATCGTTCATTTAGGGCTTCTTCTTCCTCTATGCACTTCATGCATGGCAGTTTTCCAGGAACTCTGCGCTCGGCTATAAACTTGGCCAAGTGTTTGTGTACTGCACTCCTCTCTGCCTCACTCCATGGTCTCTTCACATTTACCTTGGCCGACACTACAAATGGCAATGTAGATTTTGTAACATTAAATCATAAACCATTTACATTTATACTTTTGGCAAAAGCTTTTATCCAAAGTAACTTGCACTGCATTTAACATATACATTATTTGCATTCCCTGGTAATCAAACCCACAATCTTTAGTGTTGCTAAGTTACATGAACAACTAAAAGTATCAATTAAATAAAGTTTTTTTTTAAACTGCAACTGCTTGCTCACAGGCCATACCTTTGGCACTTTTGGTCTGTCGTCCTATGTTTTTATTTGGTGTGGGTTTTTTCAGCAGGTTTGCTCCTGAACAATCATCTGTAGCAGAAACGCATGAGAAGCTCTTAGTAAATACATTAGGTATTGTTAACCCTGTGTACTAAAGTGTAAACAGTAAAATGTGACATCAAGCCTTCATGAAACACTATCACACTACTACAAACAAGATTAAAACATTACTAACCATCTACATCTGATTCCGAACTACCATCTTCACGGCATGACTTAAGTCGCTTTTCAAGGAAGGAGAGATCAGCACCTCCATCTAAAAAACAAAGTCACACATAAACCTGTGCCTGTAACAGGAGTTTTGTACGGTCATGCATTACAAGATTTGTTGAGCCACAAACGTTTAGACAGTATATAGTTTAAGGGTGGTTGAATACTGTACGGTCTCTGCTGGAATTATAACATTTTTTGCAATCTACATGGAAATTGTAAGAGTCGGTTTACATCAACAGTGTAAAATCCACCTATGGAAAAGGACTTACCAATAACTAAGCACCCACCCACCAGAGGACCTGTATGATGCGAAATCAAACAGCTACCCACACGACCGTCGGTTTCTTTTGAAACGTTTTTACAGCAAGGTAAAGTTCAATTTCATCCCATTTCATAATTGTTTTATGTAATTGATTTTTGTCTTTATACTAGAAGTGTTCGAATTGTTATAGTTGCCATTTAAAATAAATAACTGTGAATGTGTGTAGATAAATTCTCAGTCTGCGAAAAAAGGGCCAAGATGAGATGATCTTTGATCAAAACCACAAATCAGTATGTGTGGGTTAACAGCTAACAAATTTTATATATTGTTTTGTATATTTAACTCATGAAAACCTGCCTTTCAAGACATGCTTGTTGTTTAAAGTATCTCTTTAGATCAGGTACAAGATTGTGGCATTTAAAGGGATAGTTCGGCCAAAAACGATATTAAACCCATGATTTACTCACCCCCAAGCTGTCCGAGTTGCATATGTCCATCGTTTTCAGACAAACACATTTTCGGATATTTTAGAAAATATTTTAGATCTTTCTGTTGATTAAATGTAATGTTACGGGGTCCAGCAATAGTCCACGACCTTCAAGTCCAAAAAAAGTGCGTCCATCCTTCACAAATTAAATCCAAACGGCTCCAGGATGATAAACAAAGGTCTTCTGTGGGTAATCCGTGCGGTGTTGTTGTAGAAATATCCATATTTAAAATGGTATTAACGTTATAAACTACCTTCTGGTAGCGCCGCCATCTTAGACTCAGGAGAGAGTATTAGCGTAGTGTACGCACTTTTCTTAGTGACGTATGACAAATTCGGAGGGCGGGGGGACAGCAGCAGCAGAGAAACCGCTGTATGCTGCGTAAGCTCTCATCCTGAATGCGCATCACTCTAAGATGGCGGCGCTACCAGAAGGTAGTTTATAACGTTAATACCATTTTAAATATGGATATTTCTACAACAACACCGCACGGATTACCCTCAGAAGACCTTTGTTTATCATCCTGGAGCCGTTTGGATTTAATTTGTGAAGGATGGACGCACTTTTTTGGACTTGAAGGTCGTGGACTATTGCTGGACCCCGTAACATTACATTTAATCAACAGAAAGATATAAAATATTTTTTAAAATATCCGAAAATGTGTTTGTCTGAAAAACGATGGACATATGCAACTCGGACAGCTTGGGGGTGAGTAAATAATGGGTTTAATATCGTTTTTGGCCGAACTATCCCTTTAAAAAACATTTTACTTCACTTCATGGATTCCAGATGCCTCTGCAATAAAGTCTTTTTCTGTGTGTACCTTAACCTTATTTTTTTAAATATAAAGTTTATCTACATTTGTGTTTACAGAAATCATGTACCACAGTGTTGACACTAAAGAAGTGGACGTTGTGCCTGCAGTCTGAGTAAAAAAATATGCGAGTTTAATACATAGATGGTAAATAACTGTGTATAATAAATGTGTATATAATTATGTGTGTGAGCAGTCTGCTCTCCAATCACTCACTATCGGTCCGTGCAGCGTGCATGATGTCAAACACACCTCTGTTACCTGGGGTCATTTAGGATGCGATGACGCGCAACTGTATGCATTTGTGCTGCACATGTCCAATTGTTATTGAGGCTGTTTACCCCTGGTATTAAGATGCATTTTGCCTGTTCAGATCACAAGTGAACAACGCTATAGACAAGTGTAAATGAGGTCTAAAACTTTTTAACCTCGTCAACTTTTGACCACATTAAGTTGTTGAAAACACATTCGACCTGATTGCTTTGTGGTGTAGATGCTCATGTGGTTAAATGTGCTTGAGCAGCCACAAAAGACTTTTGACTCTCCGCCTATTGATCTAATGTGTAATGTATTGAGCACAATGTTTTTACATAGGATCTGACTTCTAGAGCGAACACACAATATACAACGCTATCTTAAGGCTTTCATTGATGAAAATGAAGTGGCTGCTGTCCGCCTCTTTCATTTGTTTTAAATTCCCAACATGTGAAAGTTGTGTGAGCTTATTTCATAAATTTTTCTGAAATATCAGAGAAAGCTCTACATGTACAAAACACTGTGCAGCATGTTTACTAATAATATAAGCGGCAGACTCTAACATAATATTAGTTCACATCAATTTAAACCTGTCATTTCTCTTACTCGCGTTTAAACGAAAGCAGAGGGACTCGCCCACAGTCTCCACAGACCATCCCCTCAAAGCAATCAGGACAGAAGCGGTCGAATGTGGACAGAAGAGATCAATTAAAATACCAGGTGTGAACTTGATGTGTCTCTCTCGTCCACCAAAACGCATCTTAATACCAGATGTAAACAGCCCCTTACCATGACACGAAGCTTGGCATTCAGAAGCGAGTGCCTCACCCCCGAATCAAAGTAAACCCTACCCGAGACAACCTCTGCAAAGTGCACCACCTTACGCTTAAGCGTACCACACTCTGGTACAATTCGAAGCAATCACACTAGCAAAACGAACTGTACTTTGGGCTCAAACGTACCTTGGTACGGTAACAAGTATGTTTATGTTATTGTGATGTAAATTGTTTTTGAAGGTCAGAAGATATGCATCCTGTCTCAGCAAAGCCAGTGCAATGAAGTTCACGGTAATTGTTAATTTTGTAGTTTATTAGACATGTTTGACATGTTTATTAGAGCACGTTTTGTGAATGTCTTTTACTTTCAGTCTCTGTTTGTTTAATGGTCTGATTAGTTGCTAAATTGAACCATTGAACAAATACCTTGTCGAAAATAACAAATGTTTTGGTTTCCTAGGTAATCTACGTGTTGTTTAATTTGCTTGTTATATAAATAAACTACTTTAAAAAGGACTTTGTTGTTATTTATTCTTAGCAGGGTTTACCAGAAGTTACATGTGTTCCACAAAAGCCGTTTGTTTATGTTGTTACTGCTGAAACCATCTACATGATCTAGGGATGCCACTAACGACTATTTTTATAACGACTAATCTATCGATTATTCTAAACAAATAATTTACCATGAAAAAAAATTAACAAACTTTCAATCAAACATCCCTAAACCCTAATGTTCTTTTAATGTGGGATACTCTTTTTATATTGTATATAAATACTATTTATTATGTGATTTATATATTTTTTTCACGTTCTGGAAAGGAAAGCACGCTCAATGTGACACATATAAATTTACCTGCTAACATCAATTGATCCACAACAACTAAAATGTATTATTCTTGCAACTGTATTTGAAGAACTTATGCAAAGCAGAAATACAAAGATTTAAGCTGCGGTCACACTGGAGACCAGTTCATTATAAAGATCTTTGGCTTCATTCATTTATGCTTTTTAGTAAAGAGAAAGGTCACTCCATAACATAACGCTTTTCTGCTGGTCACATATCTCAATGTGTTATACCCCTGTCTGCCTTGTTGCCCTGATTATTGGATTGTTTACCCGTGTATGACCTTCTGCCTGTTTACTTGGACTTATGTTTGTGGATTGCCCTGATATTAAACTGCATTTTGGATGCTCAACCCTTCGTGTCTCTGAGCAGTTTGTTACAGATTTAAAATGTCTGTTGTATTGTGTTTACTTAAAAAATAATCAACTTACCCTTTGCTTCCCCACTCTTGGTCTGTCGCCGTCTGTTCTTATTTGGTGTGGGTTTTTTCTTCAGGTTTGCTCCTGAACAATCATCTGTAGCAGAAACGCATGAGAAGCTATTAGTAAAAACATTAGGTATTGTTAACTCTCGTGGTACATGTCTTCAAGATTCAAACATTACTTACCATCTACATCTGAACCATCAGCTTCACGGCATGATTGACGTGTCTTTTCAGCGGAGGAGAGATCAGAACCTCCATCTAAAAAACAAAAAGTGTAACTGTGAGCTTCATACGTTATAACAGGATCAGGTGTTTTATTAACTGAGCTTGACACAAAACAGAGATTTGAATCATGTCATAAAAAACAACTTACACTTTGTTTTCTCACTCTTGGTCTGTCGTCGTCTTTTCTTATTTGGTGTGGGTTTTTTCTTCAGGTTTGCTCCTGAACAATCATCTGTAGCAGAAACGCATGAGAAGCTATTAGTAAAAACATTAGGTATTGTTAACTCTCGTGGTACATGTCTTCAAGATTCAAACATTACTTACCATCTACATCTGAACCATCAGCTTCACGGCATGATTGACGTGTCTTTTCAGCGGAGGAGAGATCAGAACCTCCATCTAAAAAACAAAAAGTCCTTTGCCTATAAACTCTTTACTGAGATAATTACGTTTCAGGTGCTTCTAACACCATGTCCTAACTACATGCACCACGGCGACATCCGATAAAAGGTATGTTTTCCATGATAATCAGAGTTTTGTCCTAACCAACCACAACGTGACACCACAATTACTCTATTTTAGAAACGGTCTGACATGTCATGGCTGACAGCTCAGAGATCTTATTTGATGAAAGCTATGCGCATTATGAATATTATGTCTCTCCTCTTTCATGTTTGTAGAGGTTTGATTCAAAAGCAGAAATAAATAACAAATCCCTAAAGTTGCACAGGGGAAAGCACCAAGAAGCGTAGGAATGTGTCTGTGTATGTGTGCATGCTCTTCAGCTGCAGTGTGATAGGGCAGCGCACAAACAGAGCAAACTGTTATGATGTGGCACGCCCCTGTTTAAGCCCGATTTATGGTCGTGCGTAGATTCTACGAGTGTAGCTCTGCGTAGCCTGACACGCACCTCACAAAAATTTTAACAGCGCGTCAGATCTACGCGGACCACAAGCGCTGTGATTGGTCCACCAGAACCCCTCTTGTCAGGTAAAAAAACTGCGTCATAGGTATTTCCGTTTGTGATGGTGAAAATAAGATGAGCCAAGTTAAGGAGTGATTTAACTCAAACTGCATCAAAAGTCGCTGTTTATTTACTTCCATCATTGCTGGAATTCTCAAATTATACACAACAAGTTGCTGTTTCTTCTTCGTTTGTGGGTTAACTTGCTAAGCTTCTCCTTCTTTGACGTTTGCGCTGCTGCTGTGGTGACACGCATGGTTACTGCCTACCAGCGGTCTGTGCGTGTGTTTGCATGACGATGCAAAAGTATAAATGAAAACCGACGCGGAACCTACGCCGTCGCGGCTATGCCATAGGACCTACGCACGACTATAACGAGCCCTTTAGTCCTATTCAGTATGGACAGACAAACTGCCTGTCGCTGGAATCATATCGCTTCGCATGTAGTTAGGACACGGTCTTAGTTAGGGTGACCATATGTGCCATTTTCCCAGGATGTGTTCTCGATGACGTATGCGGTCGACAAATTATACTTCCAGAAGATGCACCCGAAATCCTGGCCAAGACACTTCCCGGGAAAATGGCACGTATGGTCCCCTAGTGTTAGTGCCAAAAAATTTGAAATTTAAAAACTTACCCTCAGCCAGCTTTACTCTCTTTTTCTTTGTTCTCGGTGAGACACCCACAGAATTCAGTGTGGGACCTTCACCTGAAACAGATAACAACATTAAAATTTTATAGAAATATACTTTTACATGGACTACTTCTAAATTAAAATAATTACATTGGTAGTATACAGTAAATGATAAATCTGCTATCAGTTGTCCAATAAAGTCAATGATTAGCTCTTAAAAATTACCCTAGTGGGTAAACCACAGGCAGTTAAAAGATGTGTGGCTACACAATAAAAATGCATTGGAGATAAAACTGCAAACGTACCACAGGCCAGTGCAAGTGTATTAAGGTTCTTCCCCCTTAAAGTCTGAGTGCCTTGCTCCATTGCAAACAGAAGCTTACTTATTTTGGCAATTTGAAATGTTTTGTCCGTTTGCCTATAAAAGTCACCGTGAACTCTGATATCATGTCCCATGAACCTTGCAACTTGCTCCAGTTCTTGTTCACTAAGGTCCAAGAGTTGGCAGAGTGTGGCAACTTGTTTTCTTAATTTAGTTGACCTCAAGAGTTCAGGGTTTTCTGCTTTGCTTTTTTTTGCATATTTCCGCAGACAGTCACATCCGCGTATGTTTGTCATCACACCGGGTCTTGCAAAGAGATAGGGATTTTCAGCAGGTACACCAGCTTCCACTCGCTTTTGAACCAACAAATCAATTGATGCCTTCATTCTCTTTGTCAAGAAAACTGGAACTTTCTTTCCTCGTTTTCCTCTGATTTCTATGCGAGTTAATAACTTGCTGAGCTGCTTTTCCAATGGTGACAAGGTTTTATAAATGTCCTCGTTTATGGCACTTGTGCTTGCTTTCATGTAAACGTCAAGAGTAAGGCGTGATGCTTCCCCTTCACGCCGCTTGTTGAAGATAATGACCTGTGCTAGAACGGACTCGTTTAATGTTTTGTATGCATCTAAATCCATTTGTTCTGTCAATTCCTTTCTTGCTTCATCTTCTACCATCCTGAGATGGTCTCTTAAAGCAATCACATTTTTTGTGAGGGGGATGTCATCATCTTTATTCCATCTTTTTTCCTGTATGGTTTGGTGAGCTGTGACAGAACCACTGTTTCTCCAGTTTTTCTCCTCAGAAATAGCATCCAGCTACAAATTAAAAGTATTATTATTATTATCAGAAAAAAAGCAGAGAGTTGGCTCCTAGTTATATCTATTAAATCATTTAAAATCTTTCACATTAATACATAAAGAACTTTTAATGGTATAATCCTTATGATCAGAATGTCAAATTGAAATCGCAGGGTTCATGAGTTAATAGCAAATGCTTACAATTTAATCGTAAAATGAATTTAAAGTACGTTTAAAAAAAGAGGAAAAAAACTGGCAACACTTTATAATAAGAATATATTTCTTAACAATTAGTTAATGCATTAGATAGCATGAACTAACAATGAACAATATTTCTACAGCATATATTAATCTTTGTTCATGTTAATTTCAGCATTTGTTAATGCATTTATAAAATCAAGCGTTATAACTTTTAACATTAATTAATGCACCATGAACTAACATGAATAATTAACATTAACAAGACTTAATACATCTTGAAAAACTATATTGTTCATTGTTTGTTGATGTTAGTTACTGCATTTACTAATGTTTACTAATACAACCTTATTGTAAAGTGTTACGAAAAACTTACTAAGATTTGTATAATTTGAATGTCATGTAACCATTATGCAATACTACAGTACATCATAAAACCGAGAATTCATGCGACAGACATCACTTCGCCCAAGAAGCAGTGCTTCACCTTCTGAGAATATAGTTCCCAGTATGTATACTGTTAAAAGATGGCTTATATGACCTTGTTATTTCACATCACACATATACCTGTGTGATTTGTATAGTCAAAACACATAAATAGGAAAATGTTGGCGTTATTTTGTCACTTATTTGGAGCAGTATGCTAGCTGGAGCCATTCAATTCCAGTCTTTGTGCTAAACTTAGCTAGCAGGGGCATGCGTCAGACAGAGTTACAGCATGCACGGAGATGAAAAAAATATGTATGGACTTATTTAACTCTGGGGGATACGGTGAATAAGCTAAATTCCCAAAATGTGGGCGTGTTCCTTTAAAAACGTCATGTGTCTTTACGGGATCTTTGCTGTATCTGTGTGAATGCAAGCACAGATTCCGAGAAGTCATTGACAGTGTGAATGAAGATCAAACTATTCCAGACAAAACCAGGATGCATTTTCTGTAATGTCTGTGTAAAAAAGGGCTGAATAAACTTAAATACGGAAGAAAAATTAATGTTTTTAAAACGTGCAAATGAGATATTAAAATATTTACTGGAAAATCACAGGGAAATTCTCAAGTAAATAATTTAGGTCAAAGGTGTTCAGCTGCAAAAAAGTCTGAAAACCAGTGGTGGCTGGTGACTTATTTTTCGAGGCCAAATGATATAAAGCTCGTCACAACATGTATGTAACCTGTTATGTGTGTGGTTCATCATTTTAAAAATATGTGTTCGGCACGTCATGTAAACTGTGCATCACGTCATGTCAGAATATGAGCCTGCTGCAGATGCTTCAAAGGGGTTTATGATAAGAGAGACGCTCACATTTGCCAGATACTCGCTTAATCTTATGTGTAATCAAAGTTAGGGTTAAGTTGGTGTCGTACGAGTATTTTGTGAACATGAGCGTCTCTTTTATCATTCGATGCGTGTGCACCAGGCACGTATTTTAAAAAGAGGCATGATGCACATGGTTCACACAAACAAATATTTTGACATGACGAGCAACACACGACACTGCGAACACATTATGAATTACGCACCTCAGAAGAGAAGTCATCAGCCGCCACTGTTAAAAAAACCCTGTGCTATAGCATAGAGCCAATGGAAGTGTCCAGATACTTGATGTTTAATATGTGGAACATACCTAAAAACACAATTAGACTGAACCACAGTCTCTATAAATAGCAATGCTGACATTGCGGGCACGTGTGTCAAAATTGAGGCATAAAATCTGTTTCCGCCACACGGGACTTTTACAATGCATCTCATCCAATATCCACCCCTCGCCGCATGGTTGTTGTATGTTTTTACTAAATACAACAATAAATACGTCAAGTCTGACCACCAAAAGCGTTTGATAATTTGAACTTTCAACCCAGAGGTGTTTGTTTTTAGTTCAAAGCAACTGTTTGAAAATGTGTGACACTTTCAATCATTCCGTGTGCTTCCACTAAACTCTGGACACTAATGAAAGCTAGGTGGACATGAAATTATATGAAAATATATATATGTTTTTATATGTATGCATTTATATGTATGCATATAAATAAAAATTATCTATATTTTTGAAGAGTTTGGTTCCAAAACGCAATAAATCCATTTTGACCAATTGAAAGTGTCAAGATGAAAACCACTATTTTCTGTTACAAACTTTCACATAGCATCTTTAGGTTATAAAAACATAAAAAATTCAAATCCATAACTTGATTTTCAAAGACTTATTATAAAAACGGATTATTTTTTCCACAAAATGCAATAAATCCATGACAAGTTTTTATTCAAAATGCTATAAATCTATTGAATCAATCGCCTATATAAATGTGCATTCATCTTCGCCATGTTATATTCATTTAGTTGACTAGTTGTACACACTGATTTAAAAAATAAACATTAATGTCATTAATCAAAACACTTACTTTGTGATATTAAGAACACTGTCATTGCTGCGGTTATACTTGACGTCTTCGCTTAACGTTTTTCACAGCGATCAGCTGTAAAATGTTTTGGTCCTGCTCGATTTTCGTTGACTTTGAGTAAAATTATGGAAAGTTTTTCATAAGATCCCCTGGGGTCAATGTGTTATCATGACAGAAACTTGATGCTGTCGGTCCGGGCAAACAAGCGATCGTCTCCCAAAGTGCCTCTTGCGTGAATTATTAGATGTTGATGACTTACGTTTCCATCACAGGTTTATCAATGCTATTAAAGTATTATTTTGTTTTTGTTTGTTTGTTGATCATGAAGTACAAAGTAGATGAGGAAAACTAGGACTCCGTGTACTCAGCGAGCCGCCATTGTTTGTTTACATTGCGTGAATGGTGCGCTGTAATCTGTGGAGTGGATTTATGGCATTCTGTAAAAAAGGAGGAGTGGCGTTTATTGCGTTTGGGAAAAAAGATGACAGAATAACACGGCGGATATTGGATTTTGCGTAAAATTAAGAATTTACTTTTTAATACTGACCTGATATAATACTGGTTCTGGCAGTAACTAATTTTTTTTCAAAAATTGCGTTTATTGCGTTTTGGAACCAAACTCTTCATTTATATGTATGCATTTATATGTATGCATATAAATAACAATTATATATATATATATATATATATATATATGGTGTCATCATTGGAAGCAGTGACATGAGCGACCCCCGCAACTCCTTCTCGTACTTTTGAGTGACTGACAGCTCCCTGTGCAAACACTTTAAAGTCACAACCAGATTCATCGAAACAAATAACGCAATTTGACGCGAGGTACAGAGGAGCGATTTAAATCCGATCAAGCATTACGTTATCCTCGCCGAGCGCAGCTCGTGGTTGCTAAGAAACACGCCACGGGAGCGCGCTTTGGAAGAAAGAAGCGCTTTGATCCGCGTTTAGCACGTGTTTTAAAACGTGACACGCGAACGGCCACGGAACGCTGTAATGTAACATTACGAAATACACATTTCCTCCTTAAATTAAATGACAAATGCAACTTTTTAAAAGATTTTGAAAAAGCACATACCTGTGTTGAACGCTCTCCCATTGTTTCCTGGACACCAAGATTGAAAATGTATATCAGCATAACACATATTTAACATATCAAAATGTACAGACTGCACAAATACAACCAAATGAATGCATCCTAATTTATCTTAATCTTTGATCACATGACTCTTAAAGTGAGGCCTACAGGCTGTACTGATGTTACAATCTATGGTCTTAAGTTTTGATTCAATTTTAAAACATTAAACAAGGGTTAAAACATTATGTTTTACAAAAACGACACAGTGTAATGTTAGTCTGTGAATTGATATGCATTATGCTTTCTGGACAATTAAGACAATTAAAACAAAAACATGCATTTAAATAAATATGAAGAAAAATAATAATGTTAGGAACACTTACCTGACGAAGAAAAGTTTGTTCATAACGGCTTGCGCATTTATTGTGATGCTGTCTAAGTCTCTCCAATCTTCTCTGAAATCGCTCCATCAACCATGAGTTATAAACAAACGCTGATGAGCAGTGAAGTGAAATGGGGGATGGGGAAACAGTGTAGCAGTGTAGCGCTGGTCTGGGGAGTGGGGGTTGGGCGACGCAAACACGTGCAGTGTAGCACTGGTCTGGGGCATTGGGGGATGGGCGTTTACTTTGTATAACAATATAGTCACAGTGTTCTATTTAATCGCTACTGACCGCCAGAGGCGGTGCTTAAGCACTGAATGATCCATCTCGCGCATGCGCAGGTCGAGTGTTTATACCAACAAAGTCACCCGTGACCCCTGATGCCTACGGAGAGTCTATAACTTCCGGTGACATCAGAGGATCTGTTCCTTTTCATCTTCTCGCTTCGCAGGTTGTTTTTTCCGCGCTAGCAAAAGACTAGGATATTGTGTTTCATTCGTTGCTGGTGGCCTTGTGGCATTGTATTGTCGGAGCAGCGAGTTGCTCGCCCTCCAAAGGCCGCAACGGAATCCACCGACAGGTGAGTTACAAACTTTTTACATAACTGCTCGTTTGGTGCATTTGTTGGTGACGGCTGTGTTTTCGCTCCCTCTCCCGACATTTGTAATCTAACGTTAACAGTTACCTTTATATTATTGATTCATCTGCGATTTATTGTTGTAACACGGACGCGTTTTTGGTTGATTGTTCAGCTGCGCTCGTGTAGTTACTTCGTGCCAACTCGGTTGTGCCGGTTTATTTTGTTAAACGTCTTTTTGCGCCTTAACTGCGCTTTGTGTATTTAGTACCAACTCGGTTGTGTCGGTTTTTCGTTTAAACGTTCGGCGCTTAACTGCGCTTGTGTATTCGTGCCAACTCGGTTGTGCCAGTTTTTTGTTAATCGTTCGGCGCTTAACTGCGCTTTGTGTATTTTGCAACAACTCGGTTGTGCCAGTTTTTTGTTAATCGTTTCGGCGCTTAACTGCGCTTTGTGTATTCGTGCCAACTCGGTTGTGCCGGTTTTTGTTAATAGCGCTTACCCTTAACTGGCTTCACAACGTTTGCGGTGACGGTTGTGCTTTCGCTCCCGGCACCGGTACTGCGTTTAGTGTCTTATTTTTTCGTTGCCCTAAGCTGGTGGAGGCAGTGCTTTCGCTCCCGTTCCCAGCATATTTGTGCCTCAGGGACTAGATTGGTGGCAGTGTTCCCGCTGAAGCTAATCTTTTTTCTTTTTTGCTACATTTGTTGGTGAAGGTTGTGCTTTCGCTCCCTCTCCCGGCATCTGTACTGCATTCTGTGTCTATTTTTTCGTTGGGATAGTTTACCCTTAGCTGGTGAAGGCAGTGTTTTCGCTCCCGCTCCCAGCATAGGTGTGCCCCTGTGACTAATTGGTGGCAGCGTTTCCGCCGAGGCTACCTTTTTTTCTCAGTTGCCAGCATGGTTGGCAACCACTCCTGCTCGGCCTGTATGGCTCCTCTGCAGCTTGAGGATGGCCATGATTTATGTCCCTCATGTCTTGGCTTTGAACATTTAAAGGAGGGTCTTTCTGACGACCCCTGCATGAACTGTGGTATCATGCCTCGGGCAGTGAGGGCAGCTAGACTGGCTGAGGTGGAGCAACTGTCGGGCTTTACTTCGTCGATTGGACATTTGACCCCAGCCCAGCGACTGGTTCCAGATCAGACTGGGCAGTCTAAACGTCAGGCTGCTGAGGCCGCAGGCCCCACTCCTGCAAAAAAGGCCAAGGGACCCCGGCTTGCCTCTAAAGTGGACCAACTAACAGCGGAGCTCAATACTATGAAGTCCCTCTTCCTGGCTTTCCAGTCTGGGACTGGAGCAGAGCCGCCAGATGATTTTGTCCCTTCGGCAGCCTCCTTGGAGTCGGAGGACGATGTGCTTTCCATGGCAGCTTCAGCTGGCCAGTTTAATGAATATGAGCCAGAGGTACTTCCACAGATGGGAGCCTCCCAACCTTCTGCGGCCGGCTCCCGGTCTTCAACCCATAGCTCTACTGGTGGTGTTGAGGACTGCTCTATGGGAGCCATCATTCGTATGGCTCTTGCTCGTCTCCAGTTGGACGTCCCGCAAACTCAGCCGGCTCCGGCCAGTGCTTTTTTCAGGCGTGTCCCAGCCTCCGTCAGCTTTACTGCGCCCCCATCGGAGGAGTATTTGAGGGAGTTGCAGGCATGTTGGAGGGATTCTAAGGCCCTCTCTCATGCAACGTCCGATGGCCGGACCCTGGCAGCCATGCAGGACGCACAGAAGTTCGGATTGGACCGCATGCCAGCAGTTGAGCCGACAATAGCGGCTCTTATCATCTCACCTGATGAGGCTTTGAGGCCGGATGCTAGGTGCCCTCGCCCCCAGTGCCGGATTACAGATGACCTGCTCTGTAAGGCCTATGATGCAGCGGCTCGCATGGGACGCATCGGTAACTCCATGTCCCACCTGATGCTCGCTTTGTCAACTTCCCTGCAGGAGACTGAGTTGGATGCCTCTGTCCACAGCTTTAGCGATGCTTCACTACAAGCATTCGCATTGATGTCTAGGGAATTGGGGCGGTTGATGTCTACTCTTGTGCAGGCTCGCCGCCAGGTATGGTTGGCACAATCTCCTCTCACTGAGGCCTGTAGGAGAACCCTCCGCAGTGTTCCGGTGGAACCAGGGGAGCTGTTTGGTTCCGCAGCTCTGGAAGCGCTTGAGCGCACGGTCCAAGCCGGACGGACTCGACAGCAGCTGTCCGGGCTTCAGAGAAGCGTTCCGCCTCCTAGCAGGCCTAGAGGTCCTCCAGCTGTCCCACAGCGCAGCTCTCGTCCACAGGCTCACCCCAGGGGCTACCTAAGGTCTCTGCGCCCACGTCCACAGCCTGCTCAGCAGCAGGCACCGACCTTTCGGGTGCCTGACCGGCTGCCCTCAGGACAACCTCAGTCCTTTCCGACCCGTCGTGCCTCTGGAACCTTTAGAGGCCGGGGACCCCGGCGCTGAAGCCCGGGGGTCGGCCGTCGGCTGTTTTTCCCAGCAGCAGCTCAGCTATTGGGCTGCCTCCACCAGGGACCCATGGGTGCTCTCAACCTTAACCCACGGGTACAAACTTCAGTTCCGACGCCGGCCCCCAGCCCATGGCCGGGTCAAGATGACCATCATAAACGACCCGGCAAAAGCCCAAGCCCTCACCCAGGAGTTGTCCGCCCTCCTGGACAAGGGTGCCATTGAGCCAGTAGATCCCCTATTGCACCCCGGGGGGTTCTACTCAACTTACTTTCTGGTAGCAAAGAAAGATGGCGGACTCCGTCCTATCCTCGACCTGAGGGGTCTCAACAGGTTCCTGAAGGTTCTGAGGTTCCACATGCTGACCACTGCAGAGGTTCTACGTACAATTGCCAAAGGAGAGTGGTTTACGTCAGTAGACCTGAAGGATGCCTACTTCCACATCCCTATAGCTCCACACCATCGGCAGTTTCTGCGGTTTGCCTTTCAAGGGCGCCATTTCCAGTTCCGAGTGCTCCCATTCGGTCTCTCCCTCTCCCCTCGGGTGTTCACCAGGTGTGTGACCGCAGCCCTTTCGCACTTGCAGTCGCGGGGCATGAAGATTCTCCCATATCTGGACGACTGGCTCATCTGTGCGCCATCCCAGTCTCAAGTGGCACTGGACACGTCGTGTCTTCTCTCCCATGTGGCCCGCCTGGGCCTCCGGGTGAATTTTACAAAGAGTTGCCTGGTTCCATCGCAGGGCACGCTTTTTCTCGGTATGACTCTAGATGCAATCACCATGAAGGCTCGCCCATCACCACAGCGGGTGGACGACATCCTCCACCTCCTCCTCCTGTTTCGGGAGGGCAGGCAGTTACGCTATGTGGAGTTTTTGCGCCTCCTAGGGAAGCTGACGGCTGCCGCTACCGTGATTCCTCTAGGACTGCTGTCGCTGCGTCCCCTCCAGAGGTGGTTGCACGGCTTTCATCTAGATGTCCAGTGGCACCGACACAGGAAACTCAAGGTGTCACGTCGTTGCCTTCTTGCTCTGGCCCCATGGAGAGTAAGGTCATTTCTCCTGCAGGGCATGCCCTTGGGTTCCATTGCATCTCGTCGGGAAATCCTCACAACAGATGCTTCTCTCTCGGGGTGGGGTGCTGTGTGGCAGAATCGAACAACTCAGGGGCTGTGGTCTGTCCGGGAGCGCTCAAAGCACATCAATGTTCTGGAACTGCGGGCTGTGCACAGGGCATTGCAGGCCTTTCTTCCCTTCCTGGGAGGCCGGCATGTGCTTGTGCGATCAGACAATGTCTCAACTGTGTCTCACATAAACCACCAAGGAGGCACCAGGTCTGCACCGCTGCTGCAGGCGTCCCAGGACCTCCTGCTGTGGGCAGGGCCACACCTGGCCAGCCTGAGGGCGATGTATTTGCCTGGGGAGCAGAATCAGGCGGCAGACTTACTCTCCCGTTGCAAGCCTCCGCCGGGAGAGTGGCGGCTTCATCCGGATGTGGTCCTCAGCATCTGGGACATCTTCGGCAGGGCAGGGGTGGATCTCTTTGCCTCAGAGGAATCGACCCATTGCCCCCTCTGGTTCTCCTGGACGGAGAAGAGCAGCCCTCTGGGCCAGGATGCTCTCGCACACGATTGGCCAGAGGGTCTCCTCTATGCTTTTCCACCAATCCCTCTGATTCTTCCAACACTGCAGAGAGTCCTCCAGCAGGGTCACAGGCTACTGTTGGTAGCCCCCTTCTGGCCGGGAAGAACATGGTTTCCACTGTTGTACAGTCTCTGCAAAGGTTCACCGTGGCGCCTCCCAGACAGGAGGGATCTCCTGTCTCAGTTACAGGGCCGAATCTGGCATCCCGATCCTCATCGCCTGCAGCTGTGGGTCTGGTCACTGCAGGGCCCGACCCGCTGCTGACTGAGTGTTCAGATGGCGTCTGCAATACCATATTGAATGCAAGGGCGCCTTCTACCCGGGCGCAGTATGAGAACAGGTGGCAGCTGTTTACTACATGGTGCTCAGACAGGGATGTGGACCCTGTGCACTGTTCAGTTCCAAAGATTCTAGAGTTCCTCCAGTCACTCTTGGATGGCGGCCGGTCCCCGGCTACCTTGAGGGTATATGTGGCAGCTATTTCCTCTCGACATGCTCGGGTGGACAACGACACTGTGGGGTGTCACAGATTGGTGTCTCTTTTTCTGAAGGGTGCATGGCGGTTACGCCCCCCACGAGCACAGCGCGCCCCAGCCTGGGATCTGCACCTGGTGCTCGATTCTCTATGCTCACCTCCCTTTGAACCCCTGGCTCAGACAGAGCTGAAGTGGGTCTCTATTAAGACTGCCTTTCTCCTTGCTATCACGTCAGCGAAGCGTGTTGGGGAACTTCATGCGCTCTCTGTGAGTAACTCATGTTTGCGGTGGAACTCCGATGGCTCAGGGGTTACCCTGTGGCCGAATACAGCTTTTCTTCCGAAGGTTTTGTCTTCATCCAACCTTAACCAACCTATCCACCTGGCGCAATTTACTCCCCCAGAAGGGGAGGATAGATTACAGCGGCTGTGTCCCGTACGGGCTCTCAAAACCTACGTGGTCGCGACTGCGAGTATAAGGCAGTCAGACCAGCTCTTCCTCTGCTATGGTGGTCCTAGAAGGGGCTGTGCTCTCTCCAAACAGCGGTTGTCTCATTGGGTGGTGGATGTAATCACCCAGGCATATAAACGAGGTGGTCACCCCCTGCCATCCGGGGTGAGGTGCCACTCTACCAGGGCGGTCTCAACTTCATGGGCGGCCCTGCGCGGCGTGCCCCTGGAGCGCATCTGTGAGGCGGCATCATGGGCATCCCCAAGTACCTTCTCCAGGTTCTACCGGGTGAATGTCGCCACCCCCCATCCACTGGAGGTGGTCCTGTTGCCGGACTCTGTGCTCTCCTCTCAATAAGGTATGTGCTAAATTCCTCGTGACTTTTTTGGTATATGTCATCCAGTGCTTAAGCACCGCCTCTGGCGGTCAGTAGGGATGAAATAGAACGAGAGTTACGTATGTAACTACGGTTCTATGAATCCCGGATGACCGCCAGAGCGTTCTGTCACTCAGAATCACTGTGTACTCGCGAGAAGATTCTGTAGGAACAGATCCTCTGATGTCACCGGAAGTTATAGACTCTCCGTAGGCATCAGGGGTCACGGGTGACTTTGTTGGTATAAACACTCGACCTGCGCATGCGCGAGATGGATCATTCAGTGCTTAAGCACCGCCTCTGGCGGTCATCCGGGATTCATAGAACCGTAGTTACATACGTAACTCTCGTTTCACATGGAAGAATCTTGACTTTTTCAGCATTAATAAGAATATATGATATTTTAACACTGTATTCATTTTGTTAAAGGCCTGCATTAAAACTTTTATTAAAGTAAATTTACAAAAGCAGTACCATTAAGCATTATATGCAAAAATTTAGTGATTATAATCCAGTATGTAAATGATGCATTGATTAAACAATTCTTTAAATTGGAATTATATGAGAAAATTAAGACTAAACTAAACTTCTATTAAATTAGTATGTCTACACTGTATGTAATGTAATTAACTGGCTCACAGAGGTACAGAGTTATTAGTTTGTGAGCTGAAGTTATATGGATGTACATTTACTTTAATGTGTGGCTACAAACAGTTGTGTAGTGCAAGGTATACAGAATATACCCACTTTATTAGATGGCATGGGGTAAACCCACTTTTAAATTCCAAATATTAATGAATAATATTAATTTCATAATGATCCTTACGCTGAGAAGTCAAGCAGCTGTAGTTAAGCGACAATACTGATTCCATTTTGGAGTTAACCAAATATGCAAGACTAATCAAACATGTCACTGTTTATAACACAGGGCATTCAACCTTAGTTTTGCCACTATGTACTGTGTCTTAAGAACTAGTCTGATCAACTAGGGCTAATCAGTACATTTTGTATGTACGTATTCAAACGTAACTGACTTAAAGCAACACTATGTAGTTTTTTTACCTTTAAATAATGTCTCTAAAATTATTTCAGTGATAAAACAACTTTTAACTGGACAAATTGTACTGTTGCTGCAACCTGAGCAGCCTCCTAGCTGCTACAAGCACACTCTGAAAGTGGCGGTGGAGGGTAGGAAACACAGCCCCGCCCCTCCCCCTGCCTGCAGAAGAGTGTCTGATACCAGGCACTGTTGTGCTTTTCAACCACATGGGGGAGCTGTAAGTCATTTTTACATGGAAACTACATAATGTTGCTTTAAAACAGTTATAAACAGTTTTGAAGAAAATAGATTACTAACTTGTATGACTAGTCTAAACAGTTTGTGCAGTCGACCACAGGACATACTGTGTGAGTGACTGGAAGATAGCATTGTGCTATCAGCACTATAAGATAGGGTATCTAATTAAAAAAAAATGCTAACGGTAGCCGAATAGCAATGAAATCACGATGCCACTCTCCATTCAAATCGCCATTCAAAGTCACACCTCTTTCAAAACACATGAACATGCACAGATCAGACGGTCACATCTCATGTCTCGTTCACCAGTGAGAAAACTTTGCAGTACAAAGTGAATAACATTACCAAAATAACCAACATAAACAACTGTTTTACATCAGAATTAGTTAAAGCACACTTTCGGCTGTGTAGACGTAGTAACATAACTATATCGTTATGCTAATCCGTAAACGAACACAAATTTCATAAGCAACACAATGTTTCATCAAAGTAGAATATCTGAATCCATCTCAATACAAACATATCGCGTACCTACCTTAGCAAAATAAACTTTTAGACCCTTTGCCTCCTGCAGCTGTTTGCATCTCGTGGTAAAGCAGTAAAGTTGCCGATGTTCATTTGTGTTTTTGCTCTTTGCTGATCCAGGCGGTTTTTGCTGTTGTTGTTATAAAAGATGTCTTTCGTTTTGTGGCTCCTGTGCAGGTTGTCAATTCAGCAGAAAAGTTTATCATTATCCCTCTGTTTACAGACAGGAGATGAGCGCACGTGAACGCACCGATGATGTATGGTGTCTGCGTGAACAAGCTGCGTCGTGACATTCAAATTATGCTTACGGATGAGGGACAAAAAAAGGCAACGTCCGTTCAAACCGAGATCTATGATTGGTTTAAAAATTTTTGGTCCTACGCCTTTCACAGATGACATAAATTTCAACAGATACATTCAAACAACTTAACATATTGATTGCTATCAGGATGTGAGGAAACTTTTAATCAGCATAACCAAAAGTGTTTCTGGATCAAATCAGATACCCTGCCTTTAACCAAATAGCTGTCTCCCTCCAAGTGACCAAGTCTGTGTGGCCAGGTTATACAACATCTGACTTCAGTAAAACTCCATCAACCTCCAAAATAGACAGCATAACACTAGTGATGACAATAGAATAAATTATATGAAAAATAATAAAGTATACATGGAAAATGTACAGTCCCCTCCATAACTATTGAAACAGAAGCAGGTTTTGTGTTATTTAAGCTGTTTACCAAAATTTATTCCAGTTAAAGTCATATAGTAAATATAGGCTTAAAGTGCACACATCCAGTTTGGATGAATGGTTTAGGCAGTTTAAAATGTGAGAGTAAAATAAGATCATCCACCACTGTTATCCTATATAGGTGTACAGGATTTTTATGTTGCTAAGCTCATCATTGTGTTTTTTAGTTAGAATGTTGATCTGTTCACTCTTAAGGTTCCTGCCATCTCTCTGATGGATTTGTTGTGTTTTGATATATATCTAAAAGGGGCAGTTACATTAAATGGCTGTTATTCCCCTGCTGAAAAAAAGCATCAAACCAGCATGGACCAGCATGGGAATTATGCGGGTCTTTGCTGGTTTAGCTGGTGTTCACTAGCACAGTGGTTCTTAATGTTATTCCTGGAGGCCCACTCACTGCCCTGCACATTTTGTATGTCTCTTTTGTCTGACAGACTCAGTTCAGTTCATGGAGATCTCTTCTAATGAGCTGATGATTTGAATCAGGTGTGTTAAATAAGGGAGACATAAAATGTGCAGGGCAGTGGGCCTCCAGGAATAACGTTAAGAACCACTGCACTAGCAAATAAACACCAAAACACAACATATGCTGGTCTTGCTGGTATGCTGTTTTTTTTAGCAGGGTCCTAAACTATTTAGACAATCTGGATCAGACAATCAGATGCCCTCTGAGTAAAGCTGAGAGTGTGCTGTAGTGGAGGATTTTATTATGTTTTCTTTTTATATTATTATGCTTTATTTTTCATCCTATTTTTCATTTTTTAATTACCAAAGCTCATTGAATGTGCTTTACATAAGAATCATGTTTTTCTGCTTACGTACAGAATTATGCTCTTTCTGTCTTTTCAGCAAGTACAAATGTCCAAGGACTTAAACATTAGGTGCAGTCCTATATGATAAGATAACGAATGAATCATTAAGCTAGAAACCCAGTAAACGGTAAAGTTTACTGAGAACAAGACTTATGTTTTATGATGTCATTAAATTCATGTTTAACTGTTTATGTCTTAATCAGTGACAAATTGAAGGTTGTTTCTCTAAATGACGTGGTAACTGATGATTATACGTGTTTCAGCATCTACTATAAATGTGTGTTCAGCCTTGTGATCGGGGCTCTTAGGTTTTTAAACTTCTTGCACCACGGGGGTGAGAGCCTATTCTGCAGAATATATAAAATTCAGACAAAGAAAATTCTGTCGACAGTGTGTCTGTGTGATCCTTGACTTTGACTCTTAGTGAGTATTATTTGATGCGGCTAAAATTCCACGACAATAATGGCGACGAGGATGCGGATTCCACAGCTGTAGACTCCAGGTTTGGGAGAGACTGACTGATCACCCCTGAGACAAGAGGTCTCGGGCTCCGTACCCCAGGCCTAAGGGAAGGGAGAGTCTCAACCATTTCTGAAGTCAAAGCTGACGGAATCTGGAAAAGAACCGTTGTGGTGGCATCTGAATAGATAATACGGTAAGCGTTATTTCGTTCGTGACCATGGGTCAGGGTAATTCGAAAGGGAGTACAAAGTCAATGGATCTGGAAAATGGCGTGTATGCTCGAGTGATCAAATCAAAGGGCACGGGGGCGTTGGAAAGCGTAAAATCTGGGAGAAAAGGTATGATTTTCCTCCTAAAGGAACACTGAGTGTAAAAGCACTCACTTTATTAAGGGAAAAGATCATTGCGGATGGCAGAGAAATGAGAGCACAGAGTAAGATAAGAACCAAGGACGAACTGACTCAGACTAAGTCAGAGCTAAACATTAAGCAAATGTTTTTCCTACATCAGATTCATTACATGATGAACCTAACTTTCTTTTTTTCCCCTCCTCCCTATGCACCTGGGGTACATTTCCAATTCACAAGGGTACCGCTTCTGGACGATGACCTCCAACCCCCTCCACAACGTCGCCCTCCACCACCACCTGCTCAACAAATCGCACAGATACAACAACCAGCTCAACAAGCCGCACAGATACAACAGCCAGCACGACAAGCACCACCTTCTGCACCCCCGCCACCGCCGATGCAAGAACAGCCACATGGAGCAGAATCAGAGATCATCGACCTCGACACCACGGTAGAAGAGGATGAAGGGGGACCTACGATAAAGATAGAAAAAGGGGCCAAGCCTAAGATGAAAAACGAACCGGGAAGAAGTCTCAGAAGCAAAGATAAAAACGACCTTCAATTACCCATGGTTCAAGTCGCAGGGCCGGAAGGGCAACCGATGCTGGTCTACAGGCCCTATGGATGGCAGGAAATACAGGAGATGGGAGGACACTTTTCCCCTGTTGAGGTAGGAGGAACAGTAATGGCCGAAGAATTAACTCAGTTTTGTCGAACTTATTCACCCAGAATCCAGGAAGTGAGAAAAATCCTGGAAAAGAGACACGGTTTCCGGCTGGGAACGAAAATGACGGGAAAATGGCCCGAAGACAGCGCACCCACACATCCTGACTGGGATCACGGAAACAACCTGCCTTATCGAAATGCTGTGGAACAAATTGCAAAGGCCCTCAAGGACATCTACCCGGTAACAGTGAACACTCAGAGACTGACTCAAACGAAACAAAAACCCGATGAACCAGTTGAAGAATATCTAAATCGTTTAACCACCGTGTTTGAACAATGCTCAGGAATGTTGAAACCAGAGGGAGTAAACATCAACTCGGGAGAGGTAACATCATGGGAATCCTATCTCAAACAGATGTTCCTTGGAGGACTTCAACCAGACATTTCAGCAAAGGTAAAACAAACCTGTATCGGGTGGGAGTCGGGAAAACTGGGCGAGGTTGTCACACATTCTCTGCACGCCGAACGCTTACTAGATGAAGACAAACGAAAAAAGCAGAGGAAGGCGGACCAACAGTTAT
Source organism: Paramisgurnus dabryanus (assembly GCF_030506205.2). Classification (NCBI taxonomy): domain Eukaryota; kingdom Metazoa; phylum Chordata; class Actinopteri; order Cypriniformes; family Cobitidae; genus Paramisgurnus; species Paramisgurnus dabryanus. Next base: position 10,343,389 of record NC_133338.1, on the reverse strand, counting down.
CTTCAGCTTTTGCCAAGATAGGAGAATGGGCACAGCCACAACACAACCAGCGCAATTTCTTTTCACAAGGACAGCGTTTTCGAGACAACGGGCAGCAGAGAGAACGGGAGAAGAAAAAAGGGAAACAGTGGCCAGAAGACCTAAAAGAAAAAGTTTGCTGGTATTGCGGGAAGAAAGGACATTTAAAACCCCAATGTTACCATTTCTTGAAAACTCAAGGGACAGAGGAATCCCAAGCGGGCGCGGGCAACTTGCCGGCGTGTAAGGAAAAGGGGGACTGAAGCCAGGAGGGGGAAGGGGAGCATCGTACGGAGGCGGGTAAGTCCAATCTTGTTTTTTCTGCGGTTCAAATGCCATATTATCTGCTTGCTAATTCTGTTTTTTCTGATGTGTGTGAAAGGGAAAGAAACGCTCTATGCAATGAAGAACTTGCTTTGCTTAATGTTGAACGAGAGGCATACACTAAACTGCCTCTCGAAGAAATACTGGTTGAGGGACAGGCTATGTTGTTTATGGTGGACTCTGGTGCGACTAACTCTGTCATACGCAAAGATGAATTCCCATTTGTCACCTTGAGTGGGCAGTTTAACTCATCTATGAGTGCTTCGGGGCATATAGTGAGGGAAGAATTTACTGCTCCACTCTGTTGTATGCATGACGGTAATGAGTTCATGCATATGTTCCTATTATCTGACGCGTGTCCGGTAAACCTCATGGGGAGGGATTTGATGTGTAAAATGAATGCTAGCATCTTATGTAACAACCAAGGCCTGAGTATTTCTTGTTGGGATCCCAGAATGTTGTCTATATGTTTGTCTCTGTTACATGTGTATGAATGGGCCTTTCGAAGTGAAGAATTGTTTGCTGAAGGAAAGATAAGACTGCCACAGACCAGCGAGGTCATTCCAGCTGATAACATGCATTGTACAGCTCATGTTGTTGAGACAACAGAGCGAGAGTGGGAAGAAAAATGGTTCTCTATAAAAACCGAGGGCTTGACAATAACCCACATATGCTGGAATGACTCATGGTGTGTGGCACTCGTAAAATTGACAGAAAAGCAAGGACAAATTTTTGATGTTGAAAATTCGGTACCCCATGTTTCTATTGCAAAGAATACCAGTCAGCCATGGGAAAAAGCAGGTGAATTTGCAAAAGCCTGCAGCGAGGCTGTTGATTGGGAAATGTTGTCAGATAACGTGCAGTTCTCAGAGCAGATAAGGGCACACAGGAGAAGTTGTGTTTCTTTTTTCATTGCTGAGAGAGAGAGAGTTGTAATTCAGGAAGCTGTCTCTGTAGACTCAAATCCACAAAACAGTTTGCCAGCGCGCATGACGTGTGCTAGCATTGATTTACCACAAGAGGTTTTTGACAATGTACCTGACCACCTGTGGGCAAAAGATAAGTACGATGTGGGTTTGATTAAAGGGTGTGAACCAGTAATTATCACCCCAAAAAGTGATTACAGACCATGTAAACCTCAATACCCTCTGAAAAGGGAGGCGCTTGAGGGGATAAGGCCAGTATTTGAGGCCTTGTTGGAGAAAGGGATAATTGTTCCCTGCCCAAACTCACCTGTGAGAACACCCATATTTCCTGTGCAAAAGGTCAGAGATGCAGGTCAGCCCACAGAGTGGAGGTTTGTTCAAGATCTCCAAGCAGTAAATGCCGCGGTACAGGTAAGGGCACCTAACGTGCCCAACCCTTACACAATTCTCTCACAGATACCAGCTGACAGCCAGTGGTTTTCTGTAGTAGACATTTCAAATGCATTTTTCAGTGTTCCTGTCCATCCTGATAGCCAGTTTTGGTTTGCCTTTACATTTGAAGGAAAGAATTATACTTTTACAAGATTGTGTCAGGGGTACGCCGAGAGCCCCACAATTTATAACTCGGCATTGCATTGTTCATTACAGACACTTGTGTTGGATGATGATGTTGCTTTATTGCAGTACGTGGATGACCTCTTGGTGGCAGCACCGACCCGACAGTCGTGCACAGACAACACCATACGGCTGCTCACTCATCTAGCTGAGGAGGGCCACAAGGTCAACCCCAAAAAAGTACAGTGCTCTGTCCAGAAAGTAACCTTTTTAGGACACGAAATTACACCAATGGGTAAGTCTCTCTCTCCAAAGAGAATAGAGGCAATAGCTAATATACCAAAACCCATTACAAAGAAACAGGTGATGTCATTTTTGGGTATGACATCTTATTGCAGGACTTTTATTGCTAACTATTCTGAGATGCAACAACCATTGCATGATATGATTTATGAGAAACCTTTGGCACCATCAGAGAAGGTAGAATGGACAGAGAAGGCTGAAAGGGCATTTGTGGAACTAAAACAGACATTACAGCAGGCACCCACTTTGGGGTTGCCAGATCAAAAAAAAAAAAAAAAGCCTTTTATTCAAACAGTGGATGAAAGGAATGGCTGTATGACCTCTGTTTTGTTACAAGAACATGGTGACAAGTTGAGACCAGTTGCATATTTTTCAGGACGCCTTGATGCGGTGGCCAGGGGCCTACCAGGATGTCTCAGGGCAGTGGCAGCTGCGGAAAAAGCTGTACAAGCCAGCAGTGAGTTTGTGGGATACGCACAGCTGCGTCTGTTGGTTTCCTCACTCTGTGTCTCATATACTGTTTGGACAGCGCACATCTCACTTGTCTGCAGCAAGATGGCTGCGTTATTCCTGTGCATTGTTACAGATGTCTAATGTCACAGTTGAAAGATGTACAGTGCTAAACCCGGCGACATTGTTACCTACACCTGGTGAAGGTACACCACATTGTTGTTTGTCTGCCCTACGGGAAGTATGTACACCAAGGCCTGACCTTGCTGACACACCCATACCTAAATGCACCCTCACATATAATGTGGATGGTTCCTCTTCCAGAGATGACAGAGGCATAAATAGGATGGGGTGGGCAGTTGTGTCTGACTTTGAAGTAGTGAAATCCGGAAGCTTGCCTCCTCATAAATCTGCGCAGGTGGCTGAATTGCATGCACTAACACAAGCTTGTATTTTAGCTACTAACCAGTCTGTGACAATCTACACAGACTCTGCCTACGCTTTTGGGGTCTGCCAAGATTTTGGGGCACTGTGGAAACACAGGAACTTTTTAAGGGCGGATGGCAAGCTTATCCGCAATGGGGATGAGGTTGCCGCTCTTTTAGAAGCAATTTTACTCCCTTCTCAGATCGCTGTGTGCAAATGCAAGGCACACACCAAGGAACAGGACGTGGTATCCAGAGGCAATGCACGCGCAGACGCGGCTGCAAAAGAAGCCTCACTCATTTCTACTAACATAGACTTTTCTCTTACACAGATTTCCCAGCAACAGGAAGCTGAAACACCACAGGAGTCTCTAATAAGCATGCAAACATTTTCTCTCCCAACAGAAATAGCTCTATGGAAATCGTGTGGAGCTACTAAAACTCCTGAAGGGATTTGGATGGGTCCAAATCAAAAACCTTGTTTACCTAAACACTTTTATTCCCATTTTGCTAGGTTAACACATGGCTTAGACCACGTGTCCAAAGGAGGAATGCTGACAGCCATGGCACAAAATTGGTTCACAAAGGGTTTTTCCCCTGTAGCACAGAGACATTGTGAAAATTGTCATATATGTTTGGGTAATAATGTTGCAAGAGGGGTAAAAACTGCACCTGTGGGGCATCCCATTCCTGAGGGGCCATTCACTCATGTAATGATGGATTACATTGAATTGACCCCAGCAGAAGGACAAAAATGCTGTTGAAAGACATTATTCCCAGATGGGGAATCCCAAACAAAATTTCCAGTGACAATGGAGCACACTTCACTGCTCAGGTAGTGAAAGATGTGGGGAAATTCTTGCAAATCAATTTGACCAATCACTGTGCCTACCACCCTCAAAGTGGAGGTGCAGTGGAAAAAGAAAATGGCACGATCAAGGCAAAATTGAGCAAAATGTGTGAAGAGACGAAACTAAATTGGGTTCAGTGCTTACCACTAGTACTGATGTACATGAGAATGAGAGTTAGAGACCGAACAAAATTGTCCCCATTTGAAATACTTTTTGGAAGACCACCACACATGGGGTGGGAGCCACACAGGGCGACAGGTGATACCCTTCAAAATGAAAATGTTATGTTGGAATATTGTATTTCTATGTCTTCCATTTTTCAAAATATCTCAAAACAGGTCAAAGCAGCCCTACCACGGCCCGCTGAGGGACCGTTGCATAACATCAAACCAGGCGATTTCGTGTTGGTGAAAAACCTGAGGAGGAAATCCTGGAAGGCCAGACGGTGGGAAGGTCCGTATCAGGTCTTGCTGACAACTCACACTGCCGTGAAGGTCGCGGAGCGTGCCACCTGGGTGCACGTTGCCCATTGCCGGAGGGTTGGTCTTGGATTCTCAAGTGCGAACCAAAGGGAGGACGACTAGTCGACTGCTACGGACCGCGTTTTCGTATTAGAGGGAACACCAGAGCCCTACGACCTGCAGGGCTGTACGGAGAACGTCACGAGAAAACTGCGACAGCTCACAAAGTATTGGAGGACGACCCGAGTATTCTGGGTTTGGTATTCACCGACACACACGACATCTTTAATTTCTTGGAGGTGCACGACGTATGCAGTTTGATACATGTAATAACAACACCGGCTCTGAGACCAAAAATCAACTTAGACACTAAGCTAATTTCATTCGAACAAGAAAGCAGGATAGCTTGGAACGATTGCACCGTGTGGTCATACCAAACCCGAACCTACACAGCAAATTGATCAACAAGGGCTCACGACCCCAACTCTAACTGTGCTCAGGGCTCACGACCCCAACTCTAACTGTGCTCAGGGCTCACGACCCCAACTCTAACTGTGCTCAATCGAAAGTCATCAAGGGCTCACGACCCCAACACTAACTGTGCTCAAATTCTCTTCAAAGATATGAACTGTTTTCCTTTTCCGACAATGAGGTTCATTTTAATGTTATGCATGTGCATTTTTGCTTTCGCAACTGCACAACATCCTGTATACACAATGCTTAAGGGTAATAATTCTTTCATAGACGTCGTATGCGACCCAATATCAGCTGCGGGGCCAGAATACAATCCTGAAGGTATCCCTAAGTGGGGAAAACGAATGTATTTTTGCATAGCACCATGTAGAGACTATACACATGTCATCACGGGTAACGAAGACTACCAGGAAGGTAGTGAATACGAACATGTAAAAAGCTGGGATGGCAGGGAACCGTTATATCCACATAAAATGTTTGGTCCATTTGTTAATGCTTATGACATAGTTGAAGAGGGAAGAACAAAACTGAAGTTGACTATTAAAGGGGGGTGGAACAAATACTGGAATGCAGCTATAGATTGGAAAGGGACATTTTATTGTGCTTGGGAAATAACTGGGAAAGACATTTTTACTGAACCTTTTGAGATCCAAATTATAGAACCATTGCCTAATCTTTTAACTTCAGTTATAGAGGACAATGAGCAGGAGGAAGAGAGAAAGTGGTTCTCTGACCGAGTAAGAGCAGGAAGGAAGCCTGAAGATATTCATAAAGCAGAGGTGGCTTGCGAAGGGAACAAAGCATGCATGTTAGCATTGTTGCAACGACAGACGCTGAATGTGACCAAGCAATGTTGGTGGTGTCTACAAATGAGCAGAGTATGGCAAGTAACCCCCTTGACAAAACAGCTTACAAAGGCCCTGGAAGGTGAAATTCCATGCGATATGACAGACCTTATAAATATCCAAGTAAGTGAGGAAGTTACAGGTTCCAACGCTACGTGCATACATCCTACACAATACAGAGCAGAAGGAAGCACCAAGGGGTGGTTAGTAAAGCCCCGGAGGGGGGAGGTATGTGTGTGTAGACTTGAGCAGAACGATAGCACCGTAAATGTGGGTCATTCCCATTGTAATACCGAGGTCGAGTTTGATGACACAGAAAGCGTGTGTTGGCAGGGTGACAGGGAGATAGCATGCCCTGTTGACGTAACCACACTACACACGACAACAGCTGCCACAGTATGGGTGTGTGGATCAGTAGCGTATCATGTTTTGCCCGCAGATTGGAGAGGTTGTTGTTATCCAGCCATTCTTGATGTAGGAACAACGATTTATGTCGAGGATGAGACAAGTCCGATGGAACACCGCAGACAGAAACGAGAGCTTGGTGAAGGGATGCCTTATACATACCAGGGAGCAAAATTATGGAGTCCATGGACTTCCAAGCCTGCAACGTTTGGGTGGGCACTGTTTCCAAGTGGAGGAACGGGTGCTGCACTTATGAAAATTAATGGTCTGGCTTGGGAAGTGCTACGTTTAGCAAATGAAACTCAGGATGCATTGGCATTGGTGAATAAAGAATTAAAGGCAATTAGAGAGATGGTGTTACAGAATAGATTGGCTTTGGATATGTTAACTGCGGAGAAAGGAGGTGTCTGCAAATTATTGAAAACTTCTTGTTGTTTTAGCTTGCCAGATGTGAGCCAGAACATATCTAACATCATTGAACACATGAAGAGCGCAGTAAAGACACCTGGATACATGAGTGACCCCTTTACAGAATGGTATTCGGGATTAAACGACATGTGGCAATGGCTAGTTTCTACTGTATTGCCTGTTGGTGTAGGAATACTTCTAATCTTAATGTTGGTCCCATGTCTGATTAAGTGTGTAGGGGGAACCGTAAATAACACCGTTAGGTCAGTAGGAGATTTTTCTCACACACTGGCAAGGATTGACACCGCGCTTATAGAAATAGTGGCTTTAAACAACAGATTGAGTGATGATGAGGAAGATGATGATGATGACGAACCGGCAATTTATGAGTAATTCCATGAAAAATGACTTACGTAGGGAAAAGGTAAAAACCAGAGCTACGTAATGAAGACAGTAACTGGAGTTATGAATAAATCATAAAAAGGGAGGAGTGTAGTGGAGGATTTTATTATGTTTTCTTTTTATATTATTATGCTTTATTTTTCATCCTATTTTTCATTTTTTAATTACCAAAGCTCATTGAATGTGCTTTACATAAGAATCATGTTTTTCTGCTTACGTACAGAATTATGCTCTTTCTGTCTTTTCAGCAAGTACAAATGTCCAAGGACTTAAACATTAGGTGCAGTCCTATATGATAAGATAACGAATGAATCATTAAGCTAGAAACCCAGTAAACGGTAAAGTTTACTGAGAACAAGACTTATGTTTTATGATGTCATTAAATTCATGTTTAACTGTTTATGTCTTAATCAGTGACAAATTGAAGGTTGTTTCTCTAAATGACGTGGTAACTGATGATTATACGTGTTTCAGCATCTACTATAAATGTGTGTTCAGCCTTGTGATCGGGGCTCTTAGGTTTTTAAACTTCTTGCACCACGGGGGTGAGAGCCTATTCTGCAGAATATATAAAATTCAGACAAAGAAAATTCTGTCGACAGTGTGTCTGTGTGATCCTTGACTTTGACTCTTAGTGAGTATTATTTGATGCGGCTAAAATTCCACGACAGTGCACTATTAACTATGTAACACAAAATGTGCTTCTGTTCCAATATTTATGAAGGTGACTACATGTAAGGGTCAAAGATCACATAAAGTTGAAATTTGGTATCATAGTAGCACCAGACCACGAGCCTAACCCTCATTTGACTTGACATTGTTCATTTAAGAGCATCTCTGTGGCTATATTAGACACAGATGCATATAAAGGCCGTATTCCTGCATAAAAACTAGAAAACTCCTTATTTTAGAGACTTTGTACATCTTTGTATGACACCAGGGGATGTTGCAAAACCACCATGTGAAGTTTGGGGCTGGTCAGATCTGTCTAGAACAATATATTAATGACACAGCAAATTAAAAGGAAATAGTTAACCTCAGGTTATTCTAAACCCCGGGTTAACTGAATCCTGACATATCTGTTTCACGTTTCACACTGTGCATTCCTAAACCCTAGGTCATGTAATTATCAAGCAACCCTGAACACCTTGATTAGCTGCTTCAGCTGTGTTTAATTGGGCTCATAACATTCTAACCCTGCTCCTGAGCATTTTACCCTGGGTTAATTTTAGGGAAAACCCCGCTTCTAAATTACAAGTGTGAAATGCTTCTTAACCTATGGTAAAAAGCAGGGTTTATAACAAAGATAACAGTAACTTACTTGTGCAGTGTTATGTGTAATGAGCATGCATGACACAGATACGGACGTGTTTACCTCTCACACTGTTTACAGACGTTTATCAATACATGCACAATGTAAGCACACCTGAAGCGTCGCTTATAGACCTTTCAGCTGCAATAACACAAACAAACGGATTTTGTGGCCCAAACTAATGCTGCGTTCCAGGCAACCTGTAACCCGTAACTCACGACTTCAAAACCATGACTCACGACTCTGAACTGGGAGTACATCGATCTAGTACGAGTTCACGGGTGGGAAGTCACGGGTTTGACTGCCGTTCCAGTGCACTTTCACCGGTAGAAGGTTGTAAAAACACGAGTTACAGTCTGCCTGGAACGCATAGGGTCGTGAGTCGTGGTTTTGAAGTCGTAACTCACGGGTTTAAAAACCTGCCTGGAACGCAGCATTAACTTCCAGTAAACGTCTGCATAGAACAGAAGTCCATCTAAAGTACAGATTATTTCTGATAACAAGCAAAATAAATAACCACAAAATTACTCAAATCAGAGCTAAAGTGTATCAACCATAAAACTGAGAAACAATTGCTTGGAGGAAGAAGACTGGAGACTCAATGAAATAATTAATATAAACTTTAATTACAATAACAAAAACCAGGCAGACTTAAAGTTTATTTCCACATCCTTTTTGTTTCCTATCTGAATTTGCTGAATTGCCCATGTCCTTCACACGTGATGCCTTATATTTAGACATTAAATAGGCTATACTGTCATTCTGTCAAATGTTTAGATGAAGGTTGTGATTTATTTAACCTACAGTTCAGTTTGAAGTCATCTAATACAACATTGTTTAGTCAAGAGAGACTACACGACTGTCAGCGTGTGCCACAGTAGTAGAAACAACACAAATATGGATATAAAGTCATTAACCCACTGTAACTGTACTATATATGTCTTAATACATAAAGCTGCGTTTAAGTAATAAGTATACATGCAACCAGAGGTGAGTAGGAACGGAACATTAACTTCGTTACATGTATTTGAGTGAGATTTCGGAAAATATTTACTATTAGTACATTTAAAATGCCCTACTAAAAAACAGCTAAAACTAGCATAAGCTGGTAGCTGGTTTTAGCTGGTTTAAGGTGTCAGTAGCTGGTTTAAGTTGGCCCATCCAGCCTGGCAAAGCTGGTCAAGCTGGTGGGGTCTTCCAACCTGACCAGCTGTACAGCTTAACCAGCTGTACAGCTTAACAGCTTAAAAAATGACCAAAACACAGGTAAACCAGATGGTTCATTAGCAAAACCAGCTAACCATTAGGCCTACGTAAATTAACCATGGATTTATTGTGGTAAAAGTGTAGTAAGTTTAACTATGGTTTTTGAAATCCATGGTTGTCAAAACTTATTTTGTTGTTACCATGGTTTTACTACAGTAACCATGTTTTGTTTTTTGTTTCAACTCAAAGAGCTAAAACCAGCTCACCAGCTTATGCTAATTTTAGCCGTTTTTTCAGGGTTCACTTTAACTCTTACTGGAGTAAATTTAATGGACAATTTGTACTTTTACTGCGTTACTGTATTTTAATTCATTATTGTTTCTTGGCCATTTGCTCATTAATTACTCATTTGAGTCGATTCCTTAGTGTATTGCAAATAAATGAGTCATTTGAGTCGATTCTTCATCACGAATGTATTGAACAATGTTTTGAACTGGATCGCGATTCAGTTTGAATGAATTGTTCAGTACGCTGCGCAAACTGAACCGTCTGTTGCGGTTTTTTTCAGTCATATAAAAACACGGAGAACACAAAGAGTGTTGGATATCATGGATATGAATCTACTACTACATCTATTTACTAAAAGCAAACTTCACACGTGTACTATTGATGAAAGCCCCGGCAGTATAAGCGCGCGACCTGTTCGTCGTCAGACAAACGCGCGCACTCCATAAATACTGTAACAGCACAGACTGAAGAAAATCCGTCGATGATTGACGTGTGATTCGCTGTATCTTCAAATGTAAGTGCTTCTTATTTTACACTGTCGATGCCATCAGACCATTTTGGCAGATGCTCTGAGTTTAGTTAACTTTTTTGCATAGTGAATTCGAAACTGTCGGTTTATTTAATATTGTCTGTACTTTAATATTGACTGTACATCGACATGAAGACTAACTGTTAAGAGATAATTTCACAGAAATGCTTCTCTATTGTGTGTTTGTCATTACAGTACTTGTACAGTAGTCTTTAACCTGTACTGTTTGTGAATTGTGCAATTTTTACACATATTGTGTAAATACAGTAACATAACGTAATAAATGTAATATTTTAAGGTCCATTTAAATTTCAGATACTGATCATGCAATCCTTGATAAAAAAGTGCAATACCTAAATTCACCATGGTTTTACATTTTTAATAAATCATTACTGTAGTAACACAGGTAACTGGACTTTAATAAATACACTCATAAAATATAATTTAAATAATATATATGGTTATTCTTGCAGAGGGTTATAAAAATGCATAAAATATGTAGGGTTTTGGTAAGACATTGAGATGTCACATGGAAGTTGACCTTTGACCTGAGATATAGCCAAAAATTGTTCAACAAACTTCAAAATATCACTAGACATGTATCCAGATGTAATGAAACCCCCTTCCTCTGTTTTTGATATCAATATATAGAGATCTAATCAGCTTTAACATTTGTGTCAGACTTAAAGAAATTCAGGCATTCGTGAGATATTGAATTCACAAGTTCAATTATGGCCAACATTTTGATTTGTGAAGTCACAGTGACCTTCACCTTTGAACTCTGCTCCTCAAATAATTTGCACCCTAAACATTTATGACAAATTTGAAGAAATTCCCTAAAAGCTGTCTTTTTAGAGCTATCGCAAGGACTATTTATAGGCGCAATATGTTGTAAATTCATAGGGGGCGATAGAGAGCAAACCGTGTGTGTATCCAAGGTAAAAAAAAATATCGGTCCCTCTCATTTTTCCATCAATCTGAGGACCTCTTTAAAACTTAGAGAAAAGCCTATATTACAGCCATTGGAGGCCATTACAGTGAAAACATAGTGAGGACCGGCCTAAATGTCCTCACTTTGTAAAAAGGTCCTCACTCCAAAGGTTAAAAACTCACGCTGGTCCTCACAAAGATAGCCAAACAAACACACACACACACACACACACACACACACACACACCACACACATTTTATAAAGAATTGTGTTCTGTTCAACAAGCCTTCATTTATTTGATCCAAAATACAGCACGAACATTACAACTCTAAAATATTTTAACAATTTAAAATAACTTTTTTATATTTGAATATCATCAGTGGTTGAAGAGTTCAAGGTGGCAAAGTGCTGGGTTGTGATGATGTACCAAGACTCACTACAAGATCAGGACGCAAATGGGCAGCTGACACATCAATGAGTATGTTTAAATGCACAGAATAAGCAGATAACTATCAAAAATCTGCTTATTATAGAAAACTGTTTTCATGCGTTTACATGCAAATCAATAAACTATGGAGTCAACTGCGTTTACATGTGACGTTTATCTTTCATACGCGGAGACATCCGCACATGGAAAAAACCGTGAGAAAGCCGGTTAAGGTGTTAACATGCCATGCGAAAATGGCGTAAAAACTACCTGTGCCGATCGGTTTTTGCTTACAACATTTATGGGCTTTCCCCGATTAAAGAAAACAGTTTTACGCGTTTACATGACCCCACGTGTTATCAGTATATTAAGCATAATCGGCGTAAGACTGTGCATGTAAACGCACTCAGTGACGCAAGCTGAAAGTGCATTGAAGCTGAAGGACATCATCGGGAACCCATGCGTAGGGGGCAAGGACTCTGATCCACCCACTTCCAGCAGTGAGGAAAAGCAGACCCAAGGCAGAGGAGGGACATGATCCAAGCCGATGTCCGACACCTGGAGGAAGAAAGACGCAAGTCTAGGGCCGTCGAACTTGGAGCACAAGGTGCCTGGACAAAGTGAGACCTGCCGAAGATCACGTGGCCTGAGATCTGGAGACTGGAGCCCTTTCGCATTTCTTTCCTGCTCCGTTCAGTGTACGACACTCTTCCATCACCAACAAACCTCCACAGATGGGGAATGAGGGAGGACCTCTTGTGTAGGTTATCCAAAGGGAGGGGAACAATGGCGCACATACTGGTAGGATGCAAGACAGCTCTTAGCCAAGAAAGATGCAGGTGGCGCCATGACAAGGTTCTTAGTGCACTGGCTGACATCTTGGAGCGGGAGAGACAGAAAAAGCGCCAGCCCAGTACAATGCCGGGAGAACCATTAAGTTAATCAGAGAAGGGGAGAAACCACCAGCCCCCAAGAAGACCAAAAAGCACAATCCTGGGAGATGAGGGTGGACCTGGGAAGGGGACTAGTCTTCCCCCAGGTTGTGCAAACACTGCTGATGCCAGACATGGTCTTATGGTCTGAAGAGGCAAGGAAGATAATTATGATTGAACTGATGGTCCCATGGGAAGACAGTGCGAGGAGGCCTATGAGCGGAAAGCCACCAAGTATCAGAACCTTGTTGAGCAGTGCAGGGCCAAAGGGTGGCAGACTTGGCTATTTCTGATTGAGGTCGGGTGTAGGGGTTCCCTGGCACAGTCTGTGTGGAAGAGGCTCACAGCTCTGGGTATAGCAGGAAGGGAGAGGAAGGCAGCTGTCCGTAGGTTGGTGAGGCAGCAGAGAGTGCATCTTGATGGCTCTGGAGTAGGAGGGAGGAGTTGAGCTGGGGGCCAGGAGGAGATGGGCAGTGACTGGCCACCACTGCAGACCTGCCAACTGGAGGGTGTTGTGGTTTAGGGTCGAAACACCCCGTGAAAGTTGGACTCCACCTGATGACATCTTCTCCTGGCTGAAAGCTATAGTCATGCACTACAGTCAGTGACTGAGTTAGACACCATCAGTATAGATGTATCCAATAGTATTAAAACACAATTTATCTGAAATCGAAAGCTTTTGCAGTATAAATGTCTTCACTGTCACTTTTGATCAATGTTATGCATTCTTGCTGAATAAGTATTAATTTCTTTTTTTTTTAAAGGAAAAGAATGTGTATACCAGTAATGTGTATATATACATAATATATGTATCTAATGTGAGTATATATATGTGTACATAAATACATAAAATATACTTGTATATAAAATATTTGACTGTATATTACATCATAAGAAAGAATAATATTTATTGATTTTTAGATGCAACCCCAACTCCAAACATTCTTGGCAGCAGATCTAGACAAAATATAAAAATATAATTCAGAGTGGTGAGTATTTACCACAATACAATAAGTTGTATCCAGTTATCCAGTTAACATATTGTAATGAGATAAGTGACTTGGCTATACATACTTCAATACTTTGTTTCTATACTTCTATCAAGTTTTTTCGATGTGGGCACCATTTTTACCTCTCTCTCCATCTCTCATCTCTACAATGAATGTGTAATGTCATGATCCTGCGTGAATGTGCGCTCTAACTGATTTTGCCACGTGGTTAATGTCCTCAGGGCAACATATTGTGTTGACCCATGAGGACAACATTTTTTTTAATAAAACCTAAACCCACCCCAAACCCCAACCCTAACCATAACCAAACCCTAAAATCAGAGGGACATGATAAGTGAAAAACAAAGGTCTAGAAACAGCTAATCCTTGTTGTAAGCTTAAACTTAAAACAAACTGTAAACTTATTTCTGAAATCTGATTGGTTGATTGAAATGTTCTCCCAGGGTCAACATAATGTTGCCATGAGGACATCAACAACTTGGCAAAATCAGGAGCGGCGTGAATGTGCGTTCTTGAGGTTCTGAGTGAGACACGGAGCTGCGTACCGATGTAGATTAACTGAGCACATGGTGACAAAAATGATCGATGCGTCGCACGAGTGTGAAGCCTATAAATTAAAACACGTCATTATTATGTGCCGGGACTTAGCCCTGGATGGCCCTGGCCCAATTTAAACACATTGTGACGAGCGTCCTTGGAGGAATCAGCGTCGCCCTGGTAACAAATGCAAAACACCTGCAGATCCTCATCACCGGCTGATCGGTCACAGCTGCTTGTAATCATCCACGGTGCATTTAAGCCGCATGAGCTGAGTAGACAGGGAGACTCTGGTCTTGAGCCATACACAAATACTAGACTAACTGTGTTCTCTTTATTCCCCCAGAAAGCAGCGAGTGACCGACAGCCTCACGGTTTGGAAGCACGTTTGGACACCCACTTTCACTGGAATTCAGCATTGAAGGACACTTTGAGCACCAGCCTGCACTCACCGGATCGTCTCACTTTTCTGTTGTCACTTTATGTAAATAAATCCAACCTTCCGGGGCTTTGTGTTCACAGCATTTACGTGTCGAGTCATTCTTCACCCCGTGACAACATGTATCCGAGTCCTGATTGGGAGGTAACGTCAGATTCCGATCGAGTCTGAAACCACGTGATCGGGCCTGATTTCCGATCACGTGATTGGATTGGGACATCTCTAATGTACGTGCATGTTTCTCGTATAATATTGTAGCCCAATTTGCGCTGAACACAGTGTTATGAGACTTTTGCCATTATTATGTTTTTAAGCAACTGAAAAAAGAACAAATGTCAGTGCAGGTCTTGGAGAATAATGACACCCCTTTAAAGAGTGCACATACGAAATTCCGTTCCACTGGCTCATAAATACTGCACTAAACTAAACACCATACCACAAAATCAGTATAAAAATATAGATATAATAAAAAAACTGTAGCAGTGTTCATTTAACAGAATATAACCAAAAAAAGAATGACACCATCACATAAATATTAAAATAATGCACATAGTAGTTGCACATAGTAGCATTTTTTCAATGTTCACATCTATACTCACTACAAAAAGATTAAGTTAAATAAAATGGTTATAAGGTTATTTTTAAGGTAAGAAGTCTAATAGCTTGTGAAAAAAGCTATTACAGAACCTTAATGTTCTACACCGAACATTAATGTTCTACACCGAACATCTACACCGAATGCTGCAAAGCCTTTTTCCAGAGGGCAACAGTGTAAACAGTCAATAATGAGGGTATGGGGGGTCTTTTGCAAGGTTTTGAGCACGAGTCAGACAGCGTTACTTTACAACATGGTTTGTACTGAACATGGCACGGCAGTCATGGATCATCATGGTGAATAGTATTGGACTCAGGACGCAGCCCTGACGGGAGCCAGTGCTCAGAAAGATGGTACTGGAGGTGCGATATCCAACGCTCACAAACTAAGGTATGTCTGTTAAAAAGTCCAGTAGCCAGTTACACAAGGGGGTACCAAAGATCCCAGTTTGCTTACCAAATACTGGGGGATAATCATATTGAATTGCCAAATTAAAATCCACAAATAACACTCACACGTGAGTGTTCTTCTCCTCTAGATGGGCCAGGCTCAGGTGGATTACAGAGGATACAGTGTCCTCTGTGGAGCGGTTGGGTTGGTAAGCAAACTGGAAAGGATCAAACTTAGGAGGGAGTCTTGAAATTATGTGGTCCTTCACCAGCTTCTTAAAGCACTTCATCATTATAGGTGTAAGTGCAACCAAACAATAATCGTTGAGTGTTATTCAGTGCTTCAAACCATCCAAAATATGTGTTAAGTTCATTAAGAAAATATATATTGTCCTCGCAGGGTAGTGGAGCAGCTTTGTAGTCTGTAACACACTTTATGCCCTGCCACATGCGCTTGGGATTTGTAGGATCAGAGAAGAACCCCTGTATTTTCTGGCCATAGGCATGTTTTGCTGCCCCAGTGGCCTTATTCAAGTTGGCTCTTGCTGTTCTGAGCACGGCCATATCACCAGATTTAAATACAGCATTTTGTGTCTATAGCATTGCAAGTACCTCACCAGTCATCCAGGGCTTAAGAGTTGCTCGAAAAATTATATTCTTAGTTACACCTACATCCTCCGTGCACTTCTGACAATTTTCAGACACAGACGCAGCATATTCATCGACATTAATATGTTAATTAACAGTTGCAGCCCCCTTGAACATATCCCAGTCAGTATGGTCAAAGCCATCCTGCAATGCTGACATGGCGCCCTCAGGCTGCTTCATGAATGTTTTTTCCTAATAAGCACATACTGATGGAAATGAGGGAGAACTGTCCCCATGTTGCCTTGTTAAAGTCCCCTGCTAAAATAAAAAACACCCTCTGCAGTTTTGCAGATCACTGATGGAATGGTAGAGAACATTTAGGGTCTCCTTGGTATTTGCACTAGATGGGATATACACTGCTGTGATAATGGTAGTTTTAAATTTCCTAGGCAGGTAAAAGGTCTGCATTTAATAGACAAAACTTTACATACAGAGAACAATGACTTGAGACCACTGTGGCACTATTTCACCAGCAGTTGTTTGTGTAAATCCACACACCACCACCCCCATGATTTTCATGGCATCATTCAAAACAGAAGGGTTTAGCCATGTTTCCGTCAGAATTGTAACACAACATTCTTTCATCTCCCGTTTAGTAGAAAGATCCAGCTTTAGATAGTCAAATTTTTTCTCCAAAGAGCGGACATTAGCAAGCAGAAGGGATGAAGCAGGGTTCTACGTGGGTTAGCCTTTGGCTTAGCTGTGAATCCTCCCCGGCTGCCACACCTCAGTTTCTTATCACACGGCCTCCGTGGTCTCCGGGAGTGGCTGGTGCCTATGTGAGACTCCGCTGTTTCATAGGCCACTGGGTCTGGCTGTCGTAGCAGTTGAAGGCTATTCAGAGTGTTCCGAGTGATTGTGTCTACAATTCTTGACTTGCTTACTTTACGTAATTCTAACATAAAATGATGATAATGATCATATATTAGTTTAGCTCTGCTATGCTGCATGTAAGCTGCTGAACTCACTTGTCTGAGTGGCTTATTTCCTATTAAATGTCCGATACTATTGGGAGCCAGTGTGGCCACAGCCGAGCAGGACGCTGCCATTTTCCATTATAAGTATGCTCATACACTTTGAATAAAAGGCAAATTAATTCAACATACCATCTTCGTTTGGTCACTGCTTTGTGGATGCATCCAACATGCCCTGATTGGCTGCACATTTCGTAGAGCTATCTATTAGGTGAATAAATATTTCAAAGATTAATTACCTAACTTTAAACAACCACGTTGTTAAATAATCCATCATTTTCTGCAGATTCTTCTTGAAAGTCCAAAACATGTGTGATCATTCACTAACTCTATTGCTGATGCATGTCACCAAACACACCACTATGCATATGCCCACCCCTATCCAGTATATTGCTATGGTTGCATTGCCCTGAAGAAGACCACTTGTTGGATGAAACATTTTGGCTTATTTATTTTAATATGACTTAAGCCATTTTTATTCATTCCTTCTCCTCTTTTTATGTTTGACTGAGTGCCTGGGACCTGCTTTTTTGTCTTTGGATGTTTCTCTACCCCTAGAGCACCTGTCACAAACTATATATTCTACCTGCTTGCATTTTAGCGTCCAGTATGTGTTGGATCTGATCCAGCTATGTCATCATGCTACATGCTGCAAAACATCTAAAAGTTGCATTTTAACCTAAAAGTCACAAGTAGTTGGCAAAGTATTTAATTACATTATTAATATAAATTCAATGCACAATTATTTAATTATAGAAATGTCTGTGTAACCTACTTTTATAACATAGCAATGATGCTATGCTAAACACTGTAGGGGAAAGTGGGATGAGTTGTGCCAGTTTTTACTCAAAGTGACTTTAAAGTGAGACCATGACAGTAATGCCTTCAACTTAAGGATGGCAGGGAAAGGACAGGACAGCGCTCCTTAGTCTCTGTGCACACCTCCTGCGTTGCTGTTGTTCCCGTGGCGCCCTTCTCTTCTCCTGAAGGCAGATCAGAAACACACAATGAATACGAGGGAAGACAGAAAGCAACTACCTGGGCCTAGTCACGACGTATCTCCTTGGGCCAGACTCCTCTACTCCAGTGGCTCCCTGACCCGGGCAGCACACTGTACGGGGCTCCTAAGAATGCAAGTAAGTGGCGGAGGTAAGTTAACTGGAATTTGGCTTTGCAGATGGATCGTGAATGGCCTTGCTGACTCTTCACCCCGGGTTTACAGGGCTCACAAGGTAAGTATAACTTTAGCTCGACGTGCAGGTAAGTATCAATAGCAATCACAGGCTCTTTACTCTGGGCTTACGAGTTTCACAAGATGAGTATAGCTTTAGCCCGACGTGCAGGTAAGTATCAATAGCAATCACAGGCTCTTTACTCTGGGCTTACAAGTTTCACAAGGTGAGTATAGCTTTAGCTCGACGTGCAGGTAAGTATCAGTAGCAGTCACAGGCTCTTTACTCTGGGCTTACGAGTTTCACAAGGTGAGTATAGCTTTAGCTCGATGTGCAAGTATCAATAGCAATCACAGGCTCTTTACTCTGGGCTTACGAGTTTCGCAAAGTGAGTATAGCTTTAGCTCGACGTGCAGGTAAGTATCAATAGCACTCACATGCTCTTTACTCTGGGCTTATGAGTTTCACAAGGTAAGTATCAATGATGAAAAACCATACGTCACCTCTTGGCTTCGTTCAAGGGCAAGGGGAGAGGGAGTTTTTACCGGCGTCCGGCGGTGGCTTGTGGGGCCAGTTAAGACCGATTGCACCTCAGTGGCCGAATTCAGGTAGAGCAGCTATCACATGTTCGTCCTCCTGGACTAGCACGTCCTCTTCCCTTCCTCCTGTGGACAGGCGAAGATCTAGACAATGGGGTGGACGGCTCAGCTCACACTGCCACACACAAGGTACACACACAGCGATCAGGTTTTCGTACAACACTCCCAACGTCCCCTCTGACAATATGATTTTTCCCACAATGTTTCCACAGTACCTCACTCAACGTACACAGTCCACTTCCTCGGAGCCGGGGTGACAGCGGGCAGTTATGAAATTCGGTGATCACCGTCACAGCAGCTTCCGCTCGTTTCCACAGGGACTTTCTTGACCTGGGGCGAGTACAGACAACAAGAGACACGGCACAACACTGCAAGGCTTCAGGTGCACACACGTCAAAGACAGACTCACCCACGGCACAACACACACTTCGTGATTAGTAAGATCCGTACTCCTCACCTGGCCGAGATCCGCTCTGAAGGAGACTTGCGTTCACTGGTCCGAGCGATGACCTACCCAGTCGTGGTAGCTCCGTAACACAACACCAGCTCAACCTCCAATACTTCGGCTCGCCCACCCGTCTCAACATACACGGTGGGGCCGTTAAACAGCAGATAAACACTCCAATACTGATACTTGTATCCGTCGTCAACGATATCAATACACTGTACTCACTATATCCGTGTCGTTAACCTTCCTTCCTCTCCGTTTCTCTCTTCTCAGGTGACTCACCGGATGCCCAGCAGTATTGTTGTCACTTCGCCCAGACACGTTCCTCCGCCAGACCTTCAATGCAGCACACACACTTGGTAAGTATAATTTCCTCCAATGTTGCTTTTCTCACCCTGATTTAGGATCATCGTTCTCCTATCCTTCCTTTCGCTTAGCGAATCTACCAGAGCCTCAGCCTGTACTCGTCCACTCTCGTGTTCCAGCCCTCCGCTTCACTCGCAGCGTTTCTTCCCAAACACAACACACTTCCTGTATCTCCAATGTTCCTCTTATGCTCCTTTCAATCATACGAACCACCCAGTCAGCGATCGCCACGTTGTTTGCACACCTGCGATTAATTTTGCTTGATTTGGGGTTCCCCGGGGATACCCGGAAGTGAGATGGTGAACGTCCTCTCGGAGTGTTTGGAGGAATTATTTCAGCAAGGCCCGTTCAGAGAATACCGCCGGCCGAACGACCCAAGTGGGAACGTGTTGTGGCCGACTGTCGCCGTGTGCACATGACCAGGGCCCGGAGGGACCGGGAAGAAGTTGGACGTGTGGCATGTCGCTTCGCACTATCTGTGCCGGCCAGGAGCGAAGCCATAGTGTGGGCGAGGGTCCCGCAACGAGAAGGTGGCTCCGAAGACTGGGTGTTGGTAGAACCCCACGTGGATTGTCAGCAGGTAGAAGTGGCTCGAGGCCGGACGGTGGTCCGACGAGGAAGAGTCCCAGTTAAAGTTCGTAATGAGAACCCCTATGCCGTACATTTACACAGACATCAAAGACTGGCCAGGATAACAACTGTCGAACCCCATCAGGTGCGGGAGGGAAGAGATGTAAGCTTCCCTCAGGAACGCCCTGCTGTAGTCGAGGTGGTCCTTACCCAAGTGGACTCGCCACCCAAGGCCACTGGGGAAGGCATGCTTGGCCATCTTGTGGGTGAGTCAATACCGTCCACATTGTACACCGAGGTGCGTACTCTACTGCAAGGCATGCTGGGCCAGGGGATCGTCCGGGAGAGTAGTAGCCCATGGGCAGCACCTATAGTGTTGGTACAAAAGACAGGTGCTTGGAGGTTCTGTGTCGACTATCGAAAGCTGAATCAGGTAACAAAGAAAGACGCTTTCCCCTTACCTCAATTGAAGACTCCCTCGCTAGCCTGACACACTCAGCATGGTACTCCACATTGGATTTGGCCAGCAGCTCTCGGCAGATGCAGGTGGAAGAGGCCCATCGGGAGAAGACCGCCTTTACGACCCCATTCTGTCTTTTCGAGTGGGACCGGATGCCCTTCGGCCTTTGCAACGCCCCCGCGACGTTCCAGCGGCTAATGCAAAGGTGTTTGGGAGGTCAGTTGATGGAATCAGTGCTTGTTTACTTGGATGATGTGATTGTCTATTCTCCAGATTTCGAGTCCCACTTACAACACCTCGAGAAGGTCTTCCAGGTGATGGAGAAGTACGGGTTAAAGCTGTAGCCCGACAAGTGCCATCTATTGCGGCGGGAGGTCAAGTTTCTGGGCCATGTGGTGAGTGCCACGGGAGTTTCGGTAGACCCAGAGAAAGTGTCTGCGGTATGAGACTGGGGTGCCCCGAAGACAGTAAGGCAAGTAACGTCCTTTTTGGGCTTCGTGGGATATTATAGACGGTTCATCAAGAACTTTTCCAAGATTGCAAAACCTTTGAATCAGCAACTGACTGGGACAGGTCGCCCTCGGGGCTGTGGGTCCCCAACCATTGAGTGGAGTTCGGAATGTAAAGCTGCTTTTCAAACACTCAAGCAGGAGTTATTGCAGGCCCCAATCCTAGCCTACGCTGATTTCACAAAGCATTTTGTTCTGTACACAGATGCCAGCAATCTTGGTCTGGGGGCGGTGTTTGCCCAGCGGCAGGAAGGAGTAGAGCGAGTAATCGCTTATGCCAGCCGGAGCCTTCATCCTGCCGAGAGGAATGACGCCAACTACAGCTCTTTCAAATTGGAGTTGCTGGCGCTGAAGTGGGTGCTCAGCGAAAAATTGGTCAGTGGTCACAGATAACAATCCACTTGTACACTTGCAGACGGCGAAGCTAGGGGCCGTGGAGCAACGATGGGTGGCCCAGTTGGCAACTTTGATTACCAGCTTCAGTATCGCCCTGGGCGGGAACACACCAATGCCGACGTGCTGTCCCGACTCCCAGAAATGGTAGATCTGAGAGGCATAGCCGAGCCGACAATGGACCAAGCGGAGGAGAGGTGTATGGTAGGTGTGGTAGATGCACCGGGGAGCCAACAAGAGGCGGTGCCCGTAAGTTGGGGATGGGACCCCCGTCGTTGGAGGGCAAGACAACAAATGAACCGAGAGGTGAGGGATCTAAGCGAGTGGCTGGAACAAGGCCGACGGCCGACGCCAGCAGAAAGGCAAGCCCAGACCGAGACATGATGGAAGCTGTTGGGACAGTGGGCCAAGCTGAAGTTGAGAGGAGTGCTATGCAGGGGTATTAGAGATCCAGGGCTGGATGAAGAAGTCTGCTAGATCGTGGTGCCAGGGGATCAGGTACAAGCCTTGATTACGGCCTATCACGACCAGATGGGGCACCAAGGGCAGGAGAGGACCGTGTCCCTTCTGCGTAGGCACTTCTATTGGCCGGGGCTAGAGACATCGGTGAGTATGTTTATTCAGGCATGTCCCAGGTGTACTCTGTTTAAGTCGAGGCAGGAGGTCAGAGCGCCGATGGTTCCCATCAACGCCAAGGCCCCTCTCCATATTATAGCCATGGATTTCTTGACGTTGGGTCGACCCATGGACAGCTACCAGAACATTCTTGTGGTCACTGATTTATTTACTAAATATGCTTGGGCTATTCCCACCCTAGATCAAACGGCGAACACCACTGCCACGGCTCTATGGAGAACAGTCTTCCAGCCATTTTGAATGCCCAGAGTTCCTGCATTCAGATCAAGGGCCCAATTTTGAGTCACGGGTAATCTGGGAGCTGTGCCAATTCTATGGTTGTACGAAGACACATACTACATCGTATCACCCCCAGGGAAACGGCGGGTGCGAGAGGTTCAACCAGACCTTGCTGGGTTTGCTGGGTACCCTGGATCAAAGACGTCAGGACGACTGGGTGAGTGCCTTGCCAAATTTGCTTCAAGCTTACAATAACAGCTTACATAGCACTACGGGGTATGCCCCCAACTTACCTGATGTTTGGCAGACACGTTCGGATGCCCACAGATTTGATGTTGGGAGTAGCAGCGAACGAGGAGAAAGTGAGTCTAACGGAATGGGTGGGACGTCACCATCAGCGCCTGCATTTTGCTTACGAGCAGGTCACGAAGCGGATACAGACGGCAGGGGTCAGGAATAAGAGGCTATATGATCGGACGGCCCGAGATGCTCCTCTACTCCCCGGTGAAAGGATCCTTGTAAGAGATAACCGGCGGCAAGGAAAAGGGAAATTGAGCGATCGATGGGAGACCACCCCGTACGTAGTCCAAAGCCAGCAGCGGCCTGGGCAACCTGTGTATACGATCCGGCCAGAAGGGAAGCCCGGGCCGGACCGTGTAGTCCATCGGAATATGATCCGCCCCTGTCTGAACTATCCTAGCCCCGTGGAAGAGGCTCCAAAGGAGCCAGTGCCAGTAGCCCCCTGGATCGGAGGGTGGGCTGTGGTCCCGAGAGGCCCAGTGAATGCACCAGCTCAGGCCGCCCCAAGAGGACCTGAGAACATGCCAGCTAGAGTCGACCCTGCCTCGCCCCCTCGGCGGTCCCACATGAGAACCGAGGTCGGCCCCCTGCACGCTACGGTGAGTGGGCCACGAGAAGGTGTTCTAGGGACTAGAACAGATTGGCGGGGGAGGATGTCACACCGTTCCATGGGGCGGAACTAAAAGTGGGGAAGATTGGTTCCGCCCGGAGATGGTTCCCGCCCGGACGAGTAAGCGCAAACATCGGAACTTCTGGTAAGCGTCGGGAGGCAAATTAGGCCATATTAGACACAGGTGCAAGCAGTAAATGTGGCGTTTGGGGATTGGATAATGAGGAGAAGGAGAAGAGTATAAAGAGAGCTTCAGAAACTCAAACGAGGGTGCTTACGAACTGATTCGGTGTGAAGAGCGGAGGTCTGGGGGAAGTCACGTCTGTTAGCGGCGGAGGTTGTCATTTGCTGGGCGAAGAAGGAGACAGGGAAATGAAATACTGGGCCGGGTATATGACTTTCATTGATGTTTGAATGAGACAGCATACGTGCATCATTGATGTGTTTGAGTAACAGTTGGAAGAACTACTCACCTTAAGTATTGTCAAGGGCAATCTCCAGCAGCGGAACACGTGTGGTGCGAAGAGGATTTGGACAGCTATAAGGAGAAGGAGACAAGGGAAGAGTGTTATGATCGACTGTGAGTAACGCAGGGCATTGTACTGTACATTATTGTGGAAAGTGCACTATTCAGCGTGTGTTGTGAGCCCCTGGTAAACAGGTCAGCGGCCCCATCACGGAGCAGAGTTTTGGGTGAGCCGGGAAGCATAAATACAGGGAGGCGTGAGTAACTGCGACAGCGACGTCCATCATTTGGTCCTCCACTTACTACAACGCCCAACGAGTGCCAGGACAAGTTCTAGAAAACTGTGGTTTTTGACCCTATTTTCACGTAGAGTGTGTAGAGTGCAGTGGGTGAGTCCTTGTCTTTGCTGTGAGTGTGTACACTTGAAATCTTGCATTGGGATGTTGTGTTTGTGTCGTCAGTAGCCAATTTAAACTGGACGAGTCTTGGGGAACAAGAGACCGTTGAGGCTCGTGGAGTAACTTTCTATTATATGCTGCTTCGTGACTCTCGCATGAAGACCCAGGTGTAACGTTCTTCATTAGATCTTTTGGAGTTTCCTGGCTCTGTGGAGGCGGTGGTGAACTATACAGGTAAACCAGATTGTTGTGAGTAGAAATCAAAAGTGTTCCTATATGCAAGGAGAAAGTTGTACTGCTGCAAAAGAGCTGTGTGGATTAATCTTACCTGTTGCGGAGCCTCTTCGAAGGTGCGCCCCTGTCTAGATCTCTGGAACTGTAAGTGGAAGAGAGGAGAGGGAAGTGTTTGGCTCGGCGTGACGGTGTTAATCTCCCCCGACGACAGGAAGCCTCTGGGAAGGCCTGTGCCAAGACGTTCTACTACACAAGGTCTGTAAATACATCTACTTACCGTGTTGCAGCATAGTCACCGTAAGTCCAACGCCTAAGAGAAGTAGTTGATACCAAACTTCTGTTGGTAGAGAAATTGCAGAATCATCGTAAAAAAAGTCCCAGTCATTTATAGAACTATTGACCTTTCTGCCTAGAGCTAAGAGCCAGCAGTTTGAGTTCATAAGTGATCGAACGTAACCGTAGGAGTCCCAGTCATCTGTAAACTACCCACCTCCTGTCTGGAGTTTGAGAGACCGTACCTTGAGTTGTGTTACGTGGCGCCCCAGAAGAGCCCCAGTTACTTATGAGATACTTACCTTTGTCCATTGCTACGAGCCACAAGTGTGACCACAGAGCCCCAGTTACCTGTGAAATACTTACCTTTGTGTATTGTTACGAGCCACAAGAGTGACCATAGAGCCCCAGTTACCTGTGAGATACTTACCTTTGTCCATTGCTACGAGTCACGAGAGTGACCATAGAGCCCCAGTTACCTGTGAGATACTTACCTTTGTCCATTGCCACGAGCCACGAGAGTGAGCATAGAGCCCCAGTCACCTGTAAAGTGTTGCTTTGCCCACAGCTACAAGCCACCAAAGGGAGAGCAACGCCGCCTCAGTGCATCAGTGCAGGACTACTTCTTTTCCCAACCCAGGAATATCAGATCGAGCCGCACGTCCCCAAGGAAGGTAAAGGCCCAGGTACCTGCGAAATACTGACCTGTGTTTCCCTCCCCCCGCTACAGCTATAACAATCTGTTCCTACCGTAACACCTGTACGGGGCTAAAGCTACACGTGTCTCTCCTACATCTAAACCCAGGAGACGGATCCTGAGAAGAGGACTAGCCAGAAATCGGGTAAAATAATTGGAGATACTCACCTTGTATTTTGCCTGTCCCTTAGGAGTACTTTGCCACAGGCTGCAGCCACCTCGGAGCTTACAAGAGAGGAGATGCCACTCGAACGCCCTGTATAAAGACATCGGAAGGATCTGTCAGAGTCACTGATCAGCCAATTGTATGGAACTAAGTAACAGGTAGCAATTCTCACTGGATTGGAAATTCATTGTGCATTTTATTTTGCGTTCAGGAGAAGAGAAGGGCGCCACGTGTCAACAAAAACCTAAGGAGGAAGACCAATGGTTGCGGAAAGGGACAAAGGAGATCCGTCCTCCCTCTCCCCTGTGGATAGACTTACCCCCGTCTCGAAGTCCTCTTTGGCCCCTTCCTCTCCCTGGAAAACGGAGACGAGATTTTAATAATCCCCTTTCCCCCTCCCTGAACTATTTTAATTAATTTAAATAAAGTTTGTTTTATTATTTACTTACGCTCTGTGTGTCTGGTCATTGGGGTGGCTTTGGGACCTCCTCGAGGTGGAAACTAGGAAGGGGCGTGACTTGCAACATCTGTGGTCCGCTCCGACCTGTGACATACTGCCATGCCTCTTACATGCTGATGTGTATTCAAATTTCCGTCTTTCTCAAACATCATTGAACAGTCTAATTCAGTAAATGCAAACAGGGAAGGGGACCATGGCTGGGGATGCATCTTGGATTTTATTATTTCTGTATTGGCTGGCTGCCTGGCTCATTGACTATCTTACAGACTGACTGTTCTACATGCCCAACTGAACAGTTTCACTACATGTTCACAAGATCACAGCTCAATAAAAAGAAAATAGTTAGAGAGGGTAAAGTCATAAGCTATCCACAGAGACATCAGCTTGACAATATTGGTCAAGGCTTTGCCCGTTTGGCAAATCATGATGCCTTCAGCAAAGCAGTTGGTGCAATTGATGGGTGCCACATTCGCATAAAATCATCAAGTACACACAAAGAAAATATTATAATTACAAAATTATTTTCAATCCAAATGCAGGCCATATGTGATGATAAAGGGCGTTTCATTAATGTTTTCATTGGTTATCCTGGATCTGTGCATGACACAAGGATTTTCAAAAATAGATGTTTGCACATCGCATTTATAACTACCTCTGTCTCACATGACACTTTCTGTTCAAACACCCGACCTGTGGCGTCAGTCGACGGCGCTCTGCTGAGCCTCATTCAAGTTGCATTTAAGCATATATAATGCGGACGTGCACGTCGCTTATGTGCCGCCACAAACTGCAAGTCTGGAAAAAACTGTTATGGTGTCCCGGATTCTCAACCTGTGGATATTTTTCATCGCCAAAAGGGTGTTTGGAAACTTATAGCAGAACACAGATTACAACATGTTTGCTTGAGACAGCGCAAGCTAGCAGTAAGCTAAAGCTAATATTTACATTATAGCGATGACACTTCTCTCAGACCAATCAGTCACCTACAGTGTTTTCGCGTCACGTTTAGTGTCACCTCGGGTCGCTTGGAACCCCAAACGAGGTGGTACGAAAAAAAGTATCGGGTACTACGCACTGCACCCAATGGAAAAGCTCCCAATGTAAGATGACCCGACCCAAACTAAACCAAACCGTGGGGTACTATGCAATGGAAAAGCGCAAATTGTCTGTGTGTGTATTTACATACTGTATAAGCTTGTGTTTTCGCCCCCGCCCCCAAAGAAAAACAGCGTGACTACTAAATAAGGATAGTTCGCCCAAAAATGAAAATAATGTAATTAATGACTTACCCTTATGTCGTTCTAAACTCGGAAGACCTCCGCTCATCTTCGGAACACAGTATAAGATGTTTTAACGTTAGATTTAGTCTGAGAGCTTTCTGTCCCCTTCATTGAAAATCTATGTACAGTTTCCATGTCCAGAAAGGTAATAAAAACATCATCAAAGTAGTTCATGTGACATCGGTGGGTCAGTAAGAATGTGTTGAAGCATTGAAAATACAGTTTGGTCCAAAAATAGCAAGAATTACGACTTTATTCAGCATTGTCTTCTCTTCCGGCTCGAGCATGAAGTCACGTGACTGTAGCAGGGTATATACAGCAATCCTTATGTTAAATTTACTACTTTTTAATACCTTTTTACTACCTTCAGAATATTTTTTAAAACCATCACGACACTGAATTGCAAGTGTTAATCAGCGACCTTTTTATTATTTACACAGATTTTGACATATATAACATACAAAAAAAGAAAAGACATGGATTTAAGTGAAAAAGATTCTTCTGATTGAAATGTTTCTGATTGAAGTCATATTCCTTTAACTAACACTATGTAGGCGAGACCAATAGCATTTAGGGGAGATTTTTTTGCCATAAATTCCATGTTGAAGTCTCCTGTGGCATATATAGGTAGCTGCAGTTTGCAGGGCATTTCAGATTACGGTGAAACAGCTAAATAACTCACTATATAAAAAGAAAACATGAATATCACCACCTTTAATGAATCTTTTATTAATTATTTATTAAAGGTATGGCGGAGGATTTTCTGTTTCCGGGTGGATCATCAAGACTATTGGTCCTCCTAGCTGTCAATCAGGAGTGTTGTGCAATTGCATTTTTTTAAAAGTGGAGAAAGGCGGTTCTTTTCTAAAATTTGAGAAAATCCTCCGCTATACCTTTAATTGTAAATGTATTTATTTTAGCATTTACTAATAATTTTTTTTATCAAAGCTGAAACTGTTAACATTAGTGAATGCGCCATGAACAACCGTCAATTACTGTAATGACATAAACAAGAATTACTTAATGCTTATATACTTTTTTTTTTGCTGAAAAATTATCCGATCCGTGCCTCAAAATCCGTAATGTGATCCGAACCGTGAGTTTTGTGATCCGTTGCACCCCTAACAGATTTCCATGTGTTACACATCGTTGGTAAGCTTAGAAACTGCACTTTCAGAATATGTGAATAACTCAAAATGGCCCAGATCCGACTTGTGTCACTACTTTCCGTGACTGGTCACATTTTTGGATTATATTTAATATTTAAGTACATTAAACATCTAGTATTTTTTTTACTTTTACTTAAGTAAAATTCTTTCGTACTTTTACTCAAGAAAAGTAAAAGTACACAATTTTTATGTAATTAAGTTGACATAAGTTAACTGCTGTTCCACGCGCGAAATTGGCATTATGGTCTTAAACTACTTGCGCGTTTCACAAGTTGCTGCGCCTTTCTTCTCAAATGTGTTTTTATAAATCTTATGCCAGGCCGCTGCAGCTTAGTCGTCTAACTTCCGTAATTCACCAGGATGCGCATTCTTGCCATCACCCAGAGGCTGATCCACGCTCATGTTGTGTGTGTGCGCGAGCGAGCAAACGAGAGAGATAGAGGGCGAGGCAGCGTAGCGCTAATGTATATGCTTCTAATACTGTTGTCATTTGTTTCACCAAACCGCATCTCTGTAATTTTAAGGAATACTCAATTTTAAGGAATGTACTCAATGATATTTTTAACTCCTCAAAAAGAATAGAGTAATGGTAACAGCCCTAAATTCAATGTAGAGGTATAGTCCTAACAAGCATTTTAAGTGTTATAAAAGATAATTAACTGTGTTTTTTGGAAGTTAGATCTTGTCGGCTCTATCATTTTAAAAGTAGATCGCCACACAAAAAAGTCTGGACACCCCTGCTTTAGAATGTAGTGAAATGTTTTAGTGAAGTAATTTTTTTCCCAAGACAAACACTCTGATAAAGCACAGATGCTTGGAAAATGTAACTAAAATACTGAAGTAGTGTCCACCTCTGTGGTAAGTTAACCATTTCCCCGCCATTGACGAGCCAAAAATATTTGAAATGATTTTGAAATCAAGTGACTTAAATATGTACTCTAAAATACAGAGATATCCTTTTTAGTGTATTTGAAAAATAATGCCTACCTAGGTTTAACTGATATGTGTTGTTGCAATATGGTGGTTAAATATTTATTGGTAACACTATTTTGATCTTCCACTTTGGACAATTGTACAAATTCAAGTAGTTTTTGAACTCATCATTTCCTCTCCTTCTTCTCACTTATCCAACCAGGCTGCCTTCCCACTACTTCTGCAAGTGAGGCAGCGAGGCATTCGTCTAGGCCAGCATGTCAGCCAGTTAAACTGCCACTTCCTAGAAGGTCAAGTTTCTCAAACTTCTGGTTTGAGATGGTCAAGCAGTTTGACAGGTCTCCTCCTCCACTTCTCCACTCAATTCAGGACTATAGTCAGCTTCCTGTAACAAGGAGTTTGGAGAGCTTACTGGGAGACTGCTAACATGTATGTTACGCTTCTTTTTATTATATAATCTTTTTTTCATAAGGGCCATTTACATTTAACCTGGAAGGTGTATGTCTGGTATGTCTGGTTTATTGAATTAATAGATGGAATGCCCCATAGTCTCTAAATGTATGTTCCATTTAGTGGATTACAATCTATTTTTTAGGACAATAAAATTAGCACTAATGACATGTCTTTTGTTCTATATGTATGCTATATATTTAATAAATGTACTTTTTTGTGAATTTTTGTCATATAAACTGCTTTGAAACAATGCAACGTTGTAAAAAAATATGCTGTATAAATAAATCTGATTTGAATTTTTGAAACAATGCAACGTTGTAAAAAAATATGCTGTATAAATAAATCTGATTTGAATTTTTGTTGATGGTATTGTATTTGAACAGACATGGTCATTTTGAACTGTGGTTGTAAAAAATATGATAGATTAATTTTTTTAATGTATTTTTCACTTTAGTTAAGTGAAAGCTAGATGGCACTGTTCTATTTTTTTTCCTCTGGAGTCTGCAAGGGCTTCGAAACACCTCACTACCGGCTTTAAGCAGTGGTTCCAGTCCTAGAAATCCACAGCACTGCACTTTTTGTTTTTTTTCTGACCCAGTTCAAGATATTGATATCTGATAATGAGCTATCAATTTCAATTTGGTGTGTGTTAAAATAAGGAAAATATCCCAAATGTGCAGTTCTCTGGGTCCCCAGTACCAAAATTGCGTGTGAAGTGTATGGAGTATTTACAGTAACAAAATGTCAAACCCACTGGTCTCAGGTGAAGTGCATAAAAACATATTACATGACCTTTAACTGATTTTGACATGGTCAGCCATGTCTGGGGGAGTGTTGCAATGCATATATGGCAAGGTGGATTTGGGAAGTTAACTTACTTGATGGGTCAAGGTTTAAAAAACAACATAGAAGTATTCAGGAGAACAAGTATAGGTCAGATGGAGGAAACAGGATTCATAGTCAAGCTATCAAAATCATATTCTGTACTTGCTGTAAATATGTCTGAATAGCACTACAGAATAGGAATATTTCAGACAAAAATCGCTTGCTAAACAATGCTTAAGTTACAGTTTTTGAATATAGTAAAAACTTTCATATACTGATTCTAATAGACTGGGCTCTCTGTTGTTATATTCTGTAGTTATTAGAAGTGGAAGTGAACAGAAGTTCTGACATGACAGAATAAACTTAAGCTTACTGTATACTAGACCCTTATCTTGCTAGAATTGGACACTAGACCATCTGGCTATTGCCTTACATTCACCACTCAAATCATATTAATTGTGTATTTTATTATGATGGGAGTAATATTTTTTCTGAGAAATCAGTCTAGCACTGTCTGCCACCCATGCATGATTCCGCAGCACAAAATGTATTTTTGACAAGAGGATGGTAATGGAGATGAAATGTCCCCCATTTTGGTTTTAACTCAATTTCCTCCATGAAAATTTGATGTTGGTCCAATGCTGGAACTGCATGGGAGAAATTCAGTTTCTATGGTGCTGATTAAAGATTGATCACGTACATTTAATCCTTCACCTAAAAGAGTGATGGAGGCAGTGTGAATGTGTGTGCCTATTGTGTTTGAGTAGATACAGGGCCTGAAAAAAATAAAAAGATTCAACAGAGCATGGGAGGTTGATGTTGCAATATTTGTAAATTTGTAAGGTAATTCTATTTAGTTACAGGAAGTTACACAAAGATAAGTGAGGATTTAACACATCAAGACATTGAGTGAAGAGAATAAATAACTATCAAATTGTATAAATACGCAAACTAACGCATAGATAGTGTAGAGTTAAACAAGATCTCATTGGCTCTGTGGTGGCCGGTGACAGTGCATCTCTCGAACGTCTACTCGGATTGCTTCTGTTTTGATGTATCAATGGCAGCAGTTTCGTGTGTGCCCGCCCGGACAGGGAAGCTCAGTCAGGGCACAGAATGGCTTCTGGCAGTTCTGACTGAATGGTACATTTTATGTGATTCACAACACATGCTCACAATGAAAATGAACTAATTACACTGAGAGAACAGGCATGTATAAACCAAGGAGGATTTTAAAGCGGCAATTCATGTTTGATGGTATGTGATTGTGCATGCAGGCAAATTACGCTGCTATAACATTTTTGAGTAAGAAATGAACCAATGATAACAAAATATCAGGGTATCCATATGATACGTGCTGAGGCTAAGCTATATCAGAAAGGGAAACAAAGCTTTATTTACCAACAGCTTATTGTTTTCCAGAACTGTTTAACACAGAAAAGGGATAAATGTGACATATATTAGCTGGCTTGAGATACAAATTTAAACTCAACATTCAATGAGAATTTACACCTAAAGATGGTGTTAAACACGGAGGGAACTTTACCCTTTAGGAGAAGGTTTGCTGTTCACGCAGAGTAATATCATATTGTACAGTTTGTCATATTGCAATACAGCCAGTAGCTATTTTTTGACAGTTTGAATAAGCTTATTAAAAAGTCATAACAAATAAAAAAGCAAACAAACAATTGAATGTCCTTGATTAAGTGTATTATAGGAGTACTGGTTCAAATATGTAGGCCTGCATATATACTTTAAAGATGGCTAAAATATAGACCTAAATATATTCTACTCACACAATTGTACATGTGATTACACCATCTTTACTAAATACACAAGCCATGTATGGAAAAAACTAAAATAATTTATTACATGTATCATTAAAATTTTAAATTTAAAATATATATTCAAAATGTGCAAAATAGATTAAAAATATTTAAATAGGCTGTTTTTGTTAAAGCTTTGTTATTTAGAAAGTATTTCATTAAATGTCTTCTAATTCTTTTGGCCATGTATGAATTATTCATGGTGTCAGTAAGCAGATTAAGGAAATGATTAGATTTTCCAGACAGCCTGAGACGCTTATGTGCCACTTGATTTCCAGACATCGGCCAGTCACTTTTACACATTGATTCGGAGGACACACAGAATAAAGGCAGAATAAAGGTAAACATTTTAATACAAAATATTTCATTGTTACATGACATTTAGTAATTTTTAAATAGCAAATCTACATAGACGTTTATGTAAAATATAATTTTTAATATTAAATAAAAAATTGTAACATATGTTTGTAAGATTCATGAAACAGGCCAAATAAACAATGATTTGTATTTGTACTTTTATGACTTATTTTGTGTTTTAAAATATCCTAAAAAAATGAAATGTTTAATTTTGATATTCCATATTATAAACAGTGCAGAGATAGGACCATGAGCTACAGTGCATCATCTCCCTTGTGTGGTGCATTCACAGTTCACTGGCGTCTGGACACTAATGCGATGAGACTAGCAAACCTTTACGGCAACAAACGGGGATATAGTATCAGGGAAGGCTGACCGAGCCGTGAACCTCAGCCCTAACACGGAGCAAATTAACATCAACAAAAATAGCACTGCGTTTTTAGATCACTTATGTGTGAAGCAGCAAATGCAGCCGTGTCAGGTCATTTTAGCTCACAGATGCATAGCAAATCCCCTGTGTACCTGACGGGCCGGGTCAGGACTTTTGACCTTGTTGGTTCGGACAGGTAGAACAGAACGACTATATGACGAATTTGCAGAATGATTACATGAACCTGTGTTTTTGGTAAACTACTGTACATTGCCCTTCCCTTTCCCCACCCCCTCCCACTTTACCACAGCTTTCCATGTCCATTTTTCCATAAGAAACCAATGACAAATGACAACTTTAAAACATGACATCATTAAAAGGTACTATGTACAGCCAGGTAGATTCTTCATGCTAATTTCATTACCTGTTTTAACAGTTTAATCTTTTGAAGGTTTATTAATTCAGCTAATTCTCAGAAATGACCAAGGATTGTACCAACACAGAAATGCAGACAGCATCTTTGGTTGCCCTAGGCAATATTGAGTTTTGCACACCCCCAGGTAAAAAAAATGCTCTTATCCAGTTAAGTGATGACGTAGTTGTATAGAAGATTAATCTATTTTGCACTTGTTTTTTCATTACCCATTCTCAAAATCCTTTTGGTCAGATGTTACTATTTTGGTTTTCTATGCTGTAAAAAATTATTGAAATTTCAGATTTTTATTCTAAGGTAGGGGAGTTGCCAGCCGATTTTGCCAGGGCTTCAGCCCCGAATGTTTTGAGTCAAGCCCCGAATGTAATGACCTGGGCTCATTTCAGTCAGTTCACACACCACACCTTGTATTTCTCACGCTGAGAAGTAAGATATAAATTGTCCTGCCCCTTACAAAACAAAAATATATTGCAGTATATTGGAAAATATCATGTAATATATTAGGCAACATATTCACATATATGGGATTTAATATTTATATTTTCCAATATATTGCAATATATGCATAAATCATACATGTATATATGATAAAAAAATATATTGCAATCTAGAACAAAAAGGGCACTATATTTTTTACATGTAATAGTTTGTCTTTATATGCTTTAATATATTGCAATATATGCATAGACCATACATGTATATATGATACAAAATATATTGCTGTCAAGAACAAAAAGGGCGCTATATTTTTTACATGTAATAGTTTGTCTTTATATGCTTTGATATATTGCAATATATGCATAAACCATCAGGGCTAGTCAACTGGCGGCCCACGGGCCAAATGCGGCCCACCAATCATCTTTATCCGGCCCGCCGGTCACCTTTGGCCATTTCTCAATCGGAAGGCTGCAGCCTCCAGAGGTCGTATATGCAGACTGCATATTCATCAAGTTTAAGTCAACTGAGCATTACATTCACAAATCATAAGCATATTACAACAATTAACGATTAACTAAGAATAATAGTCAACTTTATAATTGTTAAAATTCTGAAATAAGATGTATGCAGCCTGGAAATGCGACCTCTGGAGGCTGCCGCCTTATTTGAGAAACAACCATAGTCTGATTTAAATTCAGCGTGGTTACTTTTACCTTTCCACTGTACATGACAACACAGAAAGGGGCTGTGTGGGGGGCCAACCATCTGCAGGTGCGAAATTATCTGATCCAATTCGAGCTTTGGATGCATTAAAGAAAATAAACTTATGCGACTACACCGCATGTGACGCGGCGACTTGAAGTGATGTATTTCAGTGTGTTCCAATCAAAACTGTGTGCGAAGTTAAAATTATGAATTATTTTTTGTTTTACTTTATCAGTAACACTTGAATACTTTAATTACTGGTAAGTAAGTTATTAACTATACATATATTCATAGTTTAAAGGTTCTCTCCCATGACAGATTTACGATTAAACTACATTTTCATTACGACTGCCACTAGGGGGCGAACTCCTGACAGTTATATCTAATGTACAATGGAAAGGCTGTTTAGTTTATACCGTATATCTATAAAATATTAAAAAAGAAAGCATGTAGTGCAATTTTAATCATAAGGAGAAGACTGGCTATATGTTGTGAATACTTGACATGTAACAATTAATGAAAGTTAAACAGTTCTAAACAAAATATGTTTAAGAGTGTTGATCTTTACACTTTTACTACTAACATTTGGCTCTTACATGTTAAACTGCAATTGTTTTTAAGTTATTAAAAGGCTTTTAAATTTCATTTTTTTTAAATGCATGTTTAAATATGTTTTTTTAAATATACTACAACAAAAAACGACAACAACACACACACACATATATGGTAAAAGTAAAAAATATATCAAAAGTAAAAATAGGGGTCAAAGTTTGGCCCGCTTCATATTTACAATTTTAAAATCTGGCCCCCAAAGAAGAGTAGTTGAAGACCCCTGCCATACATGTATATATGATACAAAATATATTGCAATCAAGAACAAAAAGGGCACTATATTTTTTACATGTAATAGTTTGTCTTTATATGCTTTGATATATTGCAACATATGCATAGACCATATATATATATATATATATATAGGCGTCAGAGCACGTAGCTCGCAATGCTCGAGTAGGAAGCTGAGATTCAGGTGCGAAGAGAGGACAGGATGCGTAACAGACACCAGCAACAAGGAGGATGATAGATGGGTCCTGACCTATGATCCTGACTCACATTCCTAATCAGTAGGTGGCGGTAATGCACCTAAAAGTTGTTTGCCAACTGCCAGTAAAACTCGAGAAGTCGAAGAAGAAGGAGGCTGATGGCAGCAGGCTCTCAACCCGAGGAAACTTCAAGCTTTACAAGGTACATAGTTTTCAGAGCTTTATTGCATCTCTGCAATAAATGACTAATGACTCCATTGGTTTAAGCGTTGTGGCATTTGTAAGTGACCAGTTGGTAAAGCCGTATTCCATATGGGACAAGACCATAGCATGGAGAAACATTCTGGCTGTTTTATATGACAAAGATGGTCTAATGTATCTAAAATTAAAAAGATTAAATTTAACAGTTTTTGAAAGACTTTTGATATGATTTTTAAAAGACAATGTAGAGTCTAAAACAATACCAAGGTATTTGAATTCATTTACCAACTGTAGTTCTTCTTGGTTCAAAAAAACTTTAGAATGTGTAATTTCAGTCTGTCGCTTCGAGAACATTAAACATACAGTTTTTTGGGGATTCAAGAGTAGACATGATTCAGTTAACCACTCCTGTACAAGACACAGTGCAGATGTCAGTGACTGAGAGGCTTCTTGTACAGTTTTTGCATGTGTAAAAATTACGGCGTCATCTACATACATTAAAATATTGATGTTTTGACATACTGTGGGCAGGTCATTAATATATAGAGAAAATAAAATAGGTGCAAGTATGGAGCCTTGAGGAACTCCTACTGGACATTCAAGATAAGAAGATGTAATGTTATCAACCGAAACACAGTGCATTATATTGTTCAAGTAAGACTTCATCCAATTGATAGCTTGATCGGAGAAGTTAAATTTTGATAATCTTGACAAGAGAATCTGATGATTGACGGTATAAAACGCCTTTTTCAGATCCAAAAAGACAGCACCCACAACAGAATGAGTGTCTAACGAATGTTTGACATTCGTTAGTAAACATACATGTAACACTATATCTGTACATATATTGTTAATACATTTTCCGCATATAAACAGAAATACAATATTGCGGCTATTTATAAATATAATATTGCACATATTTTTAAATATATAAACACATATATTATATTAATGTACAATATTAAATGGTTAAATTATATTATCCCGCTGCAAGCACGTTCATTACTAACATGGATTTAACGGAGTGGAAGTTGGATGAGCAAGATCCGATAAATGCGGAAGATAATTTAAGCATTTTGATTTTACGATTCCTGGACAAAATCATTGAGTTTGATCAAGACACTGAGAGCTAATATTGGGGAATGAAGCCAAATTCGTGCTAAATTATTATTGATTCAGTCAAAAACTCCAACAGCGTTGCATCCTTAAATATATAATGTAATAGAGATGCATTTCATTATTATTGCCCTTTCATCATTAAATGTTCTGCAATACTGTATGTGTACAGTAAGCTCAAGTTAAAAAAGTACAATTCCATAATCTACTTAAAGTGCTCTATTTTCATGTAATAATATTGTATTTAATATACCCACCTTTTTGTCTTTACTACATTAATATGAAATATGCTAAAATTTGTATGAAAGATGAGTACAAGTTTACTTCAAGTGGTATACATTTTTGTAATATGAGATGCTAAATGCATTTCAGTTCATATTGACATCTCAAAATAAAACAGATAAGGACACCGTTGTTTTTAAGATTATCTTAAGTATAAGGGATGACGTAAGGAACACTGTTTCCGGGTCCAAACCTCCACTCATTTCAATAGAGGATATTATTTAAACAGCCGATTATGAGCACTATTTATTCATATAACACATTTAAGCGAAAACAGTAGAAACTCACGTGTAAACTGCAGGCTCAGGCTCCCAACATCAAAGACAACAATATATATACACAGATGTTTTTCTGACGGTTAACTCTGTATTTATTTTCACGTTCACAACACCAACTTATCAGCATCTGCCTTTAAACAAGCTAACAGTAAACAAAAAACATGTGTGTCTGTTTGTTCTCATGTTTTTAAATGAATCTGGTATGTCATTTTCATTGCCATTACTGAACATAGACAGCCTATAGCTAGTGATAGCTTAGTGACAGCAATGAAACGTCCAATGCACAATAATAAGTAAATTTATTTCGTTTGACAACTTAACACTGGGGTGTGACGAATCACAAAACTCACAGTTTGGATCACATTGTGGTTTTTGAGGCACGAATCGGATAATTTTTCAGGTCACCAAAAAGAGGGGTGGAAAAATCTAATTACAATAAAGAATTTACAAACATTTATTATAAGAAGAAAGTTGCACATTAAGTAAGGTCTAAAATTAGCATTAGTTACAGAAATCAAATAAAATGAATCATAACTACAGAAGCTACAGAAGTGATTTTCTTTTTCTTGGTTTGTTTGATTAACATTAATAACACAGACATAAGTAGGTTAATTGAGGTAACTGTCTCTCTAAGAGCAAAAAAGTAGACTGGTTTCTGACAGTAATCTATACATACACTTAAGACATAAACAAATGTTTTTATTAGAAAAAGATTACTGTGGAGATCATTCTGTTTGTATGTGCCCTGCCAAGATTTTATGTTTGCTTGCTTTTTGAAAAGCCTCTCCCCTTGTGTGCACTATTGAGGGCAAATTCCAAATTGCGCAGCATAAATAGTTGCTTTGCATAAAAACTTTATGTTGTTTTTCATTGCTCTATTCGGCAAATGTATTTAAAAGGACTACGGTATGAGATACGGTAGCACATCTCTCTCTAAAGTTTACACATCAAGAGTTTTGATCTTTGAAGGGATAGGGATGATCACATCTGATTGGAGCTGGATTGGACACATTCAACCGCATGTGTCTGTGCATACAGAAAGCTGCTCACTTTAACACACCTTTTTATGGTTCAATTGTTTATAAATCAATTGAATGTTAACATTTTCAAGCCTTTGAAACATGTGCAAATGATTTTTCCTATTTAAATTTGCGTATTAATCCACGAATTGCATGCGAGCCGAACCGTGAGTCGTGATCCGTACTGCGATCCATCACAGTACTGATGAGAAGACTGATCTCTATACTGAGCTTTCTTCGTATCTTCATTTCTCCATTTCAGTCCCTGTGCGCCAGAGTAGTTTAGTTTAGTTTGCAGTTTAGTAGACCGCTTCATTTTAGGTCAATGCGCCAACTATCTCTTAACGTAACGCAACTACCCCCCCTCCGTGACATCAGAGTTAAGCCGAAAGTATACTAGGGACGTCCGCGTATGCGCGCCGTCCGCATGACGTCATTTTCGTCATCAAGAGGCCGCGGACCGTCCGCGTGCAGCCCAAAATTTGAGACTGCGTGGACAGTGCTCGTACAGTCCGCGTACAACAGCGCATGCGTGTGAAAACATTTAGACAGGGCACTCCACTATAAATTATTATACAAAGGAAATAGACAGCATTTGCACACACACTATCGTTTTTCTTCTTACACTTTTACTTCTTCCAAGAACAGAAAGCTCTGGAGCATGTTTGTTTGATTCCTGTTCTTTGTTGTCTTGTTGTTTGTTCTAAACTGTGTTTGCAATGGTGGATCAGTTACTTTTCTTCACCTATCCTAATGTTTTAATGTACTGTAAATGTCGAGACCATATGACAAACTCTTAAGAGATTGCGTCTGTAAATACATTTACACATGTTTGATGTATGTTGGTTCCCTCTTTTATAAACTGCTTGTTAAATAACTTGTAGTCTCATGTACAATTGTGTTTCTATGACTGAGTCTAGACTACCTCTGACAAATAGAGATTGTTTGTTTGTTATTCATACATTGGGATGAATCACAACGTAATGATTGCTTTAAACCATTCATATTGGGTATCAAACTGTTCACATTTAAATTTCCTCTTCATTGATAAATATGGTATGACTGTAAAACAATTCATTTTATTTATTCAATGATCTGGACTAATATTTTGCCAAGGAATCTGCAGGCAATAAAAGATGCAAAATTAACAGTTAAGGGGACATACAACTCTCCCCTGCTCAGCTCTGATTGGTCGATTCAAACTTGAATGGGCGTGTCCTACTTAAAGGATAAATACTGGCAAAAACTTTATCTCATGGGTTAGTTCTTTCGTTCGACTCGTCTCTTCTACAAGTGAGCTCTTCCAGCCACCCCTCCCCCTTTGGGGGAGGAGGGCAATTAGGCCCAGAGGCCTTTCTTTGTTCTGTGAGTTTTAGGCCAAACTCACCTGAGTTTTAACCAAGAATGGATTTTCAACAATCAGAAAACCACCAACTCAATTCTAAACCTTTCGGAACAACTCTTCAAATGGACTGGACACTTGGCACACCGACAACCTGGTCTGTTCTTCCAGCATGAAAATGCTGCAACTGGACCTGCAAAGCCATCTTCTTCCATCTAAACCTAAGACTTTCAAATGCCTTCAACTGCACAGACATGCAAGTACCTATATCTTAGAATATAGCTGCGTTTAAGTCGGTAAAGTAAGATGAATGTGGTTTATGCAACTCTCTTTCTCTCTCTCTCTCATTCATGTTAAATGTTCACGTTTGTCTCCATTGTCTATAGAAAATATCAACATTAATAATTGTAATTATTAATGAATAACTTATCTCTATCAAAATAATGATTGGTTGTTTCAAACAATACTATTCCGTAACCCCTCCATTTGCTACACCACCGACTAGTTCGCCTATAGCAATCGCCGGCCCCAGCAGACAGCCAACATCTGATTCTGAAGGGGACATAAGGGTAGTGCCATTGCGTTCATTTTGTCATTTTACTTCTGGCTGAGAGGCACTTCTACTTCCAGCAGCATAAAGATGAGGTGCACCTGAGGCAGTGGCTAAAGGTGTAAAACTTGAAACACTCACTCACTCATTTTAATGGATGGGAAGCCGACTGACAAACACCCTTATCCTGAGAAATGGTTCAGCTATGATGTTACTTAAAGATAACTTAACCGGTAACTTAAAGAAGCCACGCCGTTTGTTGAAAGGTTGTCAGTCTCAGGTAAGCTAACTTGGCTAGCTATGTCCTTGCTAGCCTAACATTACATTTGTAAAGTATGTTCTATGAATACACTTAAAGGCGCTCTAAGCGAATCTGTGTGACGTCACTTCTTTTTGACGTTCAAAGTGTTGTGAAACAAAACGGAGCATAGCTAACTCCTCCCCTCCCCCTTCTTCCTTTACTTTCTGAAAGAGTCATGAATGTGCCCAACCCCCACTCCCAAATCCTTCTTGCTGTTTAATGGCTGGAACACTTTGTTATGTTTCGTTGTAGTAGGTTTGACATCTTTGTTTTTGTTGCAGTTTGTGGAGCCTGGGCTCTCTACAGAGACTGTGGATTTTTACAGTGTGTTCAGGGGACAGGCAGCTAGCAGACAGTGAGGAGATGTTAACTATATGAAACAAAAAATGTTTTATGGCCAAAAACACAAATGGAGTAGGCCCAGATTGTAATTCTTTAAAATCTAAGTCATAGATGTAACAATGAATCGTCTATGAATTGTCATTATCATCTATTGCAAGAGTATTTTATCTGTTTCCCCTGGATTCTTGATAAATCTTACTTGTGTTTTGTATATCAGGGGTTTTCAAACTTTTCAATCCAACAGGTACATTACATATATTTAGTCATTTAAATTTAAAGTCGTTTAACTTCCAAATGAGGTAACAATAGAACCAATAAGAGCAACACAAGAACAACAATACATAACTGCACTAGAACTAGTTTCATCAAGTCTAACACAGTGTACATAGCTAAGGGTTAGTAGTTGTTTTTTATGACAGAAGATAAAGATAGAAAAATAGAAAAAGACTTAGCAAGTGAGTGTCACGATAATCCGTGACAGGTTTTGCATTTGTTCCGATTGTTGTCACCTGGACATTCATTGACTGATTACTTACACGAGTTTACTTGCTGAGTTGGTTCCCGTGGGGATCGAGTCTTCTGGGTCGGTTCCAGGATAGTTCGTCACCATCCTCCATTCAGCTCTCGGGACAGCTGTGCCACGCTCGAGTATTCCACGGGGTGGTCGCTGCCGTGCACGAGACTGTCTCTCGGGATGGTCCGAGTCTGTTCCCGGGTCGGCCGCATCCTCGTCGGCCCCTGTGATGGCCGGTTGGGAGCATTCGGTGCGGGCCAGGGTGGCCACCACGGTTTTCACCTGGTCTGCTGTTTCTGCCGGCTCTGCCGGGGTCACTGGTGCCTCCCTCCCTCTCTTGGATTCATCCTCCCAGACTTTTGTTTGTTTCGTGTGGAGTGTCTGGGAGCCACTCCTTAAGGGGGGAGTTATGTCACGATAATCCGTGACAGATTTTGCATTTGTTCCGATTGTTGTCACCTGGACATTCATTGACTGATTACTTACCTCATCACACCTGTATGTCATTTTGTCTGTCTATTTAAGCCCTTGTTTGTGTAATGTTCACTGCCGGATTATTGTCGCCATTCCACGTCTGTTCCTGTGCTTCATGTCAGTGTTCCTGTTGTGCTTACCTGCCGGTTGTTGTTTCTCGTGTTTTATTTTCTGTTTGTTAATAAATGTTATTTATTCATCTGAACTTTGCAAATGTGTCCTAACTCCTGTTTCCCGGCTTGACAGTGAGGTGTTGACAAAAGAGATGGGTTTTTAGCCGATTCTTACAGACGGCTACAAAGTCTGCAGATCTTGTAGTCACCTGAAGCAACCTACATCTCATATAGGAAAACAATGGTGCAGTTTCCTGGACAGGCCTTATCCTGGTCCCAGGCTAAAATACAAGTTTGAGCTACTATAATTTAAAAACACCTTGAACTGACATACCTTAATATATATAAGTGCCATTTTTTCCTCAGGATGCACACTAGTCTTGTTTTTGTAGGGTTTGTTTGTTAAAAATTATATTGTCTAATATAACTAAGTCCCAGTCCTGTAAACCCTGTCCAGGAAACTGCCCCAATGTGTTAAGCTGGCACCAATGTACATAATTCTGCTGAGAAACAACCACCTTTGTCAGCTTTACACATATTGTACATTTGATATTGGATGCATTGCATTAAGTTGCTGAGCACTTTACCAATACATACACCAACAGCTTCCAGCTATACACTTGGGATCAGCTCCTGATTACTTTGATGAAGCTGCGTCTTAATGAATTGCAGGGTGATCTTGCTGAAAGGTTTGTTGTTTCTTAGTCCATAGTTATTTTTATAAACCTTTACAATGTGACTAGATGTTAATGGCGGAGTGCACAATGTTTGAAAAACGCTTTGGAAAAGGGAGTCGGGCCGACTCCGCCAATCAGCAGTAAGGGGCATGTCTACTAACCGACATCCTTGCCGGGGTTGCATATGTGTGGGGCGGGTCTATCAAAAGAAGGTCCAGATTCTATTGGGGTAGGGGCATGTATGTTTAGGTGATTTAAAATATCAACATTGGCTTTCAAACATTGTGCACTCTGCCTTTAACTGCTATGCAGGTATATTAAACCTGTAAAATGTGACCAGATGTTAAGTGTTGTGAATAATATAATTATTTATAAACCTTTACAATGTGATTAGATGTTTTCTCTCAGGAAAAAATTCTCATAAAACCATATGTGGAATAAGTCTTTTCAAGTTTGCAAATTAATTTCATCTTGGTTTAATACATAAGAAAATTAATTGGTGAGTTATTGGACTGGCTGGGGTGCACATTTGCTTTTAAAAAGACGAAATCACCCTCACTATGTAACAGTACACGACCCACTGTGTAAATATTGGTTGGCATCAGTATTTTAATCATTTTCATTGCTGCTCCATCAACTCCTGATAGGATGAGGTAGTTAAATGTCTCCATAGGTTAGCTGCAGAGGACACTTCTTCATATCAAGAAGTGATCACAAGAAGAGAAAGGCTGGTAATGCAAAAGCAATAGTGACAGGGAGAGAGGAAAACGGTTTGAAAACCCCCCACACCATTAAGGAAGGGCAGAGCAGTGTAAGACAGGTTGGGGAGGGTCTTAAAAGCTTCTCATGGATCCTGTAAGGTGAGATGTCAGTGCAGAGCATGTCTTACTTTTATTCACACAGGCTTTTACGGGAATTATTTTCTCAAAAGGACACCTGAATCCTTAACAGTTCACAATCTACATTTACCAGGAAACTTTCGTTACAGAAGATAACTTAATTGTGTAAGTTCACTTACATGGTGTCATAAGTCTTATGACAATGAGTTTCACTGTACAGTAGATTAAACATTTTAAGATTATATTATTTATTTGAGCAAGCAACACTATTAACATTATTTCTCATCTTTCTAAGGTCAAGGATTTGAACTCCTATGTTTGTACAACTAAAACATATAACCAGAAAGCAATGCCGTGTTAATCACTCACAAAAGCCTAGAGGCAGGGAGTTTTTCACTGGTAAGCATCACTCACATTTTTTTTTATCATGGATATAAAAATCATGCCTTCACTGTTATTAGTGTTTTATGATTAAGTTCATGTCTACACTTTATTTGCTTATTTATTTTGATTGCATTTGCCCTTAAGGGTTAACTGGAGTGTCACTTTAGCAGTTGCGAAGTTGTGATATTGCAGCCTGTGGGGTTAAGAAGCATTAAAAACGCTAAGCCAAAACCTTTTATATTAAAAAATATATTTGGGAAAAACACTTTCTCACTTTCAGTGCACAAGGTCAAATAATATTGTAAGTTATTTGCACATTGGGTGGCATGAAGCGACTCCATGAAGTGTCACAAGTGTGTGACGCAGTGACGTGCTGGAAAAAACATTATATTACTCTGAACCCATTCATACTGGGCGCAATCAGTCGTGGAGTGATCGTGTGGATTTATTTTTATGCCCGGACTTGCTGTTGTTTCACAGAA
This sequence comes from Paramisgurnus dabryanus, assembly GCF_030506205.2. Taxonomy (NCBI): domain Eukaryota; kingdom Metazoa; phylum Chordata; class Actinopteri; order Cypriniformes; family Cobitidae; genus Paramisgurnus; species Paramisgurnus dabryanus. The sequence continues at coordinate 10,298,606 of NC_133338.1, read as the reverse complement.
TGGCAACATAGGGAGCTCAAACACAAAAAACTCAATTGATATTATAGAGAAGACTGGAACAATGCTGAGCATAAGTACAAATATATAAATATTTTCTTGTCTTCAATATAGAAAGAGTTCAGATGCAAAAGCTGCTAAATGCCACCTCCGTCAAAAATAAAATAATGATTGTTACCAATTGCTCTCACACGTACTATAGTTCATCGAATACTTTCACATCAAATCTGCTTAATCCTGCTCTCAGGCCATTCAGAAATACTGTTTTTTTATGAAGAATCTATTAAAAGTATGCTAAAAAATGCTAATTAACAATTAATCAGTGCCAGACACACTTAGTGGGTTTTATATGTCATTAAAATAATTTTAATGCAACATTGTGATTTTCAGCCCAGAATAAATAGGCAATCAGTATCAGTGGCGGCTGGTGCTAAAAAAATTGGGGGGGCGCAAACACACTCAAAATCAAACTTTTACTGTAGTAATGCAGTACTGTTAATAGTCATTTATCAGGTGATGAATATCATTAGGCTACTGCTTAGCTAAAATGCTGAAAATGTTACAATTGAAATCAAACACACGAAATAGGCTAAATGTACTATGAATATGTAATGAACTAATATCAAGGTAATCATTCACTCACACACACACACACACACACACAGAGGTTGCGATAGACTTTTTCAATCTCCGTCAGTTTTTTTGATAAACAGCGTTGTAAAGAAGAGTCCGTCACAGTCAGTTATTATCCGTCATTTCATGTTTTAAGTATCTTCATTTTCGTTCACATGTCCATTTCTAATCATAAATTTACAAGTCAAATGTGTTTATTTATTTGTTTAGAGAACAGATAAACGGAGTGACAGTGGATGCGAGCTTTATACTGAACAGGCAAATATGAACAAATCAAATAACAAAATACTACTGCGATTAAAATATCAATAAACATGTAAAAATCTGAATTGAACTAAACTCATCTGAAACCATCTTGTGTAATAAATGCATGAAGGCAGATTAATGCAGACTCTTGTCATTAGATTTTGTATCTTTACCTTAGACAGGCGTCTGGTTGCATCATACCTGTAGTGTTTCACTTCAGAAGCGATGCGCAGACCAATCAGTGTATGACATCAAAATATCGCGAGAAAGTTTAGAAACCAGGGCGTCATTTGAGCAACACACTGCAACCAACTGGACATAAATAGAAATTACATTCTCAAGTTAAGTTGTATGGGCAATCTGCCAAAATGGCATTCATATTTTTATTTGCGAACGAACACACACAAAAAGAGACACTAAAGTTGCCTAATCCCAGGCTCGTACATTTCTTTTTGCTTTTATAGCAAAAGCACAAGCAAATTTTTTCCCCTCACAACAGACTTAAGTACATACAGTCCATCAGCTCAATCTGCATGGTTCGTGAAGTTCCCTTAAAAACTGTGGTTTTTCGTGGGTGCTTTTTTAAACTCTACAACAACAAAACTAACAACAACAAGTTTACCAAGCCACGGAATATACCGGATTATATATGAGCTCTCGATCTCATTATGTCCACGCAACGGCAGCTCAAACACGCCACAAAATTTCTTGTTGTGCACGTCTATCATGCATTCAGACTTTAAAATGGCAAAGAGGGAAAAAATAAAACTCAAGACTTGATATCCAGCTAGCCAACTCCGTTTGCCATGAGAAGTGGTGGAGCACACAGACTGCCATCATTTCACTCCGTTGGTCGATCTGGTCCAAGCTTCTTAATCCTTTATTTATTCATTCATCAATTGAATACCTTTTATAGGGTGATTTTGTAAGGATAAAAGCATATTTTCCTTTATCTCAAGATATTTCACTTGCTTTCACTGATCTGTACTGTAGCTATCAGGTAACACAGCAATCTGCAACACGGTTATGAGACTCTGAGAACGGTCCAATCACAGGAGATAAAAAACATTAAAAACAATATTGATTCGCTTACAACAGAAGTGGGAGGGTTTGGGGCGCACAGTCCTGCGCCCCAGAGCGGATCCAAAACAAGCCAATTAGAGCTCAACCTCAGGTCACGTTTTTACCCTTTTTACTGACCTACATAGACACTCATTAGGAGTGCGTCCCAGACACACAAACATGACACACACACAACGAACAGTTTTGATTTTTGATTTTTTTAAATAAATTATAACATGACTAACAGTGAAATAGTACAACTAAACAATTTTATTTTGTATTAATTTGCACTATATATTTAACTGTTTGGTAACATGTTCAAGTAGCTTTCCCCTCTGGCCAACTTTAAGGGGGCGGCGCCCCCTAGTGACCAGCCGCCACTGATCAGTATACAAAGTGCTTGTTTATGTGTCCTTTCTTTTAAAACATTATTTTAGCATTATAATGTCACGTAGGTAAAAATATGATTTGCTTGAATACTTTGTAGGGTTGCGCAAGGCTAGTTGTAAGATGGACTGTTTACAATGTTGCACAAGGTTGAGCGGTTTGTTTTTCCGGTATTTTTTTCACGCTGCCAAAAGACGATCTCCTGCAAATTATTAGAAATGTATAATGTTTTTTCAGATAGTTATTGATGAACGAGTGTTTTATTTATTTATTTAGTCGGGACAGTGCACATTGATGAACAGCCTAACATTCCTGTAAAGACTGCAAATGAGCCAGATTATAGCATAAATGCTAATTTTCACCTGTAGTCCCGAGGCAGGAAAACAACAACATACAAAATAGTGCATCACGACAGAATATAACAATATACATTTAAACAAGAATCACATTAACACGCATTCAAACAGATTATATTACTTCAGTAAGATTAGTTAAAATGATGACAGAGGTGGGAACTTTTAAGAAATTGTTTAAGATGGTTTTTAAATGTACAATACGTTGGATATTTTCTAATGTTTTTTTGGGATCCTGTTCCAAAATTGACCTCCTCTGATAGACAGTACAGTTTGTCTAAAGGTAGTTTTTCTATCCGGGATCTCTATATCTCCTGAGTAAAGCTCTGGTACAATAACCTCAGACCTTTTTTTTTAGAAAGTGATAGCGGAGCAAGTCCATGAAAAACTTTATAAATTAAACAACTGTTTTTAAAATGAATAAAATGTTTAAAATTGAGCATATTGTATTTTCCGAGAATATTACACTGATTACACAAAGGTTTTTGATCAAATATTTGTATAGATTTTTTTAATAACATTTCTATGGGTTTTAATTTTTGTTGGCATTGTAAGTACATTTTTTCATCATATGTTCTTTTCGGTTTCTAAGTTGTGTGTGTAAGATACCAAAACCCAATGCTATGTCATATTAATCAGTGTCTTGTTGACTAAAACATAGCATCGTTTTGAAATGTCTGCTGCTCTTTGCAACTTTTTGGGTGATTTTAAAATATTTTGCCGTTGTTTTAAATAGGCTACACACAAATGACTGCTGGCTGCCAATAAAATAAATGTGCCTGTTTTATCAAAAATTGTGTGTCAAATTTATTTTTGTTCATATCTTTAATTTTGATTGAGTAAGGACATGTCAAAGATTGAAATCATAATGAAATGAATGGCTAAAATCAGACTTTGATGCTCACTATCTCAGAATTTGATTTTGAAACCGTAGTATGGTTATGACAGACTAGGTTATAATTGTGCTGCTTTTTCTCACATATTTAGACATTTGTATCTATTTATAATTTAACTATTGTTAGAAAAGGGTTGGATGAATGAATACAGTGTGGATACCTGTCTATTATAGACAGATATAAACAATATCCACTTCAATTATATAGACAAAATAGTATTGAAATATTTCCCTGTAAACTTAAGTGTTACAACTAACCCCCTGCCTGTTACAATTACCCCACCTATTGTCACGGTAGGATAAGTCCATCATGAAGTGTGCATGTGCGTGTCTGATCACTAACGATCTGAGTGAGTGCAGGTGTGCGTGATTGCTTTACTCCAGCTGGCGGTGGTTACCCAGACGGCATATATACTCACTCATTCTCTCCTCTCACTGCCAGATGATTACGCTACGTGTCTTACCAGTGTATCGTGTTCGTGTGTTCCTGTGGTCTCGTCTTCGCGTGGAGTTCTGCCTGTTTGTGTATCCGGTTTCACCCGGCAACCAGTCTTCACCCACAAGCACCGGGATTAGTCACCGCAGCCCTTGTCTGTTCAACCATTTCATCTGTGTCATCTCTTACAATAAACTGTGTTCATCTCATCCTGCATTTGCTTCCTAATTTACACTTTCAGTCATCACAGAATCATCTGGCCACCATGGAAGCAGCAGGTAAAGGATCCCCGGCTCGGTTTGAAAGAGTTTATCGCCGCCGCCATACATCGCTTCACCACCCAGGATAGCCGGGTTGAGGAACTGAGCCGGGGAATGAAGGACATGACAGACAAGGTGTCCGTGCTCACCCAGGCGATCCAATAGCTGACGCTCCCCACTGCGCCACCCACACCGTCTGTTCCTCCTACACCACCCGCGAGCGCGTCCCGTCAGGAACCCAAATTATCCACGCCAGAGAAATATGCAGGTGATCCAGAATGTTGTAGACCATGTCTATCTCAATGCTCTCTTCATTTTTTCCTTCAGCCCCAGACCTACACTACGGAGGAGAGTAAATTGGGATTTGTGTTATCCCTGCTGACGGGAAAGGCGGTGTGGGAGAACCACGACCCGTATACCCAGAATTTCGAGGCGCTCTCCGCTATGATGAGAAAGGTGTTCGATTGATCTGCAGTAGGGAGAGACGCCGCCAGGAAGTTGGCCGATCTACGTCAGGGTACACGGTCGGTGTCGGATTTTGACTTTCGCACGCTAGCTGCGGACACACACTGGAATGAGGAGGCGCAGTGGGATATTTTCCTGCATGGGTTAACCGGCCGCATACAATGCGAGTTACAACATGGGGAGATCCCAGCCTCCCTAAATGGTCTTATTGATGCTGCCATCCGAGTGGATATTCGTTTGAGAACAATTCCTGCTTACGACGATGAAGTGTTGTCCCACACTATTTTGGAGAGAACGCCCTCGTCGAGAGAGACTGCGGCCGGTTCCTCCCTGTCCGATCCGGAGCCCATGCAGGTGGGTCGAGCTCGGCTTTCCCGGGAGGAGAGGATTCGCCGTCGATCATTGGGGCTTTGCCTGTATTGTGGGGAGGCCGGACATCTACTCCATCGGTGTCCGGTAAAAGGCAGCGCCCGGGAGTAAATCTGGGGTTACTTTCGGGCGGAATCTCTTCAGCAAAGACCCCTCTAACATCTACCCTCCTCCTGGCGAAGCTGCGGTGGCGTAATACACATCTCACCTGTGACACACTACTGCACTCGGGAGCCGAGGGGAATTTAATCGATCATCACTTTGCACGTAAGCTTCAAGTTCCGTTGTCATATCTTTCCAAACCCATATCACCCTTCGCACTCAATGGAAGTGAGTTATCTGTCATCACCCACATCACAGACACCGTCACCATCTGTATTTCTGGCAACCACTCTGAGACTTTGCAGTTTTTTGTTACGGTTTCCCCTCTGGCTCCCATTGTACTTGGACATCCCTGGCTGCTCAAACACAACCCGTCTGTCAACTGGAAGCTGGGTACTATCACCGGTTGGAGTGAAGCTTGTCATAAGTCTTGTCTCTGCTTGTGTACCTGTCTCTGCGTCTGTGTTTCAGGAGGAGACGATGGACTTGACTAACGTGCCCGCTGAGTACCATGACCTGAAGGGAGTGTTCAGTAAGTCCCGAGCCGCTTCTCTACCTCCACATCGTCCCTATGACTGTGCTATAGAGTTACTGCCAGGTACGTCTCCGCCTAAAGCCAAACTTTACTCTCTTTCTGTTCCTGAGATGGAGGCCATGGAGAAATACATTTCTGATTCTCTGGCAACCGGGTTCATTCGCCCTTCCTCATCTCCAGCGGGGGCGGGGTTCTTTTTTGTTGGTAAGAAGGATGGGTCCTTGCGTCCTTGTATTGATTACCGAGGGTTGAATAACATTACGGTAAAGAATACTTATCATTTATCATTAATGTCTTCGGCCTTCGAGAGGTTGCAAGGAGCCTCCGTCTTCACAAAACTGGATTTACGCAATGCTTACAATTTGGTCCGCATAAGGAAGGGGGATGAATGAAAAACTGCTTTTAACACCCCTAGAGGCCATTTTGAGTACTGCGTGATGCCTTTCGGATTATCTAACTCGCCAGCAGTTTTCCAAGCACTCGTTAATGACGTGTTGCGAGACATGGTCGATCAGTTTCTGTATGTCTACCTGGATGACATACTGATTTTTTCTAAGTCTCTCCAGGAACATGTGCAACACGTACGACGAGTGCTTCTTAGGTTGCTAGAGAATGGGCATTTTGTCAAGGCGGAGAAATGCGAATTTCATGCACAGTCTGTTTCCTTTCTAGGGCACATCATTTCGACTGAGGGTGTCCGTATGGATCCGGAGAAGGTTAAGGCTGTGGTTGATTGGCCATCCCCAGAGTCTCGCAAAGGCCCTGCAGAGATTTCTAAGGTTCGCCAATTTTTACCGGCGTTTTATTCGCAATTTCAGCCAACTAGCCGCACCTCTGACCGCCTTGACCTCCCCTAGTACGGCGTTCAGGTGGTCGGATGCAGCCCAGACTGCATTTGCCAAACTGAAAGGCTGCTTCGTTTCAGCCACGATTCTCGTGGCCCCTGATCGTAAACGCCAGTTCATAGTGGAGGTCGATGCGTCAGATGTGGGGGTAGGAGCCGTGTTATCCCAACGCACATCCTCAGACGGAAAGGTGCATCCCTGCGCATTTTACTCCCATCGCTTATCGCCTGCTGAACGTAATTATGACATTGGTAATCGGGAGTTGTTGGCTGTTAAACTAGCACTGGAAGAATGGCGTCATTGGCTTGAGGGGTCGGATGTGCCCTTCATAGTCTACACTGATCACAAGAACCTAGAATACATTAAATCTGCTAAACGTTTGAACTCTAGGCAGGCTCGGTGGGCTTTATTTTTCGGTCGTTTCGATTTCACATTGTCCTACCGTCCAGGTTCTAAAAACACCAAACCTGATGCTTTGTCCCGCATTTTTGAGCGTTCCGATCGTGTTTCCTCTCCCGAGCCCATTTTACCGGAGACTCTATTCATCTCCGCGCTCTCATGGGAGATCGAATCGAAGGTAACTAAAGCCTTAGAAGGGGTAACGCCCCCGGCCCGTTGCCCACCGAACCGATTATTTGTGCCAGAGGGACTGAGATCAGAGGTACTTAAATGGAGCCATAATTCCAGTATAGCTTGCCATCCAGGGGTCAGTCGAACCAAATTTTTGGTTAAGCAACGATTTTGGTGGCCAGGGATGGCTCGTGACACACATGATTTTGTGTTGGCTTGTTCGGTTTGTGCTGTGGGTAAGTCGTCTAATCGTCCTCCTGACGGATTACTTAGACCGCTGCCTTTCCCTTCGAGACCCTGGTCCCACATTTCGCTCGATTTTATTACCGCCCTCCCACCCTCCCAGGGCAATACGGTGATTTTAACCGTAGTGGACCGATTCTCGAAGGCGGCTCATTTTATTCCCTTGCCCAAATTGCCTTCTGCCAAGGAGACAGCGGTCGTTATTGTAGACCACATATTCCGGTTACATGGCCTCCCAACAGACGTGGTCTCCGATAGAGGTCCCCAATTTATATCTAAATTTTGGCGAGAGTTCTGCAGGTTGCTAGGGGCTACGGTTAGTCTGTCTTCGGGGTTTCATCCTCAAACCAATGGTCAAACCGAACGAGCCAATCAGGACGTGGAGAGAGTGTTGCGATGTTTGGCTTCCAAGAATCCTTCCTCCTGGAGCCAACAACTCTCTATGGTGGAGTACACGCACAATTCATTACCAGTGTCAGCCACGGGCCTATCTCCGTTTAAGTGTAGCTTAGGGTACCAACCACCTTTATTTCCCAGTCTGGAATCCGAGGTCGCGGTCCCCTCCGCACACGCTTTCGTCCAGAGGTGCCGTCGCACTTGGAGTAGAGCACGTGAGGCTATACTCCAAGCGAGACTACGCACCAAGGCTAAGGCTGATCGCCACCGGTCTAAGCCTCCCGTTTACGTTGTGGGTCAAAAAGTGTGGCTTTCTACTCAGAATATTCCGATGCGTTCCGTCTCAAATAAGTTGACTCCCAAATTTATCGGCCCTTTCTCTGTTGCTAAGATAATTAACCCAGTAACAGTCCGTCTTAATCTCCCTCCTGTGTACAGACGAATTCATCCGGTTTTCCACATTTCCAAAATTAAACCCGTGTTTAAATCTCGTCTTAATCCGCCTGTCCCGGTTCCCCCCCGCCTCGTATCGTAGATGGGGAACCAACTTATTCGATTAATCGTATTCTGGACTCTAGACGGAGGGGACGCGGATTTCAGTACTTGGTGGATTGGGAAGGTTACGGTCCGGAGGAGAGAAGTTGGGTTCCTGGCCGGGACATATTGGATCACTCCCTTATTGATGATTTCCATCACAGGTCTAGGAGCCCGAGAACGTCAGGTGACGTCCTTGGGGGAGGGGGTACTGTCACGGTAGGATAAGTCCATCGTGACTTTCTGTGTTGTGTTTGTTTGGATGACTGAAGTGTGCATGTTCGTGTCTGATCACTAACGATCTGAGTGAGTGCAGGTGTGCGTGACTGCTTTACTCCAGCTGGAGGTGGTTACCCAGACGGCATATATACTCACTCATTCTCTCCTCTCATTGCCAGATGATTACGCTACGTGTCTTACCAGTGTATCGTGTTCGTGTGTTCCTGTGGTCTCGTCTTCGCGTGGAGTTCTGCCTGTTTGTGTATCCAGTTTCACCCGTCAACCAGTCTTCACCCACGAGCACCCGGATTAGTCACCGCAGCCCTTGTCTGTTCTACCATTTCATCTGTGTCATCTCTTACAATAAACTGTGTTCATCTCATCCTGCATTTGCTTCCTAATTTACACTTTCAGTCATCACACCTATGGGGTAAGTTGAAACGTTTGCACTTCTGTCACGTTTGGTGTAATTGTCCAAGAATGGTAAGTACTAGAAACAAACTTCAATTGTTCGTTTGTAGCAGAGATGTGTGTTTTGCTTCTTTAAAAATATAATTAATCAAACTCAAATATTTTTTTAATGATTGAGCCAAAAACAAAAAGCGTTAGGTTGTGTCCTGCTCTCCCCTAAAAATAACAATGTAACCAGAGCTCATTTTAAAGGATTAGTCCATTTTCTTAAAAGAAAAATCCAGATAATTTACTCACCACCATGTCATCCTGTGGGCGTGACCGCATTAGAGATAATGAGCTCAGCCAGGAAAAACTGTACTCTCTTTACTTCAATGGAGATTATATATTATATATATAGAAATATTTGTTTTTGATTATAATTAGCTTGTTTACATTTCAGGCTTTCTTTGGATATGTGTATCATGTTTGTGTGACGAGTATTCGCGGAGTTTAAACTAATTTTTGTAACGTGATTTGAGAAACAGCTGGCGGAGACAGAAATGTCTAAAAGCGTACCCTGTTTCGAACACGTAAGTGTTTGATTATTAATGATGGAGTATTTTAAGTTGATTCTGCTATGATAAAGAGAAAACACGTCAAAACGGGTCCCTGCGTTTTTGGACCCCTGGGGGTTAAACCACAACTTCTCGTCATGTAGATCCGGTCATGATGCGCCAGCTGACCCCACGCAATACGTCATGACGTCAAGAGGTCACAGAGGACGAACGCGAAACTCCGCCCCAGTGTTTACAAGCGTCTTGAAAGAGGACCGTTCCTACGTTGTTGTATGTCAACTGATACCTATTAATGTCTTTGTGGCAGTTTATTGTTTAAAATAGTCCGCAAATGTGCGTTTTATATATGTAACACTTGACCTACGTCACTACGCATTTATGTTAGGTCGCGCTGGACCAGACCTACACGAAAAGTTGTGGTTTAAAAGTACATATTTTTATTTTTATTGTCAAAAATGACAATCGTATTGCTAGATAAGACCCTTATGCCTCGTTTGGGATCGTTTATAGACCTTTGAAACTCCGTTGAAAAAAAGTGCTGAGTTAAGTATTAAATGTTGGGCTCTATTAAAGTCCATTAAAATGAGAAAAATCCTGCAATGTTTTCCTCAAAAAACATAATTTGTTCTGGACTGAACAAAGAAAGACATCAACATTTTGGATGACATGGTGGTGAGTAAATTATCTGGATTTTTCTTTTAAGAAAATGGAATATTCCTTTAAGTAAATAAATTTGGATGATTACCAATATCTTTATGTAACTTAGTATTACTTACAAAGTGCCAGGAACACTCCAGCCATAAAAGTAAAATATTTTAGTTAAAATATGACATAAATATCTAAACAATTCTTACATTTGAACTCATGTTTATATGTATAATGATAATTCAGCATTTTATATCATTCAAAGTAACATCCTGTGGTTCTTCAAGCACAATATTAATTTATTATTAAAGTTATCTGCACAGTTCTGTGTGTGCATGCGCGAGGCTCATTGTCTATTAGTGCCATCGCTTCATCAAATTGCAGTCAATCTGTAAAGGTCTTCAGAAAGAAAGAGAGAGGAAACAAACTCTTTATATATATTCTGGGGGAAACCTTTTATGAAAATTTTTCACACATCTCTCCTTCCTGTCCCTCAGATTAACACCTTCCTGAAGATCCATTACTGGACTGGCAAGGCATTCATCACCAGAGAATGCCTGGTAAGAAGATGGATAGAAGCAACCAACTGTTAGGAAGACATTTCATTAGTTCAACAAATCCTTTGTGTTTTATATGTCTTATCTCCTGTATGTGCTTGTTTTTATTACATTGAAATCATGCTCTTAAAGTTCCTATGAAATCAAAATAATTCTTAATTGGGGAATGGCACTTTCCATTTTCTGGATCAGTACTATGCAGCTCAACTTATTTTGCCTTACTTGGGCTTGGTTTGCTTTTCCATTGAGTTGAGTACTTATTCAGAGTAGGTGGGATTATAGGCATGATATTATATTTGCGCGGCCTACTGATGTGACATCATACAAAAAGTGGGAGCAACAGAGCATTGATGCATTCATTCATTTGTGTCAGTATGCCAACAAATTCAAAATTGAGGACAAGACAGGTTTAGACTCCAGCTTTTTAAAATTTAGCAAGGTGTAACTGTACTCTTACTCAAGTAATGAAGCTGTGTACTCTGTCCGCCTCTGGCAAAATCACTAAGGATGCAACTTGAAACATTGCAAATAACGAAAGTCAGAATGTAATAATGAAGAAACTAAACCACAAATTAGGGAGAGTTGAACAACAAATGGGTTGTATTAAGGAAGCACTTACAAGGGACTCAAGTTTAAATGTGATCCACGGTCGTTTTGCACATCGTAATTCACCTTTTGTGCACTCAGAGGACAATTTAATTTTTTTTATTTTAATATCAGTATCTAATTTTTGAAAGAGGTGAATGAATGACTTTGACCAACTGTCAAGAATAAAACTTCTTTAATATTGTTTAATAGGCATCTCAGGGTGAGACCCCAAGAACCAGATTGATAAAATGCCAAGAGTGCACTTTTAAAAAATATCTTCAAGGTGCTAAAATATAAAAAGAAAGATTGTTTGGATGTTTTTACAACATAAACCTCATTGTTACATTTCTGTTAAATACTCCATAGTTTTGATAAGATAACTATTAGTCTAAATTGTGAAAAAAAAAACTAGAATTAAATAAATGAACATAAACTTTTGAATGACATTGTATTTAATGCTTTGAACTGTTTAATATGTACTAATCAATTGAAAAGCCACACTGATAATTGGTCAATACATCAGCAAATTTCTGTAATGGTTGATTATTGATTGGGTCATGCCAGAGATGTTTGCTGACCTAGTGTTCACCTCACAATTCATGCTTTCTGACTTGATAGCAGCTGCCTCAGTGTTAACGCTCCAAGAATTTGGTGACAATGTTCACACTTCCATAGCCACTTGTTTCTGAGGAGAGCAAAATGGTAATCTGAAGTGGCTGGTGAGTGTTTGGATGGGCAATTTTGTGACTTGTTTTTCACATGTGTAATTTTTTTATCTCTGCTTCTTTTAACATCCATTTATTCCTTTGGCAATTATTGTTTTTATTGGCTGTTTAATATTTGCTCTCATACATTCACACACTAAATAAATTATAAAAATGTGCCAAGGTGTGTGTATTTGGTATATTCTCCACCAAACACATACATGATCTCTTTCAAAGAATTTGTGAATTTCCTATGTACAAAGGAATTTAAGGCATTGCTTATGAAACAAGGCAATGCTAGTGCTAACTCATTTGAAATTAGTTGTGAGGAAAGTCTCTCATGTGCATTACACAGGAAGCATTTTTTCTTTTAGTTAGTTCCAAATTGGGATTCTTGGTCAGTCAAGATCCACCAAATCTTCTGACACCCTTGACAAACCCTAAAAATAAATTTTATGAGACAACCTCGCCTTGGGCAACTTCATGCTCACCCTTCTTTCTTCTCAAATACATCTGCTCACAAATGTTGTGACACACACCATTTACTAACACATGCTCAGATCAAACCAGAGACCTGGGCACACACACACACAAATTTAAGTGCATATATTAGACTCAGACACATACTAATATCTGATGTCACAAAACTTTTCAAAATTTTAATTGTAATAGTTATGTTTCCTGCAAAAATTAGATAATCATTTGATCGGAATTTTTTTAATCGAGTTAATCGAGTAACTCGATGAATCGTTTCAGCCCTATTACTAATACATTATTTAAATCTTGTTAGCATTAGTTAATACACTGTGAACTAACATGAATAACCATGAACTTTAACAAAAAGTATTACCAATAATTGCATAGGCCTATAGAAATGTTATGCTATTTGGGGGTTAGGGGGCTTCGAGATACCTCCCTGAAATTAATTTTGAAGGTTGGAACGTCTACTTGTTATTAGATGCTTTTGCTTACTGAATACCTGGAAAAAGTATTGACTGCAAAAATTATATTACTGTCAGTAACCATGCAACATGGTAACTAGAGTCCTATTCGGACGGGATAAGTTTTACAGGGGTAGATGGCGCAATGTAATTTTAACACAGGACGTCTGTAATATTAATAGTCAATTCGAACGGGATTAGAGGTCTCAGTAAAACATTCAAAAGTGGGAGGGGTAACTTGTTTGTGCAGCGTGTCACCTCTCATCACATGCACTTTACCTTGCTTCCTGATATCAGATATGCAAACAACATGACACAGACGAGGAAAACGTGAAACACTGTGATTATTTTCAGTTTGGGGAGAATGTCAGTTTCAGAAACAGTTCCGTGCCTCTGAGAATTAAATTAGACTTTTTTTAAAGTTTGTGTCGTGTTATTCAGGAACTGACTTGCCACTGACTTGTTTTCCCCCTAGAATGCAAGTAAATGCTTTTTTAAGCACTTTTATTTTTAAAAGAAACTCGCAAATTAAAAGGAAATGACGCAATTTATGTGTATATTTACAGCGGGTTTTTTCGCACTGGATTAGTATTAACTGAGGTAATTTCTCCGGACCTTTTTACAGAAGGTAAAAGTCACCGTAATCTTTTCTGACATTGTCCGTAATGATTACTGACATGGAGCATTCGGACAGGACTAAAATCACTGAGAAGCTCTGATAAAAATTGCTTTACCCCACATCCCTATGTAAAACTAATCCCGTCCGAATAGTACTTAGGTCTCAGTATAAGTTTAAGACCACTGTCATGTTGGCATTAAAAATATATAAATTATACACTTAATACAGCGGTTACATGTGCACCTATAATAAATTGCTTAAGCTTTGTTCCAGTTGCCAAACTCAGTGGTTCTCAGACTTTCTCTGCGTGCGACCCCATTGTGAATGGTGCATCCCTTTGCGCACCATTTCAAAACTTTACATTTTATTTAAACAAAACATATTAAATTATACAATGTATTGCTGTTGGTTAGTAGCCTTATTTTACTGAGGTTTAATAACACATTTTTTTGATGAATTAATGTACTTTAAATGTTATAAAACGTGGCATCATCTTACGTTTGAGAACCAATGGCTTAACTTACTTAACCACTTTACCTTGAGGAATCCCTTCAGAACTCAGTTCCACTTCGTTTAGTAGATGTTTTAAGTCTGTGCTGACAGACTCTCAAACTCTCAATTTTAACAAAGGGAATGAGGCTTCTCTTTAGGTAACTCAATATACCAAAATGCAACTTGATTGTGGCAGTGGTGGACAGTAACAAAGTAAATGTAATACATTACTGTACTTGTTTTTTATCTTTATCTGTACAGCATACGCTTTGTTTTAAATGTTTTAAATGTGCTCTAAATGTATACTTTAGCGTGAATACACTGTTTATGCAAGTGTCAGTGCAGCAGTCTACCAGTGTATAATTTAAAGAGTGAAACAGCATTCATAAACGACGGAGGAAACCATGGACTCGCCACAACACCCATGGCCTTATTGACCCGAGTTGAAAAGTCGTCATCGACAAGAAGAACAAGACATTCTCTGCCTGCCCCGAGATGACAGCAGGTCACGTCAGCAGCATGTGCCGTAGTCTGCTCGTGAATGCTCACTGAATGACTTGGAGGAGAACAAACTGTTTACTAAAATCAGCTTAACCTCCAGGGCATCCAATAAGTAGGTGATTTTCTTCAGTAGAACACAAATCAGTCCCTCCAGTTTTTCGAGATTCTGCGTTCACGACACACAGCGCAATATCAACAAAATGTTGCATTATTTGCAATCCTGCATAATTTGTTATTTAATCACAAAATTATCACAAAAAATAAAAAGGTCTACTTTTTTTTACGAAATTATCTGTTATTCTGTTATGATACAAAATCATGGTGCTGTTGCCGTGGAAGTAAGAGTTGGCTTTGATTATTGTGCCTTGTGTATATGCAATGTATCCGAATATATTTGAATATCTAGGTGCCCCCTGCGCGCATCAAAAAAAGAAAACGTAATGGAGATTCAATTTATTAACAGTGACAGTCATAAACGGGGCAGTCTGCATTACTTTTTTTTTACTTAATGTTTGAAACAGCAGGTTATCAACTTATGAATAACAACGACTCAGAACAGGTGACAACTTAAACTGCAGCAGGAGTAAGGCATATAGCCAACCCAAACGAAATCCGCGCCCGCAGATTTCGGCGGAAAACTCCGCTGAATTAAAAAAAAACCTGCGGATATAATGCCCTTCATTGACAAGCACACACATCCCGCGCTTGAGCCTGTTTGTGAGAAGTTTGATATTTGAGATTAAATTAAACTTACCGCTGAGTTAAGCAGATCTCACTTGACTCTGTCTATGTGACGCTCGACAGTCAGCACATGATCATTTAAAATCCGTTTACAAGACAAATGCTGTTGTTGTTTAATATAAAGTTTACATCGTGTTGTAAACATGATGAAATTATCTTCATACATGCTAATTTCATAATGCAAAAGTATTAACACAAGCTTTTTATTCTGCTATAATATTTAACACTATAAACAATAATGTTATTTTTTATACAAACTATAATTCTATCTTGACATGCACATTAGGTTCATGTTGGTCCAATTTGATTCCCTCTCTTGCGCACATTGCTGTCGGTCTCACTCTTAGCCTCCTTCCTATTACGAGGTGTTACTGTAAAAAATGAGCTAAACATGGCATTTTAAATGCCTGTGTACTTACCTGCATACTCACCTGTAAGTCCGAGAGTTTAAGCCCTGTGTACTCCCTTGTATTCCCACCTGTAGGCCCAAGAGTTAAAAGTCATGTGTACCCACCTGTACGCCCAAAAGCTAAAGAATGTGTACTCACCTGTATACCCACCTGTACACCTAAAAGCTGAAGCCCTGTGTACTCACCTGTATACCCACCTGCACGCCCAAAAGCTAAAGCCCTGCGTACTTACATGTATACCTACCTGCAAGCCCAAGAGTTAAAGCCCTGTACCTACCTGTATGCCTACTTGTGAGCCGAAGAGATAAAGCCCTGAGTACTTATTTGTATGCCCACCTGTGAGCCGAAGAGATAAAACTCTGAGTACTTATTTGTATGCCCACCTGTTAGCCGAAGAGATAAAGTCCTGAGTACTTACCTGTATACCCCTCTGTATGCTGAAGGACTGGAAACTCTGTATTCTTACCTGCATGTCTACCTGTGAGCCAAAGAGTTAAAGCCCTGTGTACTTACCTGTACTCCCACCCGCAAGTCAAAGAGTTCACGCCTGTGTTCTTGCCTGGGGGCGGCCTCTACCAGCTGCCTGGAAGCCGAAGAACTAAAGCCTGCATCCTTGCTCGCAATCGGAGGAGTCACCGCCCAGTACCCTGAGTGCACGTTGTGTCTTTTAGCCTGGCCACAGAAGATTTTAATTATTTAACCCCCCCTCCCTTTTTATTCAATAAAGCTCTGTTATAATTTTATTCCTCTTGTCCGTCTGTTCTTTGGGTGTTTTGGGAACTCCTCTGGGTGGAAATAGAGGGAGGAGCATGACTCACAGTATTGGTGGTTCGCTCCGACCTGTAACACATCTGTCCACTATCATCTCAGCATTAGCAAACGTGTGCATCCCGCCTGTCAGCGCGTGAGGTCTGAACTGTTTTTCTTTCAGGCTTTGCACTTGAATGGGCACATACATGCATAAGAATAACAACACACAAGTAAACATATTTTAGGGAAAAGGTAGTTTTGGACTTGTGGCTATTTTGCATTACTGTAGGTCAGTCGTTTTCAAACTTTTTAAATAGTGACCCTAAAAAAATGTGATTAAGCGACGCCCCTCTTTCAGTGTTGGCGATAAGGTTGATTCATATGTTTCTATGAATATCAAACATTTCCGCGGCTGAAGTGGTTAATTATTTTAATATATTTTCCTTAATTCATCCTAGCAACCCAGTTTTTAAACCACTCTGTGACAGCTGTCTATGTTAATCAAAAAAACAAACATCTGTATCTTGAAATTATATTTATTTGTAATTTGATCGCAAAAATCACAAAAATAAATTGTGAAATCCTGTAGGGACTGACAAATGTAGATTTTTAACTCCAGCCGTTTTAGTCTGTCAGACTTATAATGCATGTTAATGGTAACAAAATCTGTGTTAAAAGACATGCAGAGACAAATTCAAATTAATCCCTGCGGCGGGGCGACACATCAGTGTCCTAAGACACGAATCGATCAGTTTGTGCGTGAATTTTTTAACCTTAATACAACACTATCCCCAAAGCAATATGTGCATTTTACCATGAGGGAGAGTATCTAGTTTTAGTCAAATATAGTGTTGTTTTTGGCAGCCTGTTTTCATTTTAGTTTTAGTCTAGTCTTTGTGTCAAGCTGTCATTTTAGTTTTTATTAGTTTTAGTCATGTCATACTCTTTTTAGTCTAGTCAAGTTTTAGTCGACTAAAATTCTTGCCATTTTAGTCTTATTTTAGTCAGATTATCCATTACTATTTTAGTCTAGTTTTAGTCGACGAAAACTGATGACATTTTAGTCTAGTTTTAGTCAGTGAAATTGTATTTAGTCTCTTTTTAGTAATGCAATTCTATTTAACCCATATAGTATAATGACCTAATAGTATTATAGACAAAACAATATTTTCTTTTAGCCAAACCCATTTCAAACAAAAGTTATATTATTGTTACCTTATAGACCCAAGAATACATTCATTCCAGACATGGAAGATGCTCTGATTTGAATAGATATTTATTTTACTATCCTCTGAGTGAGTGACTTGACTGTTCGTAAGAGTCTACATAAAAGTCTACATAATCAAAACAAAAGTAGTCTAAGCAAACACACACACACACACAAACAAGGTCAAATGGGTCCCACACAACTATAGTATGTGTGAGAATAGAAATATGCTATTGTTAACATTTATAATTGTATTTTGACAGCAGCACAAACTACAATCATACATATGTAATTATATATTATTATAGTTTATATTTCTGCATCTGTACGTTACCACCAGTGTACCTAATGGACTTTGGCTTAATCTAATGTGACAAAGCTGATCTTAAATGTCAGTATAAATCCAAGCAATTTTGGAGAATTACTGAATGTTTTTCTTGTAAGTAAATTAAAAGTCAGCTTTAAGAAAACATCAGATGTCTATTTCACGAGTTCGCATTAACATGTAATCGATAGGGAATGAGATCAAGCATATTTGGCGTGCTGTCCGAGGAGAGGGCTCCGAGCTCGGAATTTTAGCCCGAACCCAGAGTACTCCCCTCTCTTTAACTGTGATGAATGAATCTAGATGAGAGTGAGGTGATGGGGTGGCGGAGGGATGCTGCAAAAAATCTGTCACGGGACAGAGGTGAGGGACTGCCATTTATAGGCACCTCTTTGCACTGATTGGTTGGATCACATGACCATGCTCCTCCCGAACTTAGTTAAATAAACTTCATTAAGAAAAGCAAAGTTGGTATGTATGGTTATGTTCTCAACAGTACAGGTGTTTGATTGATTTAATACTCAAGTATTCAGCGAAGTATGTTTTGTTTATTTAAATAATAAATAAGTGTAGTTATTAAGCATATACAAAACAACGAATGTCTTTAGCATAGATATATTTACAATGTTTCAAAACGCAACGCAGCACAATGTCATTTAAACAACTGTTACATCAGTGGTGTAGTCTACGTGATACGCAGGTATACGCCGTATACCCACTAGAAATGGTCAAGGATTTCCGTATACCCACTAAAAATAGCGCGAGGATGCGTAACAGCATGGTTTTGTGACATATTTTTAAACTTTTAGTCATAATATAGATGTGAAGCACTGATCATTAGCATGCTACACTTGCCACTTTAGCGGGTTGAAATACATATTAGGCTAAATACTTCCTGTCGAACTGCGCGATCCGATCGGCGTATGAATTTCTATGAAATCAAATTACTATAGTGACGCGAAAGTGACTGGGGAGCAGACTGGTGTGACGCCACAGGGAAGTGACAGCAAAGCACCGCGAGAGCGACTCCAGTTATCACATGGAGAAATCTGCTTTGAATCGCTCTCGCGGTACTTTGACATCACCAAGAGGTCTGCTTAGCGCCAAATGAAGTCGACCCTGCAGTGTAGCTGCTCACGCGACACTGAGAAGTGAACGAGTGAAGCAGTGCTGCAACATAAAATACATAGAGCTTACAACGCACATGTGAGTACAACATTTAAATCATCAGTCCAGTTTATTACTTTATCTGGAGGTAAGGCTCCAAGTGCAATAAAATAAGCCCGTGATAATATCCTGATGGTTTTTAGCTGCCTTCAGTTCCTCTGCATGTGTTTGCTTGTGCTTCACAGTGTTAAACTTTCCTTCTCTGTGTTCATTTATATATCTGCGTTCAAGATCATCTTGACAAGATGTATATGATCTTAAACTTCTGTGAGGAAATTCATGTCTGCGTTGATGTTCAGTTTAGACTTGCAAATTTTAGGCTACAGGATGGTCTTGTAATAATAATTAAGTATAAGCCTATTTTCATTTTTAGACAATGCTTATATTATATGCAAAAAATAAGCTTTAATATCAATGACTATGCAAATTATAGTTAATTCATGGTCATCTTAAATGTGTATTAATTAAAAACATATAGTTGTCAGATAATATCTATTGAAAGAGTGAATATTTTTTTCTCCTTCAATGCATGTGTTTGCCACAGATTGAAGATTTATTTAATTTTAATTAATAGTTAAGTAACTTTTGTTCCTGAGTTAGATGTTGATTAACACTAAACCAGTCTAAAAATCAGTCCAGTTTCCTCAGCTGTAAACCCATTGGCTCTAAAGTCTTTTTTTCTTATAATAAACTGACATGTTGAGAACACATTCAGTTTATGTGTTTATGAGTACACTTTCAGAATGCTCTAAGTTACATGAATATCTTTACTGTATGCATCTGTGAGTGTGGTGGTGCTTATGAGGTGTCGCGCTAGGACGAGTGAGAGGGAAAATCACAGTATACTCACTACAAAAATCTAGACTACACCACTGTGTTACATGATATAAATTTGTACATTGTTATACTGGTGGTGTCAGCAATCAAAGCTATACATTTTAACAGGCTTGTTGAACTGACCTGAAAGTGATGCACGGGATTTATTTTGGACTTTTCTTTTACATTTGGAGCAAGAATGCTGGATCTTCCCGGTCGGAATCGCCGCGCGGCTACAGCTTTTCTCATGCAGTGGAAGCGTTTTGTGCAGCATTTAGTGGAAATGTGTTTATCTTCAACAGCGACTGCCATGAAGAGTCGTGTCCGTAAAAGGGAGAGGATCTTAGGTGCACGAGCAAGGCTTGTGGACCAACTCTGCTTCACCTCTGTAACCGCCCCCGTTTCTCCGCTTTCCGCATGTCTCACGGTTGCCGCGTACACTGTTTGAAATGCCCATTAACGTGCAAATGGAGGCGTATGATTTCAAAGCATCGCGAGAGCAGACTGCTCCTCATGCTTTCTACTCACTCTCGCGGTACTTTCATGTTTTGATTGATCTACGCAGCGCCAACAACACACGTGATCACCTGCAGTCAGGTGGTGGGGGCGCGCATAGATGGGGGCGCGGAGATGCTGAGATGGGTAAAAGACGAAATAACGTTATAACATTTCGTCTCGTCTCATTTTGGTCAACGAAAATGAAGAGACATTTTAGCTTAGTTTTTATTTTGTAAACCACTTTTAGTCTCGTTTTTATTCGTCAACAATATTGCATTATACATTTTATTATAGTCATCGTCACATGACCAGCATTTTCGTTACGTCTCGTCTCGTTTTCGTCACGTGAAAAAGGTTCGTTGACGACTATATTTCGTCATACTTTTCGTTGACGAAAGCAACACTAGTCAAATAAAAACGGAAAGTTCACTCTCAGTAAAGGGAATCCACCTGACATCCGAGTGAAGTGGATTAAATGCGCTCTGCAATATCACGCTCTTGATAATTGTCAATAAAATAAAACGTCATATACAAACCACATCAAATAAAGTTTTATACATGGAGAATATCTCGTGTCTGGAGCACCCACGTGATAGGTGCCTATGGCGTACTGTACTGTAAACAAAGTTACACTAAATTAAACACAGGCATACAGTAAACAGCAGTACTGTCAAAGTTATGGTTGAATTTAAAGCTGTGTTAACTCTTAAAGGGATAGTTTACTTAAAAGATGTAATTCAGTCATAGTATAGAACAGACTGTCCAAACCTTTATGAGTTTCTTTATTGTGTGGAACACAAGTTATTTTGAAGAGTGTTGGTAACCAAACAGTGTCTGGTCCCCACTGCTCTCCATTGCATTTTTTCCTAGTCAGGGAACACAAAATTTTTTGTTGTCAAAATAATTTCTTCTGTGTTTCTCTCAAGAAAGAAATCATTAAGGTTAGGAATAATATGAGGGTGAGTAAATGATTACAGAATGTCATTTGTGGATGAACTATCATCCACTATTTAACAGGAATATCACTATTTAAGTGTTTGTGCAGATTTGCTAAACTTTGGAGAATACAGTATTTAACATTAATAATGTTATTAATCACCATGTATGGTACATTTTGTTAAACATTATTTTATTCACGTTTATAATTATTTTTAAAGCAGATTATGGCAGGATGGGAAAAAGTGAGTGCAATGTGCAGCATGTTACCTTAAAAGTTACCAAGAGGGGTGTGTGTGTGCGTTCGTGTGTGCGTGCATATATTAAATTATATGTTAAAAACCAGTGTTCTAACCTTTTGGCTAGTAGACATACTGTACTAAAAAAAAAATCCAAGGTTGGGAGGTCTGAAACCCCCTTTAGGGTTACAGTTATTTTATATTTTAAAATGAAACAATATGTTATTTGAACAATTAAGCCTTCTTGAGCCCTCGATGTAGCAATATTTTATTTTTATTAATTAATTAGAATTCCAAGCACCATAGAAGTGCTTGTCCCCACAGTCATGTACAGAGGGAAAATGCTTTATTTTGAGATCAAAAACAGTGTTTTCTTTCATTTAAAATACAATAATGTGTCCATAACTGTCAAATATTTGATGTAAATTACATTAAAGAGCACCTATTATGAGATACATGTTTTTAAACATCCTTTTGTGTGTAGGTGTGTATTAGTACATGCTAACGATATTCAAAAAGTACATATCTCAAAGAAAACGATGACGCGAGTTAGCGTCTCTAACGTTCTAGGACTACAAAAAACACTCGGATTGTAGGCAACAGTTTACTTCCTGGGATTGGTGACGTAGACAATACCAACATTATCATAGTTCAGCCCTCTCTGCTTTGCTTGGGTACGCCCTCAAAGACGGGGGTGGAGAGCTCCGAAGAGAGAGCTAAAATGGCGGAGGTTGGGAGTCCATCTGTTTCGGGTGTGTTTGTAAACTCGTTTCATTGTTTAAGCGATTAAAGCTCTCGAGAAGACGCTGTCTCTTTAGATGCGAGAGCAAAATAACACTTTATGGACTTCCACAGAGGCATCATGTTTAATACGGTTCCGGCAAAATCCAGTCAGAAGTTGTTTGTAAGTTCATGGAGTTTTCACAATGACTGCTTCATGAACCGAAAATGGATTTACGCGACGTCTCCTCCTGAAAGTTGGATTACTGTGCACTTCTGGATCACAGGCTGTAAGTATCCATGTTTATTATTTATCTTTTATGTTACCAGTTACCGGAGCTTAACGTGTGCGTGTAGAGCTGAGCTTGCAAGCTAATTGTTTTGTGTTGTAATACTGTATTTCATACACAACGTACCATATTTACCCACGTGTATGTTGAATTATGCAGACTATCGTTTTTTTTATCGATGTTGATTTAGACGTGTTTACAAACTTGCTTAGTTACCAGCTAAACTGTTACCGGTAAAGTTTGTTCTCATGATCAAAGTTAAGAAACTCTAAGTACAGATGATTTTTCATATATATTTTACGGTTGTTTTTACTTGAAGCTTTCTAAGATTTTTAAACAAAGTAAACACGTCATGTGTGTTGCGTTGGGGCATGTAATATGTAATAGATGAACGTTTTAATGAATAGTCTAACGATTTATAGTCGTTGTACCCTATTGTTATAATATTTCTTTTTGACTGATTACATGTTTGTTTTATTTGTCTATATCCTAGATTCGCAGCAGGACACATCCTTCTACACTGTATGCAAACATGCAACATCATTACACACAGTACAAGGAGTCAGACTGGCATATGAGGAGCAAAGGTATGTAACACATATGATGTATTTAGCTAGGGATACCACTACCAGTCTTAAATGTATAACTGATGATGACAAAGTTTTTTTTCTCTGCATAATCATAGGAACCCAGGCAGTAGCATTGTTTCACAATGTTACCATCATCAGTGGATGCCTTTTCCTTCCATTGCCTGAGATTTCAGATTTGCAGCAAAAAAAAATGGATTTTCCCATTTATTGGAATGCTGTGCAGGTATTTAAGTATTTTAGTAACTGTGTTAAAAAAAAAAGAAGTATTTACTTTTATAATAAATGTGTTGCTTTCTTTATATTTTTACAGGTTGTACCTTGCAGCCATCCATTACAATGTCACCAACCTGTAACAAAAGCAGGAGAGGGAAAGTACAAGGCTATGTTCCCAAAACACACAAGTGACATACTGTAAGCAGTAATGTTTTTATTTCAAATATATTCATAAATAAAAACTTAATCACGGTTTAAGAGACCTTCAAAGGAGGATGTGATTGCATGCCATCTTCAGTGTAGGTGTCACGGTAGGATAAGTCCATTGCGACTTTCTGTGTTGTGTTTGTTTGAATGACTGAAGTGTGCATGTGCGTGTCTGATCACTAACGATCTGAGTGAGTGCAGGTGTGCGTGATTGCTTTACTCCAGCTGGCGGTGGTTACCCAGACGGCATATATACTCACTCATTCTCTCCTCTCACTGCCAGATGATTACGCTACATGTCTTACCTGTGTATCGTGTTCGTGTGTTCCTGTGGTCTCGTCTTCGCGTGGAGTTCTGCCTGTTTGTGTTTCCGGTTTTACCCGTCAACCAGACTTCACCCACGAGCACCAGGATTAGTCACCGCAGCCCTTGTCTGTCCAACCATTTCTACCATATCATCTGTGTCATCTGTTTAAATAAACTGTGTTCATCTCATCCTGCATTTGCTTCCTGATTTACACTTTCAGTCATCACAGAATCATCTGGCCAGCATGGAAGCAGCAGGTAAAGGATCCCCGGCTCGGTTTGAGGAGTTTATCGCCGCCGCTATACAGTACATCGCTTCACCACCCAGGATAGCCGGATTGAGGAACTGAGCCGGGGAATGAAGGACATGACAGACAAGGTTTCCGAGCTCACCCAGGCAATCCAACAGCTGACGCTCCCCACTGCGCCACCCACACCGTCTGTTCCTCCTACACCACTCGCGAGCGCATCACGTCAGGAACCTAAATTATCTACGCCAGAGAAATACGCAGGTGATCCCGAATGTTGTAGACCATTTCTATCAAAGCTCTCTTCATTTTTCCCTTCAGCCCCAGACCTACACTACGGAGGAGAGTAAAGTGGGATTCGTGTTATCCCTGCTGACGGGAAAGGCGGCGCGTTGGGGAACAGCGGTGTGGGAGAACCACGACCCGTGTACCCAGAATTTTGAGGCGCTTTCCGCTATGATGAGAAAGGTGTTCAATCGATCTGCAGTAGGAAGAGACGCCGCTAGGAAGTTGGCCGATCTGCGTCAGGGTACACGGTCGGTGTCGGATTACGCCATTGACTTTCGCACGCTAGCTGCGGACACACACTGGAATGATGAGGCGCAGTGGGATATTTTCTTGCATGGGTTATCCGGCCGCATACAACGCGAGTTGCAACATGGGGAGATCCCAGCCTCCCTAAATGGTCTTATTGATGCTGCCATCCGAGCGGACATTCGATTGAGAACAATTCCTGCTTACGACGATGAAGTGTTGTCCCACGCCATTCTGGAGAGAACGCCCTCGTCGAGAGAGACTGCGGCCGGTTCCTCCCTGTCCGATCCGGAGCCCATGCAGGTGGGTCGAGCTCGGCTTTCCCGGGAGGAGAGGATTCGCCGTCGATCACTGGGGCTTTGCCTGTACTGTGGGGAGGCCGGACACCTACTCCATCGGTGTCCGGTAAAAGGCAGCGCCCGGGAGTAAATCTGGGGTTACTTTCGGGCGGAATCTCTTTGGCAAAGACCCCTCTAACATCTACCCTCCTCCCGGCGAAGCTGCGGTGGCGTAATACACATCTCACCTGTGACGCACTACTGGACTCGGGAGCCGAGGGGAATTTAATCGATCATCACTTTGCACGTAAGCTTCAAGTTCCGTTGTCTACTCTTTCCAAACCCATATCACCCTTCGCACTCAATGGAAGTAAATTGTCGACCATCACTCACATCACAGACCCTGTCACCATCTGTATTTCTGGCAACCATTCTGAGACTTTGCAGTTTTTTGTTACGGTTTCCCCTCTGGCTCCCATTGTACTTGGACATCCCTGGCTGCTCAAACACAACCCGTCTGTCAACTGGAAGCTGGGTACTATCACTGGTTGGAGTGAAGCTTGTCATAAGTCTTGTCTTGTCTCTGCTTGTGTACCTGTCTCTGCGTCTGTGTTTCAGGAGGAGACGATGGACTTAACTAACGTGCCCGCTGAGTACCATGACCTGAAGGGAGTGTTCAGTAAGTCCCGAGCCGCTTCTCTACCTCCACATCGTCCCTATGACTGTGCCATAGAATTACTGCCAGGCAGTGGCGGAGCCAGAGGGCTATTTGGGGTGGCAATTGCCACCCCAGACGAAGTCCTTGCCACCCCTGTTGCCACCCCGCTGAAAACATTACTTTGTTTGATTTTTACGAACATTTCTCAAATCTCCCAGCGGACGTGAATGCATCCTACGCAGCACGCACAAGCGTGCTGTTGCTGCTATCTTTTCATTACGCTTGTTCGACTTCATGCGGCGCCACAAGAACCGACTGCCGGATGATGTCAAAGTTCCGCGAGAGCGATTTAAAAGCAAACTCCTCCGTATGATTTCGTGAATCACTCTCGCGGTACTTTGACGTAATGCAGCTGTCTATTCTCGTGGCGCCGCATGACGTCGAACAAGCCTATTGGTTAAGCTGACACGCAGCTCGTACTCCAAAACATAACGCGCCAACACGCACATGATCGATGAAGAGCGTTTTGCTGGTATGTACGGCTTTTATTGGTATTAAATTAAACGAAGTACTGTTTTAACGGGAAGTAAGGAAGACATTGCACTGTAGTGCTTAGCATTAATACTTCAATGAGCATTACTAGTCTTGTGAAACTGACTAATACTGTCACGCCTGCGTGAAGATGCTTAAAACAATAAAAAACTTGTAGTTAGCAAATGTTCAGCAACAATCGGGTAGGCTTATTCATATTGTCACGTGTAATGCAGCATATTGAACTTAATAAAACGACCGTGGGTATAGAACAGGGTTGTAAACAGCGCGCTTTTCGGCGCCTCACGCTTTTTAAACGTCAGTTTGGGTGACTTGGGTCTGAGAGGGTTGGATTATAATTTCACAAAGTCATCTGAAGCCATTCCATAGCTTAATGTGAGGGACAGAAGTCTATTTACATAAGTACATTAAAGTTAACGGAAACTAGTTCCCTCCTCCCTTAACATAACATGTCTAGATGTCTGTAAGCAATTTTCCTTGTGTTGTCAAATAGGCTAGACCTCAATATACTCAGATTTTGTCGTGGTGTATTATTTTAATATTTGTATTATTAGTAACGGTGTACTTATGGTAAATAATAACAAGCAAATTGTTCAAAATTTTGGTTTCTTCATGAGGTGTGTAACTATAGGGACGACATTACAAACTTCTTTCTAAAGAAGCAAAAGTCAGGTGCAGATCAGGTCCAAACAGATCCCAGTTGTTCTATTTTTGCTGTATACTTAATACATATATAATTGTGTACATTTTGGAAAATTAACAACTTTAATTTAATCTATATACAGTGTACTTGAACACTTTGTATATTGACCCCCCAAAATAATACCTCGCCACCCCTTTGCCACCCCTGTTTTAAAAGTCTAGCTCCGCCACTGCTGCCAGGTACGTCTCCGCCTAAAGGCAAACTTTACTCTCTTTCTGTTCCTGAGATGGAGGCCATGGAGAAATATATTTCTGATTCTCTGGCAACGGGGTTCATTCGCCCTTCCTCATCTCCAGCGGGGGCGGGGTTCTTTTTTGTTGGTAAGAAGGACGGGTCCTTGCGTCCTTGTATTGATTACCGAGGGTTGAATAACATTACGGTAAAGAATACTTATCCTTTGCCGTTAATGTCTTCGGCCTTCGAGAGGTTGCAAGGAGCCTCAGTCTTCACAAAATTGGATTTACGCAATACTTACAATTTGGTCCGCATAAGGAAGGGGGATGAATGGAAAACTGCTTTTAACACCCCTAGAGGCCATTTTGAGTACTGCGTGATGCCTTTCGGATTATCTAACTCGCCAGCAGTTTTCCAAGCACTCGTTAATGACGTGTTGCGAGACATGGTCGATCAGTTTCTGTATGTCTACCTGGATGACATACTGATTTTTTCTACGTCTCTCCAGGAACATGTGCAACACGTACGACGAGTGCTTCTTAGGTTGCTAGAGAATGGGCTTTTTGTCAAGGCGGAGAAATGCGAATTTCATGCACAGTCTGTTTCCTTTCTAGGGCACATCATTTCGACTGAGGGTGTCCGTATGGATCCGGAGAAGGTTAAGGCTGTGGTTGATTGGCCATCCCCAGAGTCTCGCAAGGCTCGCAGAGATTTCTGGGGTTCGCCAATTTTTACCGGCGTTTTATTCGCAATTTCAGCCAACTAGCCGCACCTCTGACCGCCTTGACCTCCCCTGTGTTCAGGTGGTCGGATGCAGCCCAGACTGCATTTTCCAAACTGAAAGGCTGCTTCGTTTCAGCCCCGATTCTCGTGGCCCCTGATCGTAAACGCCAGTTCATAGTGGAGGTCGATGCGTCAGATGTGGGGGTAGGAGCCGTGTTATCCCAACGCACATCCTCAGACGGAAAGGTGCATCCCTGCACGTTTTACTCCCATCGTTTATCGCCTGCTGAACGTAATTATGACATTGGTAATCGGGAGTTGTTGGCTGTTAAACTAGCACTGGAAGAATGGCGTCATTGGCTTGAGGGGTCGGGTGTGCCCTTCATAGTTTACACTGATCACAAGAACCTAGAATACATTAAATCTGCTAAACGTTTGAACTCTAGGCAGGCTCGGTGGGCTTTATTTTTCGGTCGTTTCGATTTCACATTGTCCTACCGTCCAGGTTCTAAAAACACCAAACCTGATGCTTTGTCCCGCATTTTTGAGCGTTCCGATCGGGTTTCCTCTCCCGAGCCCATTTTACCGGAGACTCTATTCATCTCCGCGCTCTCATGGGAGATCGAATCGAAGGTAAACAAAGCCTTAGAAGGGGTAACGCCCCCGGCCCGAACCGATTATTTGTGCCAGAGGGACTGAGATCAGAGGTACTTAAATGGAGCCATAATTCCAGTATAGCTTGCCATCCAGGGGTCAGTCGAACCAAGTTTTTGGTTAAGCAACGATTTTGGTGGCCAGGGATGGCTCGTGACACACACGATTTTGTGTTGGCTTGTTCGGTTTGTGCTGTGGGTAAGTCGTCTAATCGTCCTCCTGACGGATTACTTAGACCGCTGCCTGTCCCTTCGAGACCCTGGTCCCATATTTCGCTCGATTTTATTACCGCCCTCCCACCCTCCCAGGGCAATACGGTGATTTTAACCGTAGTGGACCGATTCTCGAAGGCGGCTCATTTTATTCCCTTGCCCAAATTGCCTTCTGCCAAGGAGACAGCGGTCGTTATCGTAGACCACGTATTCCGGTTACATGGCCTCCCGACAGACGTGGTCTCCGATAGAGGTCCTCAATTTATATCTAAATTTTGGCGAGAGTTCTGCAGGTTGCTAGGGGCTACGGTTAGTCTGTCTTCGGGGTTTCATCCTCAAACCAATGGTCAAACCGAACGAGCCAATCAGGACGTGGAGAGAGTGTTGCGATGTTTGCCTTCCAAAAATCCTTCCTCCTGGAGCCAACAACTCTCTATGGTGGAGTACACGCACGATTCATTACCAGTGTCAGCCACGGGCCCATCTCCGTTTAAGTGTAGCTTAGGGTACACCAACCACCTTTATTTCCCAGTCTGGAATCTGAGGTCGCGGTCCCCTCCGCACACGCTTTCGTCCAGAGGTGCTGTGCACTTGGAGTAGAGCACGTGAGGCTATACTCCAAGCGAGACTACGCACCAAGGCTAAGGCTGATCGCCACCGGTCTAAGCCTCCCATTTACGTCGTGGGTCAAAAAGTGTGGCTTTCTACTCAGAATATTCCGATGCGTTCCGTCTCGAATAAGTTGACTCCCAAATTTATCGGCCCTTTCTCTGTTGCTAAGATCATTAACCCAGTAACAGTCCGCCTTAATCTCCCTCCTGTGTACAGACGAATTCATCCGGTTTTCCACATTTCCAAAATTAAACCCGTGTTTAAATCTCGTCTTAATCCGCCTGTCCCGGTTCCCCCCCGCCTCGTACTCAGAATATTCCGATGCGTTCCGTCTCGAATAAGTTGACTCCCAAATTTATCGGCCCTTTCTCTGTTGCTAAGATCATTAACCCAGTAACAGTCCGCCTTAATCTCCCTCCTGTGTACAGACGAATTCATCCGGTTTTCCACATTTCCAAAATTAAACCCGTGTTTAAATCTCGTCTTAATCCGCCTGTCCCGGTTCCCCCCCGCCTCGTATCGTAGATGGGGAACCAACTTATTCGATTAATCGTATTCTGGACTCCAGACGGAGGGGACGCGGATTTCAGTACTTGGTGGATTGGGAAGGTTACGGAGGAGAGAAGTTGGGTTCCTGCCCGGGACATATTGGATCACTCCCTTATTGACGATTTCCATCACAGGTCTAGGAGCCCGAGAACGTCAGGTGACGTCCTTGGGGGAGGGGGTACTGTCACGGTAGGATAAGTCCATCGTGACTTTCTGTGTTGTGTTTGTTTGAATGACTGAAGTGTGCATGTGCGTGTCTGATCACTAACGATCTGAGTGAGTGTAGGTGTGCATGATTGCTTTACTCCAGCTGGCGGTGGTTACCCAGACGGCATATATACTCACTCATTCTCTCCTCTCACTGCCAGATGATTACGCTACGTGTCTTACCTGTGTATCGTGTTCGTGTGTTCCTGTGGTCTCATCTTCGCGTGGAGTTCTGCCTGTTTGTGCATCCGGTTTCACCCGTCAACCAGACTTCACCCACGAGCACCAGGATTAGTCACCGCAGCCCTTGTCTGTCCAACCATTTCTACCATATCATCTGTGTCATCTGTTTAAATAAACTGTGTTCATCTCATCCTGCATTTGCTTCCTGATTAACACATGACAGGATGATAACCTTATAGTGTCGTCTTAGATAGCACCAGCTGACAAAGCCTTGATATGCCATTTATCTGTATAGATAGCTGAAAGAAGTGAATTGAAAATTTTTTGAAAGAAGAGCACAATATGGTTACTAAAGTGTGTTTATTTGTATATTGTTTAACATTTAAATATATATTTGTAATAAATAAAAAAACTTTTGACTGAGTACTATATTTTCTTTATAGTTACATCTTTTGTTACTTTGGGTACTTTGTTACTATAATGCTACTTTAGTGTTATTAGTTTAAAAATGTAATAAAACTGCGCCTCAAAGGCCTAAATTCGGTACAATAAATGTTCTGTGTGTAGGGATTTAGACAATTTGTGCAAAACCTGGATGATGAATCAGGCAGGTAAGAGGCCCTGGAACCTGTTGCATTCTCCTTAAAACCTAATAAGTAAAAACATAGCACTTATAAGTAAGCAGTCTTTCATAATAAAGTTTACTATAGTAAAATAATGCAGAAATAACATTCATTTCAATGAATCCTTCATGTGCTACATTTGGTGTTTCCATATAGTTGCACAGTAATATAGTATGTAAGCAGTCTTTTATAATAAAGTTTACTATAGTAAAATAATGTTAACAAATAAAATAACCAGGGGTTAAATTGGGATTTGTTATGTGGGGGGGCTCTGCGAGGAGGGGTACTTCGAAGGGTAACATGTTTAATACTGATGGCAGCAAACCCACTGGTGTGTTTCAATGACATTCTGGACCTCTGATAGGATTTGATAAGTTTCAGCTTTAAATCTGTGCCAGAGGTTCACCCCAAATATTTTAAAAAGAGCATCTGAATTTTAAATGATGCAAATCTATGAGTTTGACACCCTATATCCATTTGTTCCACATGTCATATGCACAATTGATCACATTTTAAAGGAAGTTAAAAGAATCAACCTCCTTGAATAATTCTAGGCATAAGATGCCCAAAAAGACTCTTACATGTCTTATAAATTATAGCCATAGAGATTCCCTATGCTGGTCAGCAGCTAAAACAATCATATAGTTAGGTTTGATTTGTGTTATCAAAACACATTATTTTATTAAACTATGTCTATACAATGAGTTATATCCAGTGTTATCCAGTTAACATACTGTAATTAACTGAGTGACAAATACTAATCCTTTACACGTTTCTAGTCTTCTATTAAGTTTTCTCGACGTGGGCACCATTCTTACCTCTCTATCTCTCGCGTTCTTGAAGTTCTGAGTTTTTTCGCTTGAGTTGCATAACTTGCGTGAAGACGCGTTTAAAGGGGAAAGCGCGTGTTTTCGCGGCAATTGCGCCGCCCAATTCGCGTCATTTGCATTGCCCTGTGCGAGGACGCGCCTGGTTGCGTCTTTGCATTGACTTTGTATGTTATCTGCTCGCGCAAATCGTTAAATTTGCGTTGGTGAGTATGCCCTATAATGAATGGAAACGCATTATTCCCTTCACGTCAGTGCACACGCACCAGTGCAGCGAGTGCACGCGCACAAGCGCAGCTGGTACACTGGCAAGAGCAGAGCGAGACCTTCAGCCTATGTGCCAGGGCTTAGCCCCGGACGGTCCCTGCCCAATTTAAACCCTGAAAATAACAAATTAAATCGTTTTATAATCATTTCAAAAAATACTTTCTATGTGCTACATTTGATGTTTCCATATAGTTTGCACAGCAATGCAGTACATTATAATTACCTTTTGGATGTTTTTGCAACACATTTTCGTCTTCCTTCCATCATTCTGGCAGAGCTAAAGACACCTAAAAAAGTTAAATCCAATCGCGTTCATTGACGGACATCGTTTATATCGTAACGGCTGTCTAAACTCTCTGGATCGAGCTCGAAGTGGTAAGACAGTACAGACACCATCGTTTATAGAGAAATATAACTGCTTGTTAACATTCATGTCTGTGAATCTCAGTCAGAACCGGAAAACCCACGTATAGTCAGGGGCGTAACCTTCCAAACACACGCTGAACCCAGTTGACCAATAACAGTTGAGTAGGTCATCTAACCAATCCGAGTACACT
Organism: Paramisgurnus dabryanus; assembly: GCF_030506205.2. Taxonomy (NCBI): domain Eukaryota; kingdom Metazoa; phylum Chordata; class Actinopteri; order Cypriniformes; family Cobitidae; genus Paramisgurnus; species Paramisgurnus dabryanus. The sequence continues at coordinate 10,266,068 of NC_133338.1, read as the reverse complement.
AGACATTTTGGGAGGCGGAGACAAGAACTAAATCCGAGCGTTTCCCAGACAGAGAAAAATCAGTGAGGTATGTAAGCAATTTATAAGACTCATAATGCATTAGTTCAAGTTTTAACAACATGTATGTACTATGGGATATTACAATAACGTGCTAATTATTAGCATAATAGGTGCTCTTTAAAAGGCAAAATGCTAAATAAATATTATAAAATATATAATGAAAGTAGTGGTCCCCTGGAGTTATGTGCCTGGTGTTACTGTGTTTTTTTTCTTTCACATTAAATAAAATCTTTCACAAGTGACATGATGATAATTTTTAATTCATTGAATTCTGGTACACTTAAGAATCAAGCTTTAAAGCTGAAAAAATAAAAAAATATATTTCATAAACACCTTTAATATTGCTAAAGAAGTAAGGTAACACCAGTGACAAAAAAGGTCTATGCAGTCATGAAGTACATGCACACAAAAAATAAAAAATCATTAAGCTGTCATTTATGTGTACTTATAAAGTCAAAGAGTAATCTAATAAAGTTGAAATGTTAGAAAAATAAATACATTTTAAGACATCTTGCCACACCAAAAGTGAATGTTTCTGTAGAATGGCCCTCATACGACTGAAACGTTTGCAGTAAAAAAATCTACATTTGTGTTCTACTGAAGAAACAAAGTCGCCTACGTCTTGGATGGTTGATAAACATAAAAAAAATCATTTTAAGATGAACTATCCATTTAACTTAAGTACATGGCTTTTCGTCCACCACTGGATTGTGGTATCACAGCAGATTTACCTGCCCCAATCCACACAACTGTAAAGTATGATATAAATAAAAGCTATTTAATGTTATAAATGTCATGAGACTTACCTGTACAATTATTGTATTTATTATAGCATGGTTGTTATGAATCACCAGCACAAGCTGCTTCCGATCTTTTGCTTATGGATTTGATTAACTTTTTGGAAACAATTTCTCTGATTGCTGATATTGTTTATCAAAATACTTCTGATATTTTTAAGGACTTTTAATGTTGATTACAACTCTCTGTGTAGATTTGAAAAGCTCATATGCAAAACCCTGCGTCTGACATGTTTTTTTGTAAACTATTTTTTTTTATCAGACTCTTACTGGATTTTGCCAACTAGCCGATATTTCCTGAGGCTGGGATTAAGCAGATTCGAATCTAAAGTATTTGATGAATGTATAATATTTGCCGAGAGCATTCAGTTAATATCATTATCTCATTTTTGACCGATGTGGTTTAGCGGCTGTTGCATCTGTGATGCAGATCAATGACAGCTGTCACTGTCTTCCTAACCTTCTTTCTGTCTTTCTTGTGTGTGGATCATAAACCTAATGATTATTTTCCAGAAATCCTGATCAAGTCTTTGCCCTTATCACCATAATTGCAGATTTTCTGCACTGTTGATGAAGATTTGTCACAACACTTTTAAAGGTGCTAAAAAGGATGTTTTGTTTTATACATTGCAATATTACTTTAAACTGTCTTTTAGAGGTGTGTCGTTCATGAACGATTCATTTTGAACGAATCTTTAATATGACTCGGGACTACCGAGTTGTCTCAGAGAGTGATTCGTTCATTTTGTGTTGACCGCGCATGCGCATTGCGCAACATATGGGCTCTGAATCTGAAACAGAAATGATTAGTTCATCGTTCTCTTGAGTCTCGAGTTCGGGACAGGTTCGAGTCTTTTGTTCTTCCTGTCAGTCCCATAGAGGCTACACTACCAGTACCGGAAAGAGAAATGATTAGTTCACCTTTCGAGTTCGGTCGGGTCCTTTATATTTTGTATTTAATTTACTAAATATAAAACAATATAGGATACATTCAGACGCAATCAATAATACGAATCTAATGTTGTATTTAATGTGATATACCAGCGGTCACGTGACATAAGGACTCGGACCCGGCCGAACCCGATCTCAAGACTTGAATGAACTAATCATTTATCTTTCCGGTACTGACAGCATAGCCTCTATGAGGCTGACAGGAAGAACGAAAGACTCGAACTCATCCCGAACTCGAGAGAATGATGAACTAATCATTTCTCTTTCCGGTCCTGTGCTGTATATCATACGGCACAGCCTGGCCAAACACAGTGAGTCAGTAATACAGTGACGAGTTGACAACTAACATCTGTAAGTTAGACACGAGAGGAGGCGTACAAATGTGATAAATATGGAGTTCCGTTTCTTATATTTTGGCTTTGGCTGCATTACCATGACTTGTACACGAGGACTGACTTAGGAGTAAGCTAATAATTTCTATCTCTTGTGTATGTTTCAGAGCTTGTGTCAAGAAATAATGAAATAAGGATTTTTATTTCTCATAACTTGTTAGAAATGTCATATTTGTTTGCATAAGTGGTTATTTTGGGGTAATTTGTGAAATTATAGGTAATCATATTTTAAATGAACGAAAAGAACGAAATGACTCAAAAAAAGATTCGTTCATTTTGATAAACGAGATTCAAAGATCCGAATCAAAAAAATGATCCGAACTTCCCATCACTACTGTCTTTACTAACCGATAAAAGACTATTTATCAGGTGCACTGAAAGTAATAATATTATTATACGTCATCTGTGCACAAGGTAGGGCCTTAAAAAGATCAGCCAATCAAGAAGGCCAGTGACGGCTCAGGGCCACGACGAAGGCTGTCCCAATTTGAAGACTCCTTCACATGCAGCCTCCAAATTCAGCCTTTGTTTCCCCTTTGTGGACTTCAGAGGCTGCAGCCTTCAAATGTGCAAGTCCACGTCCTTAGAAGGATCCAGCCCCTGAATTGGGATGCACACACCATTGCTGCGTCCGAAACCGCCTACTTCATACTATATAGTACGCGAAATGCAGTAGGCGAGGCGAGTAGTATGTCCGAATACATAGTATTCGAAAAACAGTATGCGAAAAGTACCCGGATGACCTACTACTTCCGGTTACATTTTGCAGTGTGCATACGATGGACACTTCACTATCCCATGATGCCCTGGCAGAGGAGTTATCCAACGAAGAAGAAGAGGCATGCGGCAGTTTTCGTGCTGGAATGACATGACGTGATGACGACGTACGTCACGTGATGTAGCAACATGGCGGATGTAGTACGTCCGAATCTCATTCATAAAACCAGGATTCATACTATACAGTACCTACTGTTTTACCGGCAAGTAAGTAGGTACTTCATCTTATTCAGTACTACATTTCGGATGTACTATTTTGGACACAGCCCATGTGTTCTCTGAGATTCAATCCCATGACCTTTGCACTGCTAATGCAATGCCCCACCAACTGAGCTACAGGAACTAAGGTTCTGCTTAACTGTTCTGGGTTGTTGCCAGAATTTTGCTCTTTGGTAATGAGTTTTGTGTGGTTGCTTATTGGTGCAGGTAAATGTTTTGAAAAAAAGTCAAATTCAGGGGAGATGTGGCTTAATGCTTAGAGAGTTGGGCTTATAAACCGAGAGTTGCCCTTGAGCAATAACCTGTCCCCCATTGTTCCTTGGGAATTGCCGTGATAGCTGTCCACCGCTCTGTGTGGTGTTTGTGTGTTCATGACTTGCAGTGCGTGTGTTTACTACTGACTGGATGGGTTAAATATAGAGGTCACATTCCAAGTATGGGTTACTGTACCATTACATCACTATAACAAATGGCAACGTTTTATGCTTAGGGCTAAATTAGGGTTTAATTAAAAATCCCTAAACCTAAGTAAGCAAATGTTATTGCCATATCCAAGAAGTCGATATAAATTTGACTTCTATTTAATTTTATTTATAATTATTAATCTAGAATGATTGAATAGATTTTCGATCTCATCATCACCGTTCTCCTTGTCATTCCATACAGAACATTGTGTCCGGGTGGGGCTTAGTGAGAGAGTTCATGAAACGGTCACTGCGCATAACCAGACTACACTCTGACTCACTGCTGCAAAATATGCCATGGTGCATTAGTGTTGTGCTGAACTTAGGGTGGGGGTGGATAAGTGCAGTATAAATGAAACAGGCACATCTGAAAACTTAAGAAACTATGAGAGAGAGGCAAAGAGAGGACATCAGCGCACTTACTTGCACCTGCAACTCTGAATGAAGATTGCAAAATGGGATTAATCAAATATGTGACCCTGCCTGTACAAACCCAGTTGAAGTCTTTATTTGTGATTTTCTACATAAAATCATCCTACGTCTTGTAAAGAACATCTGTGAAAATACAACCTTGATATCTTTAATATTACCGAGTAAGACCATGGCAAAGACTGATATGTGAAATTAGTAATTAAAATTTGCTTATAATAAGATTATTGCCCACCTCATTTCAACATCCCACCATATTTTAGGAAAATAGTTACTACTGTTTGTTTTATGAATTGTATTTTTGTGTCAGTGGTCAGCAGTATTTATGTGGCTAGCGCCCCCTAGACACCAAGAGCTACTGGGCAAACATTACATCACAATGTGAACTGATCCTTTAGTACTGTTGTTATAGCTTCCCCTAAATTCCCCTTAAATCTGCATCCTTATTAATGTTGCCCAATGTATGTCAGGAAAAGTCCATTAATAAAATTGAATGATTTTCTCACTTTTTTCACTTGAGGGTGATTTTCTCCACTGTCCCCATTTAGCTCTTCTACAAAACTGATGCCAGATCAGAGATAAACTTCTCAAAGAACCTGAACCTCGGCTAAGCCCTGAATTTATTGTTGCAGCTGCATGACCTTATAAAAGCAAATCTCTAAAAAATATAGCATAGTTTGAGGGCAATTAAAGATGTTAGGATCAGTTTCTATTGACATATCAGAGTGACCTCTTTCTGTGCCTTCAGGCTCAAAGCGACCCAGAAACATTCCAGCTCAGATCATCAAAGTGTACAATACAGGATCTCTTTCTCCTGTAATATAAAATATACATTAGTTGTATAAAATCTTATTTATTGATTATTAAGGGTATGGTTTGTAAAAAGTCTGGACACCTGCTCTCCTCTCTTTCATTGATCATCATCAAGCATCTGATGCCTCCCGGCAGAAATCATTGATCATTGAGGGACCACAGAGAGACAGATAATGTAACTATGATTCATATGATTTTAAGTCATGTCTTCTGCAGACTGAGGGAGATGCATTTTGATGCTAAATGTGTAAAATCACCTGTAGCAGCCGTTTAAAATGAGCAATAGTTTATAGTACACACACTGTCACAGCAACCATAAAGAAAGGTCAGACTCAAAACTACTACAATAACATTAAATAATTAGTTTCTCTTTTCTCTTTTTTTTGGTAAATTTTTTCAAGATGGTGCCAGTGTACTCGGCATGCCATCTCTCCTCTGTGTCTTGGTCAGCAGTTCCTGTTCGTTTGGTGTCTGTTCTGTTTGTACTGTGTGTAGTGTTGCACTGGTATCTGGTAGATTCAGTGCTGACTTATGATCGCCAAGCTTTACTCTACATTAAATCCTGCATGGAAGTAAGTTACTGGCAAAATTGTAGCGTTCCTCGCTACGGAAATGTCGTAGGAAGAGGGGTTGTCGTGGCAGTGTTCGGGTAAGAATCAGACGGACTATAGCTTCTACTTTGCAGTCTTCAGCTCAGCTTCCCCTGGATACAATAACCCTGAAGGATTATAATATGGTGAGACGTTCTTGGGACTACAGGTATGGTTTTCATCTCTCAGTCTATCCGTTTCTTGGTGAGCCATCTATGCCCTGCGCTGCCGCGTTTACGACTACGTAGGAGAAAAGTGAAATATGTAAATCTGCGCCAACTAGAGTTCGTTCGGTTGGATCCGAACTTTTTATCATCACAGTCTTATCTCAACATGGCTCTAGTTAATTCTAGGTCCTTGTATAATAAGACTTTTATTTTAAATGACTTTTGTAACGGCCATAATCTGGACATGTTATTTCTGACAAAGACTTGGACCTGTGCAGGTCAATCGTCAGTCTTTGATGAACTTTGTCCGCCGGGTTATTGTTTTATTAATGCACCACATCATACTGGAAAGGGTGGCGGGTTGCTGTGTTTTTTAAAGAATCCCTCAGCATACGACCCGTTTCTTTAGGAAATTATTCGTCATTTGAGTTACAGTGTGCTGTACTGGACTCGGACTCCACTCTGGTGCTTTGTGTACTTATTTATAGACCACCCAAATATGACAGTGCTTTTATACAGGAGTTTTGTCAGTTTTTAACTCATGTAAAGCTATCTTATGATCGGCTGTTATAACAACCCAGTCTCACCCCATTTCGTCAATATTTGACGACACTTGACCATTCGTCAATATGTGACGCGGAGGGTATACCTTTCGCGTCATTTTTTGACAAACTGGGGACTTCAATACTATTACGTCCGCTGCATTCTCTTCTCCTATTTTCTTACCAATTTCGCGTCGGTTTAGGGTTAGATTTACATAATGACATCCCTACCCAAACCTAACTCTAACCCCAACGCCAGGTGACAACTGTTTCTAACCCCAAGGCCAGGTGACAACTGTTTAATTTCGCGTACACTGTTTAATTTCGCGTACACGGTTTAATTTTGCGTAATCTAACCCTAAACCGATGCGAAATTGGTAAGAAAATAGGAGAAGAGAATGCAACGGACGTAATAGTATTGAAGTCCCCAGTTCGTCAAAAAATGACGCGAAAGGTATACCCTCCGCGTCACATATTGACGAATGGTCAAGTGTCGTCAAATATTGACGAAATGGGGTGAGACTGTGTTAGTTATTATTAGGGGATTTTAATGTGCATGTGTGCTGCCCAGATCGACCTTTGGTCTCAGAATTTTGTAACATTCTGGATTCTTTTGGTCTTGTACAACATATTAATGGAGCAACACATGTCCACAGTAGGGATGTCCCGATCCCACTTTTTCATTTCCGATCCGATTCCGATACCAGAATTCCGTATATCAGCCGATACCGATATCTGCCCGATACTGTTGTAATTAAATGTGTATAGTGCTTTCTGCTACATCTAGTATCATTTTAAATGTTAAAATCAATAATTTAAAATGATTTACAAGTTACAGGAAACATTAGTAAATATTAATCATGACAGTGTTTAGGAGAACATATAATAGGTACGTTTGATCAATTAAGTATGCTAAATATTTTTTCTTAATTGCGTAAAACTGTCATAGTAAAAAAGCTTTAGTGTGCAGATGGTTATTTTGGGAATTATGCGCTTTACCGGACTTTTTATGCACATTCCGGGTGCAGATTTGATGCGCCTAAGTCATATACTGGGCTTTCTGGGTGCAGAAATGATGCCCTTGAAGCATCCTCTCATGGGAATCCTTGCACCGCAATGGAAAGTTTATAACTGTTAAAACACAAAGAGAATAGATGCATCGTGTGCTCAAGACAAAGTGAATTGCATCCATCCGACGGCTTACTGAGACTTTATAAAATCAGATCTTTAATAAAGCCTGCAGTTATCTTGTGTTCGCGTGTTTGAATGACGCGTTTCATCCGTCCGCTTCACCAGTGGATTATTAACTCAGTTTGCGAGTAAGTTACAATGTTTCTGTAAACTTAAAAGATCTTTAAATGTGCGTTTGATCCTTTACATGAAGCTATTCAGTGTTTTAAAAGACTTTAAATATAGTGCATAAACGTTTAATGGTGCTTTTATAATACGTTGTCCTTTTAATAGCTTGTCAGTAACAACCACGGCTAACGCACATATCGGAATTGGATCGGTCGGGTTGTGGTCCTCGATCTGATGTCCGATCCAGCCGAAAAGCCGGGACATCCCTAGTCCACAGGCACACTTTAGATCAGGGGTCGGCAAGTAACTTTGGCCGTGGGCCAATATTTTTTTAGCCAGTAGATGGCGGGCCAGCTGCTGTTCCCACACTTACGTGTCTTATTTTGAATTAGCCTAGTATAGGCTATCTGATCTTTTGTCAAGAAACATTGTCTTTATTTCCTATTTAAAAGACGAAAGACAGCATTAAAAATAGCTAAAAACATGGTTATGGATCCGTGTATCATTCGTTTTTCAAGTTAAAAACAAAATGAAAAATTAACCACCACGGGTTTTCTGATTGTGTGCTCAGATCAAAAAATGAATTACTGGATTAGACAATTTTTTTATTTAACACCTTTACAGGCATAATAAATCAATAAAAACATTAAAAAAAAAACAAGTAGGCTACTATAGTGGTAACATATTACAGGCATTTATGCTCTCATGAAAGACTCTTACAGTCCGACTTTTGAACTTTATTCCTTTTTTTATTAATATTTATACGGGACACACACATACACACCTAAGGTTAATGGAGGTCTGCGCTGGACTGTTGTTTTTTTTTTTTGTCCAGCTCTCACAAGATTCTATTCAGTAAACCGCTTAAAATACACTCTGTGTTCCCCGCTTTATTTCCCGACCTGACAGGTCCGCAAAACTTAACGTTAGATCTCGTTTCCAGAATCTCCATTCAAATGTCTCTAACGAAAAGAGAGAGATGAAGTAACCTATAACAATTATAAATGCTATACCAAAATTGTGTTCGTGCCAATATAAATATTATTTTAACATTGTACTGTCAGCAGAGAAAAAATAATGAAATATAAATAATAAATTAAATAGGACAAAGCCTCTCAGTCAAATTTCTAACCAGCATAAACCGATACCTTGTTGGTTGCAGAGTTGCTGTTCAAACAAATTGCTCCTTTGCCATTGCCAATAACGTTTTAAACGGAGGCAAATATCAAAGAACTATGCGTTAGGAAAATTAATAATGGCTTTATTTTAATATACATGTAAAACCATATGTGACCCGTCACGGAAACCATGGACACAAGTCGGCTGCACAAGTTTCGAGAAAATGAGAATCAAAGTTTTTTTTTCAAAATTTGTGATTTTCGTTTTATTGCAGAATCTGTTAGTTGAGATCACGAAGAAGCCTCTCCATGTTTGAGATAGCAGTTTATGTATATTTTTCCAGAGATTCTAGCATGCAGCGGGGGGCGTCATTGTCTGTGTGTATATTTACATACTGGATAAGCTTGTGTTTTCGCCTCCGCCCCCACAGGGAACAGCGTGACTACTGAATAAGGATAGTTCGCCCAAAACTGAAAATAATGTCATTAATGACTTACCCGTATATCGTTCTAAACTCGGAAGACCTCCGTTCATCTTCGGAACACAGTTTAAGATGTTTTAACTTTAGATTTAGTCCGAGAGCTTTCTGTTTCCTCCATTGAAAATCTATGTACGGTTTCCATGTCCAGAAAGGTAATAAAAACATCATCAAAGTAGTCCATGTGACATCAGTGGGTCAGTGAGATTGTGGTGAAGCATCGAAAATACAGTTTGCTCCAAAAATAGCAAGAATTACGACTTTATTCAGCATTGTCTTCTCTTCCGGCTCGAGCGTGAAGTCATGTGACTTGTAGTGACGCGGCTGCCCTGTTCCTCAGACATGTTTGCTTAGTTTTATTTATGTTTTTCAAACTGATAGCGTGCGTCTCCCCAGACTGTAAATGAAGCTCGGGCGCACAAAACAAAAGAAAGATAAAAGAAGCTGGGGTGGAACAAATAACAGTCAGCCGCATCGTACGTCAGCCGCGTCACTGACTTTATGGGGCGCCGCAGTCGGATGACGTCAAACTACTGCGAGAGCTCTTCAAGAAATCTTACGGAGTAGCTTAATTTCGACTCGCTCTCGCGGTACTTTGAGCTCTTGCAGCGCAGCATGAAGTCAAACTCATAAGTTACACAGAGACCCTATTTTAAATACAAAATTTGAAGGCGGGTTCATGTGTTTAACGGAACGCAAATACCGGACTGTAATCTGATATACCCTTACATGTTACGATGTAAATAGTCCTCAAATTGTATATTATATTGTATTACCAGAAGTTCATGCGAATCTGCGTAAACAATAGACTATATATTTCACGGATTATACGCATTTGTGGACAAAAATCATTGGATGATTCACACATCTGAAACAGACTGGATTCGACTTGTGATACCCACAAAGGTAAAAGTCCTGTTTATTTTTGCATGTTGTTCATTCGGACTTCTGTAATAAAATACTACATATGATGCTAGAACATCTGTATCTCAAAATGCCTTAACAGGGGGTATGGCTTAGCTAAATGAGATGTAAATGAGCCCTATTGTCTCTCCAGCCAGGGAAAAGGGAAAGTGTTAACTTTTTTCTTTCTCAAATTTCTCAGCATTCTCTTTCTTGAATGTGTTACATTCAAATGGCCACAACTTCTCCAAATCTTATCAGATTTCCATGTGTTACACATCGTTAGAAAGCTTCGAAACTGCACTTTCAGAATCTATGAATAACTCAAAATGCCCCAGATCCGACTTGTGTCCCTACTTTCCGTGACTGGTCACACATTTAGTCTTAATAATTAACGGTAAACAAACTTGACTTGCTGTTCTCGAACCCATGTCGAACCTTAAGGTCGGGCTCGAGCCCCAAGTTCAAGTATCAGAACAGAAGAAAAAAAATGAGTAGTGAATGAGACGATGAGAAGGAGGAATTGCAGCTGCGCGGAGGCAGTACTACAGTCTGTCCGTTTACTGGCTTATTGCAACCATAAACACCTACGTTTATCTTCAAATGGTGTCTTCGATAATGGTATTCTATAAAAATGAAGGCCGTCTTTTTTGGTATTCCTATTTTGACACTCAATAGCACAACAAGAGGTTTTCTAGTGAGTTATCTTGCTCGTTTAACTTGTGTGTAATTCATTTCCACTGTTTTTCTGCAACCACATTGCGCGCACAGCTTGCAGTGACGTAACTGTGATGTCTAAACGCAAATGATCTATAAGAACTTATAGTAAAAGATAAACAATCACAAATGTCAATCAACAATACTTTGTCTATGATTCTAACTAATGAGTTTGTCTTGAAGTGACTCTAATTTGCAAGACAACTTGCACACATCAAGTTCATAGAGCACCTTTTGAAAGGCCTCAAATGTGTGCTTTTGTTTTTTGGGTAGACGAGGTTCAGTGCATACACCAGGCCAAGAACAGCAGCACAGGCTCTACAAGATGATGTTGATGTCCTCCTGATCATCTTTCTCTCATTCATTACATCAAAAGCACAAAAAGTATATAGACCCCTTCTAAACACCTACACTGTTCTCTTGGATGAAGACATCCTGATTTTCACCCAGATAACAGATCAGGCAATGAAGGGACAACTTCTCTTGTAATATTAATGATTCTGATGTGACAATAATAATGAATAAGATATTATTGATGTTATGAAAGAACCTGCAGCAGGGCATCCATTTTTTGCATAAAATTCGAGCCAAGTGTTCCCCCATGCTAGTAAATATGGCCAAAAGTATAGGAGTGTAACGGTTTAACAGCTTGATTAATGTCAATTCTACTGTATGTGCAAAGTAGTGATTCTACAAAATTCTTAATTAATCTGAAAAACAAAACACAAAAAAATGTCTAGGATTATGTTAAGCATAACCACATAATTGTCTGTGATGGAGTTTAATGACAATGCAGAAAATACAGTTTTACCTGGAGAATATCAAACAGAGCCACCAGCGGTCTTTAATTTCTGCAATACTTGGACATAGTTCAACCACCCAATGTCTTAGGGGAGCAAACGGTTTTGACATTTTGTCTTTCACCACACTGATATTGTTCTTTTTTTCCATTACAGTCAGCAGATGGAGTCTCTTTTGCTACAAATTGTCCTGGTTTTCACCAGCTGGGTATGAAGGTAGAAAATTAACTTGTGTCTTACGAGGCTTTTTTTAGATTTTTTGCCCATTCCCTGTACTCAGGGTTCTTCTTCTTAAATGTATTACATGAAAAGTCAGGAAAACCAAACTTGCTGAGTTGTCTTCTGTTATCAGCCATTTTGTACTTCAGGCTCATTTGCCAGCCATGAATGCCAGTAAAAGAGCCTGGTTTATTCAGCAACCACATTGCGCGTACAGCTTGCAGTGACGTAACTGTGACGTTTACATGCAAATGGTCTATGAGAACTTATAGTAAAAGATAAACAATCACAAACGCTCAATCAACAATACTTTGTCTATGATTCTAACTAATGAGTTTGTCTTTAAGTGAAACTAATTTGCAGGACAACTTGCACACATCAAGTTCAAAGAGCAACGTTTGAAAGGCCTCAAATGTGTGCTTTTGTTTTTTTTTGGGTAGACGAGGTTCAGTGCATACACCAGGCCAAGAATTATTGTCGAATAAGTGCTTTAGCCACAATTTCAATGTACTTTACAGATGTGATGTGATGTGGATAGCCTTAACAAAATAATAAATTCTGTCCTTCTTCACAATTTGGACATTTAGAAAGCTACCATCTCTGTTGTAATCCTCCATAGCGTTTTTGACCACCATCTCTACTTCTGGAGAAAAAGATGGGATAGGGAACTCTTGAGGCCATGGCAGCCTCTCTGGGGTAATGTTTGGGGAAAGCAAGACTAATCCACATCCTCTGGGGAAACAATGTGTGACTGCTTCATCAACTAAACATGCACTACAGGAAATAGAATATTCTTTACATCATGTGAATTATGTACTGGCAGAAAAGTTTTCTTCATTTTCAGCAAAGAATGTCATAACATTAGTAGCAAGGAATACAACTTTGATGTTATCCTTGTACTGAATTTGGTCAGCGGATGCAAGTCATTAAAGTTAGAATCCTTATACTTAAGAGATAAATACTTGGACGGCAGGGCGGCGCCTTGAATGCAATATTTACAACTGCCTTTTATACACAGCTGTACACTTTTGGCTTAGCCTGATTTTTTAAGATGCATATTAGGCTTTTAATGACCCTATGTCAAAACATGTTTTGAAAATACAAATGTTCACAGCAGTCATGCTCTTATTTAATCAGAACAGGACACAATGCTTCAGTGTGACTGTGTAGGTGTTTTGTACCCAAACAATAAGCTGCCAGAGGATACCAATTACCAAGTTCCTTAAGTTAAACAAGGCGCATATTACAACTTGACTGAAGATATCAGATGTTCATCATACCAATATTTGAAAGTCTTGATAATGAAACGAATACTTCTGCCCAAAATGACTATCTGCGTCATTTCAGCAAAATCAGGTAACCCTCCAGTGCAACCATAAGGCAAAATCATTTCCATTTTATAAACTGTTCAACAGTACTGTAAGTTACTGAATTGGTTAAAGGGACACTTACTTGATTTGACATTTTTCTGCTGTACCTCTACATGCAGAAGCTCCAACTGCATATTGAAAACCTTACTCACATACAATGATGTCCCATTAGAACGGACACATTTTTTAAATTTGATGTATGTCTCACTACACGCTTGAAAAAGCTGTGGTTAGATTAAAAATGTATGTTCCAAAGTCCTACAGCAGGACCAAATGATTGACATCAACTGTCAATCTCTTAAAAGAAGTGCCAATTAGACACTTTACATGTAGTTCTAAACTTATAGGACTGACCTTACAAAGTTCATTAACAAACTCATTGATATTGTCTTTACTGAGAATACATTTATTCTGCCTTAAATTTGAATCAACAATGTTTCACACTACTGCTGTCAGAGAAGATATAAACTGGAATTCCCATACCAAGTCATCAATACATATAGCAGAGGCATTATCAACATACTCCAGCTTCAACAGGAGTATGGCTAATTTATCCAGAACAGTTTGACACATTTGGAATTGGGTGATCTGGAATCTGATCAACATTTTGTCCAGTGATATCTTCTGAATCCTCTCAGTGTGATTCAGCAGCAACTGAATTCTGCATGGTCTTTCTTATCACATCAGCCTTAAAACCATTGCGACAATGAGGATTGTGTTTTCTAAAGTTTAGGGGTTTACATGCAAGAAAGTTTCATATTACAAATGTTACAGATAAAGCTCAGCATTGCCCCTGGCTCCAAAATGTCTTTGATGATAAATGATATCTACTCAAATGTGTGGGAAGAACAACATGTCTTTTGAAAGAGTATGGGCAGTCTTAATGTGGGCAAGGTATAGTATGGCTGTGGGTAAATGGCCCATGCTTTAGTTTGTAGTGCCTCAAAAGAGCTCCCTTTGAAGTCCTGTCAACCGGCACAGTTTGCACTTCCACACCATTATTTAATGCTGCATTATCATTAAGTCCTAGATGAACTGAAAAATATTTAGACTGAAAATATCTAAAGAGAGATTTATAAAAAAGTGGAAAGGCTGTACTGGCATTGTGAAGAGACAGACGACACTCTATTAAATAAAATGAGATGTTTAAGAGGTGTTTGTACAATTATAACAATTATATGGCTTTTTTAAAGATTGCTTCATTTTGAAGTAATCACAAGCATAATGTTAAAAATACTTTGATGCTTTGTTTATCCATGAAATTGTTTAATATTTACATTGTTAAATTTTTAATAACCAAAAGAAACTGAACTGAGGTTTATTTACACAATGCAATAAAGCCATATATTTCAAATTAATGTAAAATGTATGATATTTCATCTCAGTGATACAGATTAGTACCATATTTTTCTGATTTCCACAGACTTAAAAATAAAGTTGTTGTAGCCACTTATACTACGTCATTAAATGTACTATACTCTTATATACATACCCACGATTTGCAGAACAACACACTATTGTTGCGACAGCTTGATGTTTTTAACCACACTTTTCTGTTTAAATGTTTTTTTCTTTTATGAACTGATTTGAGACTTATTGTGAGAGGGGCCTTTTGTCTTTGCATACACAGGGTTCCCGCGGGGTCTTAAAAAGCCTTAAAAGCATTGAATTTATTAATTTGGAAATAATACCTTAAAAAGACTTTTAAAAGTCTTGAAGTTTGATGTCTGGGTCTTAAAAATTGTGCAATATGTGATTTCTCCATATTGTATTTTTTTCTCTTTGGGTGACTTGTGTGAATTGTGCAAATCCAAAGTGGGTTTTTTTTTTGCGTGCAAGCACATCTCTCTGTTTCTCAATGGTGCGTCATGACGTGAGTTCAGCGTCACATGTTTCTGAACTTGAGCAGAGTTGTATGCATTAGAGGTTTTAACGGAGGACCTTTGAATCTAAAATAATAAGTGGATTAAGCTCTTTTAATCTGCAAGAGAGGAATTAAAAGAGAGGCACTTTTACTGCTTCCGCTCTATCTAAAAAAAGATAAAAAGAAAACTACATGAACCATTATAACACATCGATCACATTTATAATCTCTGGACCTGCAATTTCTATCATTAATATACTATACATATTATTGTATTTGTCACACGGTGACGATCTTTCCAGGGGCGGAACCGAAATTAGGAGAGTTTGGTTCCGCCCAGAAGTGTTTCCGCCCGGACTGAAAAAGACGAACACCGGACTTCCGGTAAGTTCCGCGAGCGGGAAAATCAGCGAATTGCACACGTGTGTGTAGTTAACATTAGCGGTTGATGATTGGAGTAAATGACGAGCAGGGCAGTATAAAGGATGATCCAAAACCACAGTTTGTTGTTCAGTTTGGGTTCAGTTGTTGGGCTCGTTTGGTGCTGTTGGTGCGTTTACTGCTGGGCTGTTTTTCCTCTCAGGCTGAAGCTGGTGTGGCTGTGTGGGACGAAGTAAACCATAGTGGTTGGAAGACGATTGGAGACTTGGATATTGAAACGAAACAAAAGGAGAAGCGGAGTTCGTGTGAGTGTTGCTATATTGAGGATATTGTGATACAAGTGAAATCGCTGTGCAACCCTGTTGGGGGAAGAGACGCTCTGTGTTGTGAGGCTGGGAGTAATCGCCTGTGTGTATTAAAAAGGAGAGCATCAGAGAAGATCTTACAGTGACTGTGAGTATGAAACATTGAGTTTGAGACACACTGTATACTAACCTGTTTCGTAGCGAACGATTCCAGGAAAAGGAGGACGGCCCTACCCTTAAACAGTGTGGTGGGTGAGCCAGAGGAAGACAACTTGGGCTATCACAGCGACGTGAATGCTGACTGGGCCGTGCACACCATCGTCTAAACGGACTCCGGTGAAGTGAAGGAAGACGGGGCGTCCTAAGTGTTGACTTTGAGTGCGGTGGGTGAATCTGTGTTGTTGTGGAAATTTCATTTTGACGTGGTGCTGTGTACTGCTGTGTGTGTATTGTCAGAAAAACCCCCGCCTTTACTAACCTCGCCGTGGGAGAACGAAAAGGCTGCCGGTTTCAGTTATTATTATCTGGCCTATGCTGTGAGTGAGCTCTGGATGTATAATATTACTGTGGTGTTCGTCAGCAGTCATCTTTTGTATCTGGGTTGTTCTGCAGAGTGGTGGTGAAGAGTTGGACCGTTAGAGGCTGTGTGAGTACAACTAAAGATTAATGCTGCTTGCACATACATCTACATAACGCTTACTGTTGCAGAGTGAGGTGGAGTAAATCTCGGCTGTCCCGAGGCCTCTTCAAAGGGGCGCCCCTGTCCAGTTGCTCTACAGTCTAGGAAGTGGAGAGGGCAGCGCTCGGCTCGGTGAGACAGCGTAGTATTTTCCCCTCTGAAGCCGCAGTAGCCGTTGGGAGGTTTTGCCCCCGACGCTGCCTCACTAAACAGTCTCGAAACATCTGGCAAATCGTGAGAGCTTGGTCACTGTAAGTCCACCACATTTCATCCAAATACAATGTCTATATAAATTGACTGTTATCTGACCAGGAGTGTTACTATGTGGAGAGTAAGAGAGAGAAAGAGAACGAGAAAACCCTACCTGTACCGTACTTACTGTACGTCGTCTCAAGTGGAGAGGTGAGAGAAAAACCAGCAGTCTGAATAACCCACTTTGTGTCTCAGTCCGCAGCCTGTGGAGAGAAAGAGAGAGAAAGAGAACGAGAAAAGCCCTACCTGTACCATACTTACTGTACGTCGTCTCAAGCGGAGAGGTGAGAGAAAACCAGCAGTCTGAAAAACTCACTCTTGTGTCTCAGTCCGCAGCCTGTGGATAGAAAGAGAGAGAAAGAGAACGAGAAAGCCCTACCTGTATCGTACTTACTGCACGTCGTCTCAAGCGGAGAGGTGAGAGAAACCTAGCAGTCTGAATAACCCACTTTCTGTCTCAGTCCACAGCCTGTGGAGAGAGAGAGAGAAAGAGAACGAGAAAACCTTACCTGTACCGTACTTACTGTACGTCGACCCAAGCGGAGAGGTGAGAGGAAACTAGCAGTCTGAACAACTGACTTTTGTGCCCCCGTCTGCAGCCTGTGGAGAGAAAGAGAGAGAAAGAGAGTGGAGAAAGGAACGAGCAAAACCTTACCTGTGTTGCAGATACTGTACGTCATTCCCGGCAGAAAAGGTGAGAGGGAGTCCATCGAAATATAATAAACTGATCTTCTGTGTTCTAGCGGCCGCCTTTAAAGAGGGAGAGAGGAGACATACACGTGACTCCAAGGAACACTTACGACAACCACCTCCCAGCACCACGTACTGAAGAGACCTGGTGTCGGTCGGAAAAGGGTACGTGACGAAGGAAGTTTTAAAAGCCCAACACTTATCTTATTGTTCACTCTGCCTCCAGGAGGAAGAGGAGGGCGCCACGGGAACCTAAAGCCAGGCGGAGGAGCCTGAGTCCCACATCCCCTGCAGTGTCGTGAATCCTGGACACTTGACTCCATTGCCCCCCCCCTTTTTGCACTCTTCCGTTCACGGCCCACCTGGAGGGCAGAACGAAGAAGTTTAGTTTTAAATCCCTTTCCCCTCCCTATTTCCCATATCCATTTTTTATTAATTTAAATAAAGTTTATGCTTTTATATTTACGTGCACTTGTGTTTGTCTGGTCATTGAGTTGGCTCTGGGCACCTCCTCGAGGTGGAAGTTAAGAAGGGGCGTGGCTTAGTTATAGCAGCAGCCATCCCCGCCTTGTGACAGATTTTGGCGTAGTCGGCAGGGCTCCACCTCGAGTTGAGTAACCAAGGTCACCCAATGGCCAATAACGAAGTGCCCGCGGCCCAACCCCGTGTCACGCCCGTATTCATGGGTAACCCGTGGATACAGAAATATGGAGGAGCAGAATCTGAGGTACGTCTGTCCGAATGGAAAGCCCAACTAGAGTACTTGGCTGACTTGCAAGGCCTAAGTGTGGCCCAGCGGTTACAGTTTGTCTTGAACTCCCTAGAGGGAGAGGCGCGGCGAGAAGTGCAAGCCGCCCCTGAAGCCATTAGAGCCACCACCCAAACAGTACTCCAGTTCCTCACCGAGCAATATGGTGACCACACCTCCGTAGCTGTCCTTCGCTCCCAATTTTTTAATTGTAAACAGGGCCCCCGCCAGCCCATTAGAGCCTTCGCCTTGAGATTGCGAGAGCAGTTTACCCGACTGCAGGGCCATCGAGATCATGGGCTGGGAGATGGAGAGGCCCTGTTGCGTGACCAGTTCCTCTTAGGTATGAGAGAAGGCCCGGTAAGGCAGAGCCTGAGGGTGCAGTTTCGAAGAGATCCAAGGCTCACGTTCGAGGACTTGAAGAAGGAGGCAGTGGCACTAGAGAGTGATGAAACCGAAGTTTGAGAGCCCCCAGTGTGTGCGTCTGTGAGTGGAGCAACAACGGCAATGCCAGAAGGTACAGAGTGGAAGCAGGCGTTAAAGATGGAGCTCTTGAAGGACGTCCGGGACCAGATGTCAGAGCTGTCCAAAACCCTTCTGGGGGAGTTGCGCCTGGGACAGGCGCGGGAGGAGACGAGGCCTGTGCCCCGAGACCGAGTGTATTCAGAGGGAGGCCGAGAGCCGCCCGACGCCCGAACCAATTCAACCGACCTCGGTTCGAATGGGACGAGCAAGGGAGACCAATTTGCAACCGCTGTGGAGAGCCAGGCCACTACAGTCGCCAGTGTGGGTCCCCGCAGAGCATCTGAAGGGGGTTTTTAGGTCAACCGGCCACAGTGGGTCGTGTGGCCGGGACCCCCGTAGAAAGACCCGTTGAGAAGAGAGGGCTCTAGGAGCCAGATGATCGGGCATAGCCCGGTAGCAGAAGTCAAAGTGTGTGGTAAGAAGATTCAGTGTCTGGTGGACACGGGCTCGCAAGTCACCCTGTTCGCAGAGAGCCTCTCACAAGAGATATTTGGAGGACAAGGAGTACATGGAGCGGAGGCCCCCTGGCTCACCTTGAAGGGCGCAAATGGCCTAGACATCCCCTACATTGGTTACCGTTTGGCAGAACTAGAAGTTCACGGCATAGTGGTTCCCCAGAAAGGAGTGATCATTGTGCAGGACCATTGCTTGGGTACACACCAAGCCCTCCTGGGGATGAACGTCCTCGCAGAGTGCTGGGAAGAGCTATTTCGGGCTAGGCCCGTCCCGAGGATACCACCTGCCGAGCGGCCCAAATGGGAATGTGTGGTGGCCGACTGTCGTAGGGTGCAAATGACCAAGGTCCGAAGGGACCGAGAAGAGGTAGGAAGAGTGGCTTGTCGCTTTGCATTGTCTGTTCCAGCGAAAAGTGAGGCCATCGTCTGGGTGAGAGTGCCACCACAAGGAGTGGGCCCTGAAGAATGGATGTTGGTCGAGCCCCATGGAGACTGCCAGCAGGTAGAGGTAGCTCGGAGCCTGGCGGCGGTCCGACGAGGACGGGTCCCTGTAAAGGTACGGAACGAGCACCCTTATGTGGTACATTTACACCGGCACCAATGATTGGCCCTGTTGACGACAGTCGCACCCCATCAAATACGAGAGGAGAGAGACGTGAGTTTCCGTCAGGTGTGCCCCTCTGTTGTTGAGGTGGCCCTGACCCAGGTAGATGCGCCCTCCAACAACGTCGAGAGAGGCATGCCTAGCCACCTTAAGGGAGAGTCCTTACAAGGGGAAGATTTAGAACGGGCACAGACACAGACCAGACATGGAGGCTGGTGGAGGAAAGACGATCTATAAAAGATAAAATCGGTACAGCCAGAACAAGAAATCAGAAATTGATAGAAATGGAAAAGTATAACAAGAAAGATAGAGAGATCAAGAAGAGCTGTAAGGAAGGACAAGAGAGATCAAATGGAAGAAATGGCAAGCGAGCTAGAAGCTGCCGCAACAAGAAGAGACCTTAGGAAGCTATACGACATCACAAGATGCCTGAGTGGAAAGAAAAACTTCCAACAGAAGAAACCTCTCAGAGGAAAAGATGGTAAACTCATAAGTAAAACAGAGGATCAGTTAGAGAGATGGAGAGAACACTTCCATGGAATTCTCAATAGACCCTTTCCAGAAGACCCCCCAGAGCTAACACCAGCAGTAACAGACCTTGAAATACGTATAGGACCTATCACAAAGGAAGAAATTAGGTATGCATTGAACAAGATCAAAAAGGGGAAAGCAGCCGGAGCTGATAATATACCACCTGAAGCATTGAAAGCTGGAGGTGAAGTGACAGTAAATGCCCTGCACTCACTACTACTCAAGATTTGGGATACAGAATCAATCCCCAAAGAGTGGAATAAAGGATTGCTGGCGAAACTTCCTAAAAAGGGAGATCTCAGCCACTGCAAGAACTGGAGAGGAATTATGCTACTGTCAATTACGAGCAAAGTCATGACAAGAGCAATCCTAGAAAGGATGAAACAAACAATAGACCTCAAGATAAGAGACGAGCAAGCAGGCTTTCGAGCCGGAAGATCATGTTGCGACCAAATAGCAACATTGAGAATAATAATAGAACAATCTCTTGAATGGAATTCTGGACTCTACATAACCTTTGTGGACTTTGAAAAAGCCTTTGACTCAGTGGACCAGGCCACACTATGGAGACTACTGAGACACTATGGAGTGCCAGACAAAGTTGTCAGGATGATCAAAGTGATGTATGATGGTTTTGAAGCCAGTGTCATACATGATGGAATAACAACACAAGGTTTTGAGGTCAAGACTGGAGTAAAACAAGGCTGCCTTTTAAGCCCTCTGCTGTTTCTCGTCCTGCTGGACTGGGTCACACGCAACTCATACGGAAGCGAGAAGACTGGAATCCAGTGGACACTAACCAGACAGCTGGAGGACATAGAATTTGCAGATGACCTGTGCTTACTAAGCCACAAAGTAGCACATATGAGACTGAAAGTAAACACCTTGAAGAGAAATGCAGAGAGAGTGGGTCTTAAAATAAATGTGGACAAAACCAAGGAAATGAGAGTTAAGACACCTGCAAATACTGATGTGATCAAATGTGGAGAAGAGACCATTGAGAGAGTAGACCAGTTTCAGTACCTTGGTAGCATAGTTTCAAAATCCGGAGGAACAGAAGATGATGTAAAAGCTAGGAAGAGAAATGGACAACAAATATTTTCCTCCCTAAATAAAGTCTGGAGGTCTAGAGCCATTTCCCTGAAAACAAAGATACAGATTTTTAATTCCAGTGTTAAAACCATCCTTCTGTATGGATGCGAAACGTGAAAAATTAACAAGGGTTTTTTGGCCAAACTACAACCATTCATCAACAAGAAGCTAAGACATCTATGTGGCATCTGGTGGCCAAAGAAAATTACCAATAAAGAACTGTGGAGAAAAACAGATCAGGAAGAACTGGAAACAAGCATCAAAAGAAGAAAATGGAAATGGATTGGACATACATTGAGAAAACCAGAGTCAAACATTACAAGACATGCACTTGATTGGAACCCCCAAGGTGCGAGACGCAGAGGAAGGCCAAAAGACTCATGGCGAAGAACTACCAGAGACGAACTCCAGAAAATCAACATCACCTGGAAAGAAGCCAAGAGGAAGAGCCTAGACCGTATTGTCTGGAGGCAGACCGTAGAAGCCCTATGCTCTGCTCGGAGTGAAGAGGAATAATAAGAAGAAGAAGAAGAAGACAGACACAGAAGCTGCAGGCACTACTCCGGAGATGGCAACACGTGTTTGCGACACATGACGAAGACTACGGATGCACCCAGGTGGTGGAACATCACATCCCTACGGGGGACGCGGGCCCAAGCCGAGAGAGGTACCGGCCGATTCCATCTACTTTATACACAGAGGTACACACATTATTGCAGGGCATGCTGGGGCGAGGTATCGTCCGGGAAAGTAGCAGCCCTTGGGCTGCCCCCATCGTACTCGTGCAGAAGAAAACAGGGGCTTGTAGGTTCTGTGTTGATTACCGTAAGCTTAACCTGGTAACCAAAAAGGATGCTTTCCCTTTACCGCGGATCGAAGACTCTCTCGCCAGCCTCACGCAGTCCGCGTGGTACTCCACCTTAGATCTGGCCAGTGGCTATTGGCAGGTGCAGGTGGCCAAGGCAGACCGGGAGAAGACTGCATTTACGACCCCCTTCGGACTATTTGAGTGGGACCGGATGCCCTTCGGGCTCTGCAACGCTCCAGCCACCTTCCAGCGCCTGATGCAGCGATGCCTGGGAGGTCAGTTGATGGAGTCAGTTTTAGTTTACCTGGATGATGTGATTGTCTATTCCCCAGATTTTGAGTCTCACCTTCGGCACCTTGAGGAAGTATTCCAGGCCATGGAGAAATACGGATTTAAATTGCAACCTGAAAAGTGCCACCTGCTGCGACAAGAAGTTAAGTTCCTGGGCCATGTGGTCAGCGCTGCAGGAGTGTCCGTAGATCCTGAAAAGGTCTCCGCGGTGAAGGATTGGAGCGCCCCGAAGACTGTGAGACAAGTGCGATCCTTTTTGGGCTTTGTGGGGTACTACAGGCGATTCATCAAAGACTTCTCGAAGATCGCTAAGCCTTTAAATCAGCTACTGGTCGGCACAGGCCGCCCCCGGGGTCGTGGGTCGCCCACTGTAGCATGGAGCACCGACTGTGAGGCAGCTTTTCAAAAGCTGAAACAGGAATTACTGCAGGCCCCCATTTTGGCTTATGCTGACTTTACAAAACCGTTTGTCCTTTATACGAAATTAGGAGAGTTTGGTTCCGCCCGGAAGTGTTTCCGCCCGGACCGGAAAAGACGAACACCGGACTTCCGGTAAGCGCCGCGAGCGGGAAAATCAGCGAATTGCACACAGTTGTGTGTAGTTAACATTAGCGGTTGATGATTGGAGTAAATGACGAGCAGGGCAGTATAAAGGATGATCCAAAACCACAACTTCCGGGAGACGCACCAATATCCTGGCCAGGACGCGTCCTGGAAGAATGGCATGTATATATATATGGATGGATGAGTGGATGGATAGATAGATAGATGTAGAAGGATAATATTTGTCTAAAGTTATATTAGTAAGGTCTATAAGTTCATCTGGACGAATTATGTTTTCCCTTGGCTTGTCTTTATATATTTTTTATTTATTTATAATTATATTATTCTCATGCCCACTCTCCCAATAAAAAACAAAACACGAAAGCAGTAGTTTGCCTCGTTCATATCGGTTGTTCACTGTAAAACTACTATAATGCATGACAACACAATAAAAGTAAAAAATCAGTTGGAAAGGAAATATTACAACTTAGATGTACATAACTGAATTGGAAATAAGTTGATAAACTGTTACTGGTTACGAGGGGGGAGGGACAACAGTTAGTTTTTACGACAGTGTGTTTGAAAGCTTTTACTTCCAGACACTAGGGGGAGCTCGTAAAGAATTAATACTCAGACTTGCCTGGTTTCCCTTTAACATTGTTCAGCAAATTTTCTTGTGGCCTACTGAAATGTTTTTATTTTTCACACCGGCTTGGTTTATCATCTTTTACCCATTCTACGTTTGAAAAAAAATGAACACAAGTTCAAGGATTTTGTTTGTCTTTGCTGGTAGGGATGTGAATTTTTTATATAAATGGTCTTAAAAAAGACTTGAATTTAACTTGAAAAAACCTGTAGGAACCCTGCATACAGTATGAATGCAATATTACACTGAACCATTATTTAAAACGTTTTTAAAAGTTACAGTCAGTATTCCTCATATCAGGCTTTTCGTCATCAAGTTAACAAATCCTAATGGAATGTAGCACATTGAGGATTTGGGGGGGGTTAGCCACAGCATTGTTATGGGATATGACATTCGTTTACATTTTTCCACAGAACAAGTTAACATTAATTAATAACACAATTCAACTAATAAGCTCAAATAGTGACGCTGCTAAACTAACTGCCTATTATTGTAGGGGTGGTGATGGCGCAGTGGATAACCCCCAATTTCCACCGACTGCGGATCGGCGGCTGAGTCAATCGGTTTCCATTTAAGTCTTTGTGTTTATTTCCACTGACTGTGTTCCGAATCCGTCACAGCTCCGGCCATCCGCAGCCCTCCGGCACAAATACGCAGAGCTTCTATTTTTGATGGATGCCGGACAGCTACGCAGGGCGGAGCCATGACTTTATCGCGTGATCATACCTGAATTTGCGAGATCTCGTGTTGTGATCTGGGCTGGTAATATCCCAACATGTTGCTCGCTGCTCAGCTCCATGCACAGAGGGTAGACGCACATTTCACCAGGACAGCGCCACCCGGCACTCGTTGGCCAGTACAATGGACACAGTAGCCTATCTGTACAGATGTGAAGCTAAGATTCATCCAAACAGTCGCTAAGTTTGGCTAAATGGGTCTAAAAGCTAGATGTAGCAATAAGGTTGCTAAGTTGGCAAGCAACACTGCTTCAGCCAATCCCCTATTTTTAAGCAAGTAAGCCACTGATTAACATTGAATTTGCATACAAGTTGAAAATAAAAATGAACACGAAAATTAAAACGAAAATGAAAAAGAAAAACAGAACATAAAATTAAATCTGAACTTTACATTTTAATTTTGTTCCTATTATTGCTTGGGCATAAATAAAAAGCCTTTAAATAAAATGTATTTAAAGATTCCTTTTCAAGCTTGCCTTTTTATTTTAATATTGTCAGTCTTGACTCAAGATTATATTGAAAATGAAAGGTCAAATCATCAATTTAATTTAATTTTTCAATTTGGCCGGAATGATGCTTCATCACGTTAAAAATGAAAATGAAATAATTTAATATAATGTTTTAATTTTTATTTTAGCATTTCATTTTCAAATTTGGGACATATTTTGCGATTTTATTTTTTATTTTATAATTTAATTAATTATTTTATAATTTAATTAATTAATTTTAAAAAGTCCAAAAATACCTTCCATAAGTGCAGAAACATGAAATAAAAGTAACTGGCGGTAGATGTAATGTTTCTTCATGCAGCATCAGGTGCAAATGGGTTAATCTGTCACAGGTCGGAGCGGACCACCCCTATCGTGAGTCTCGCTCCTCCCTCAGTTTTCACCCCGAGGAGGTCCCAAAGCACCCCAATGACAAGACAGACAAGGAGATATAAAATGTAACCAGGTTAAATTTATTTAAAATAAAAGTTCTAAAAAGGCTGCCGTAGTCAGATGAGGGGTTGGGGGAATTGGGCGCAAATGCCCGGGCTCGTCCTCCAGAACTCGAGAGGGCAGGAGAGGGAATGCCCTTTGCTAGGCCTTGTGCACGCAGGTAGGTGGTCCTGATTTTCCGTCCTCACTTCACCAGGCGACAGCAGGTATCTTCCTTACGACCTCTGGCCCTGGGCTTACAAGAGGGAGGTGACAGTTGAAAAAGCAGAGGTAAGTTCGTCAACAGAAACCACAACTCTTACTGAAATTTTATCGGAAGGCTTACGGTCCATCCACTGATCCTTCTGTGTTTGTGACACAACAGGAGTCCAGGAGGGGACCGCTATCCCCACTCCAATGTGGGGCCAACAGATATGCAGGTGAGTATACAGGGCCTTGAACTTCCTCAGTAGGTAAGTATACAGGACCTTTAACTTCGACAACAGGTGGGTGTACAAGGCCTTTAGCTTGGGACAGCAGGTAAGTAGAAGGGGCTCTTAACTTTGGGCAGCGAATAAAGGTACTGGGCCTTTGACTCAAAACAGCAGGTAAGTATACAGGACCTTTATCTTCGGGCAGCAGGTAGGTATATGGGGCCTTTAACTTGGGGCAACAGATAGATGTACGGGGCCTTTAACTTCGGGCAGCAGGTATGTATATATACGGGCCTTTAACTTTGGCAGCAACTTCAACCGCAAACAATGCATACAGTGGACTATAGCTTTAGCAGGCTAAGAGGTTATCCCGGTGAATCCTTAGTAAGCTTAACTTACGGCGTGTGGCGGACACACTGAGCTGTCGCTGCAACAAGCAAGAAGGCTTGACACAGGTGAGTGCTTGGTAAGCGGGACTTACGGCGGGCGGTGAACACACTGAGCTGTCGCTACAACAGGCAAGGAGGCGTACACTTCTCAAACCACACCGGAGAGAGGAGGCGAGTGTGGGTTTCTTCCTGAACGCGGCAGTCTAGTTGCAGGTCAACTTCCCGATGCTTTCACTTTGTAATAATCAATGAGAACAGTCCCACATCGACACGAGCCCTTGGCTCCGGACCTGTAGGTGAATAGCAGAAAGCACACACTTCACTCACATTTGTCAACTCCTCTAGATTTTCGGTGAGCATACAACACCTTTCTACACAGGCATGGGGGATGAAACCAGTCTCTGGATCGTGCACAGATAGGAAAACGGCCGTCCACTCCCACCACTCAACTCCTCGTGTATAGGGCTTTTTACTCTGCCTAGGACGTGATTACTGGCAGGCAATTAGAACAGCACAGCACTCTTCTACGTGTACTCACTTCAAATAAAGCACCCACTGCAATCTTCACACTTAACGTGACTACGGCCAGTACCACAACTTCGGCCCGGTATCAAAGTCCTGGATACACGGGCAACGAGGGCTGGAGAGCAGCATCTGAAAGCGTGGATGACACAATCCTGAGCCTCCTCCGCTTTTCCCACGCCTCACAGCGGCTAAAACAGACTGGGTGGTAGATAAGCATCCATGGTTACGGTACGAAACTCAGAAAAAGATGGGGCAGAGACAAGGACAGCAGTAGATCACAGAAGGGGTTTTGGTATACCACACTGTTATATGCAATTCACAATACCTCTCAGCAGATGCACTATTACTCCGCCTCCGCTTCTTCCTTCAGATTTTCTCGTTATCTCCGTTCGGCATCTCCAGTTCCTCCAAGACACAGTGAAATCATATCAACACTGCACATTCATGATCTTCCACTTATCTCAACTTAAAAGTCAGCTTTGTGTCCGTTCGCCCCGTCTGTAATCCCCGTCAGTCTTCTCCTGGTGTACGCTCAACCCGCTTTGCTCACACCAAACTCCACATGGATATGCTTCACCCGCAGCACAACTTCACCCAGAACAGACTTCACAGCGGAATCAAACTTCCCAGCAGAATAAAATTCACCCTTCTGAAAGTGTCGTTGCCCTATTTATGGGCCTCCTCTTCTTGTGAAAGCCAATCACTGATCGCCCCATTCGTTCCGCTCACCTGTTAGATATTAACCTTGATTTTGTTTGCCCGGAGTCAGACGGAATCGGCATGGTGTTTGTGAAAATCGGTCCGGGCGGAACTATTTCCGCCAACTTACGTTCCGCCTGCATTTGTCACTCCGTGACAAATAATTTGCTGCCTCGTTTGTACACCAGTGGCATGTAGTGCATCTCTTTGTTGAGGTGGATTGTGTGAATACCTTCATCCTCCTTTTCTTCCTGATCCTCCAGCACAGTTGCACTTACACTGACTGAAATGTTGTGTAGCATGGCTGTAACTACTGCTACTGCACAACATCTTTCTGGCTTCAGAAGCAATCATCCAGCTGATTTATACAGGCGCTAAAAATGCATCTTCTAAAGCCAATTCGAGCGGTCCACTACATACGTGTGCAATGTTGTACCTGTCCTCTGCCTGCGTGGTGGGGTTGTTGACTGGATTAAGAAGATATGTTCTAAAAGGGTAGCCACTGTCTCCTAAAAAAAGCTTTGCACAAACACTCCTTTTTCTGTGTCTTGAACCAGTGCTCAATTGGCCCACAAAAAAACTGTCCTACCATGTGTACTACCAGGCCACTTTGCAACCACCCCTGTGGTCCACCACCACCTAGACATTGGTAGCTACATAGACAAATGAAGGCCTAGTCAAACGCTGATGGGTTGGTGATGGGGATAAGTGTCCCGTTGACAAGACCTTTTACTTGGCATATCAGCATTCAGCAATGACAAGGAAGCTTTGATGCCCTCCTATGACTTTGTGCCTGGTGAATGGCATACAGATATAATCTGTGGCTTGAAGGAGCAGGATGTTTGTGACTGAGTGAACACACGACACACTAATATTTTACTCAGCTTATATCCATTCCTAACCACTCCAGAAAAAAATGGAGAGCCACCAGGAGCTCAATTTTTGCGCTAAGGGTAGCTCCGTCGAGTTTGTCTCGACAAAGTCAGACCAACAAGTTTTAAAAGCTGCTAAATTTGCTGCCATGGCATTCAAAATTTTCAGATTTGCAGCCTCTAACATGCAGCCAGGGGACTAAAGTTCTAAGGTATAGCTAAGATTGGTCCAAACCAACCTTACGACAGTATGACTTACAGATGGTACTTCTAACTAAGTACGTTTTAGGAAACACTTATTAATAATAAGATACAGCTAAAGGTATAACTTAAGAACGACGTGGCTTTCGGAAGGTTTCTGAGCGGCAGTGGTTCATGTAGGTTGTCTACAAATCGGAAGGTTGGTGGTTCAATCCTCGACTCCACCAGACCAAGTGTTTAGGTGTCCTTATGCAAGACACCTAATTCCAGCTGCTCCTGACGAGCTGAATGGTGTGTGAATGGGTGAATGTGAGGCAAAGTGGTCTGTGAAAGCGCTATATAAATGCAGTCCATTTACCAGTGTAAGAATGTATAGTCTGCCTTGACACAGATTCACTCAAACTTAGTTATTTAAACAAGCTCATCCCCTTAAAATGCTTAATTATTATAGAGGTAATCTCAGTCCAAGTGTAACAGGTTGGAGAAGCGGACCAACCCTGGCGCGGGTCACGCTCCTCCTATTTCCACCTCGAGGAGGTCCCAAAACACCCCAATGACCAAACAGACAAGCATTAAAATTTAACAGCTTTTATTAAATATTAAAATGGTAGATGGGGGGGATAAATATAAAAAAAATATCTCAGTCCCTGGGCCTTCGTAGCAGGGAGGGCACTAGGGTGCTCTGGGCCCTTGGCTGGGGGCCACAGCCGATCCCTCTCAAGTAACTGAAGCTTTTCCTCTCACCCCGGTGACTCATAGCGGTGTGCCAGGTAAATGTTTCACAGGTGCTGGACTCGGGCTCTCTCTCCTTCTGCAGGCTTATAGCTGTAACAATGGGAATTACTTTTTGGTTTTCTTTACTCACAGCAGTCTAGTAAATCAATGTCCTTCACCACCGTTCCACTGAGTCAGGCCAAATCCAAGGGATGATCGAAGAAGCGTTATACTTGGAGCTCCAATACAGGGGTCACACACAGCATATACTGTAAGTTATTTCACCGGCTTCCACAGCCTCTCGTTCTCCCACGGCGAGTCCAGTGAAGGGGGCTGCTGACAATATAAACACCGCATCACACTGCACTAATTCAAAGCGGCTCTCACAGCAAAGGCACAGACTCACCCACAGCACTCCTCACACTCTACGTGAAAAATGTCACAGCCCCGTCTTCCTCGAACTGTTCCTGGGACCGGTTGGCGTTGTAAAGTGCAGACCAGTAATATAAACGTCGCTGCTGCGGCCCCTTACTTCTCCCTGGGTCGTTACTTCCCGGCTCTCCCACCACTCTGCTCCGTGGTAGGGCCGTTAACCTAATCACTGAAGGCTCACAATGCACGTTGAGCAGGGCAAACTCCACAATAACACACTGTATAAGACACCGAGTACTCACAATAGTTAATGATGTTCTCCTTTGTTTCCTTCTCCTTTTGAGCAGATGAAATCCTCTTCGCCCGTGTTCCAATCCACTTCTACAGTCTTCTCCAGCAGCACTTACGGTGAGTCGTTCCTCAACAACACTCAAACACATCAATGATGTACATAGATCAATTAGTTTCCGATATCTTCATATGAATCGTATACTCAGACTCTGGCTCTGTTTCCTTCTCTGCTTCCTTATCCAGAAGACCTCTCCCAGATCCTCACTCTGCACACCAGAATGGTTCGACAGTACGCCCAACAATGGCACAACACTGCTACCACACAACACTCTCTTTGGTTTGGTGCTCCTTTAACAATCGTGCACAACTCCTTCCTTTCGTCTCTTACGGCCCGCACTCTTTCCGCTCGCTTCAAAAGCGATCCCCGGATCATCTGCGCCTACGGACTCTTCAGAAGGCGTGTGTGTTGTAATCCGCCCTTGGCGGAAAGGAGCTTTCCCCGAATCAACTAGGCACTAGGCGGAACTGCATCTGCCCCAAAATCAACCGCGCTCACTTGTGTTTCTGCAGATCTATATATGTGTCTCTTCTTACACACATCCTCCAATCCCCAGCCGCTACGTTTATTACGCATACCTGCCTTTAATCGGGCTTGATTTGCCTCACGGCGTTTACCGGAAGTTCCGGTGTTTCCGCTCTTCCGTCCGGGTGGGAACACTTCCGGGCGGAACCAATCTTCCCCATCTTTGGTTCCGCCCCTTAGAAATCGTTACCGTGTGACACAAGCAATATACTGATAATATAACCTAAAGTGATATTTTGATAATTATACTATGGAAGCAGAATTGAGAATTCGAGAACCAGCACAGGTCAAAGGGGGGTTTATGATAATAAAAATACATCTGTCTAAACATCATCAGATCTGTTGGGTGAGCACACAGTTGGATATCATGGTAGTCTGATCCATGGGCGTCGGAAGCAAAAAAAAAGTGGGTGGGTCCCCACATCTACCCCCCCACCCATGTTTATAAACATATTTTAGTTAATTAAAAAATTAATTAAAGTTTGATTTATTAGGGCATTCGTCTAGTGTAGTGGTCCCTAACCACCGGGTCGTGAACAAGTTGCCACCGGGTCGCAAGAAGGTCCTGAAAAAATGTGTATGATAGCTACGTAATCGGATATTTGGTCCTTAAGAGCCAACTTCAAATAACATCAATCATTTCCACTTTTGTACTAATGTTATCTCTTAACCAGCGCATGGGCGATAACATTGCTGTCATAAGAGTTTATTAATCATTTGCAAATATACCACGCAAATAATGTCAATACGCAAAGGCGTTCAACTTTGTGATATCGCAAATGAAAAGCAATTGCAGGCTTCTGTAAAAAAAAACTTCAAAATTATCCAACGATCGTGGCACCATAATCAAAATAAAGTCTTTAACTGCAGTAATAATATTTTAACGGGTACAATTTAAACGTAGGTTTGAAAGGAACCTAAACATTTAGTCCTGTGTCAATTATCATTAAAAGCATACATACCTTCCGTGCTTTTATGAACGCGCCCAACCCCCAACCCCCAAATCCTTTTTGTCGTTTATTGGCTGGAACACTTTGTTTTGTTTTGTGGTGCTAGGTTTGGCCACTATTGGCGCTTTTCCATTGCATAGTACCCCACGGTTTAGTTTAGTTTGGGTCGGGTTAGCTCACCTCACTTTGGCGTGGTTAGCTTTTCCATCGAGTTTAGTATCACTTCGTAGTGGGAGGGATTATAGGCGTGTCGTTATATTTACGCTGCCTACTGCTGTGACATCATACACATGAGAGCGTTGTTGTACATTCCCATACATTCATTTATTTCTCAGTCTGCCACAAAATTAAAATTGGCCACCACAAATAGATGTTTGCACATCGCGTTTATAACTACCTCTGTCTCACATGACAGTTTCTGTTCAAACACCCGACCCGTGGCGTCAGTCGACGTCGCTCCGCTGAGCCTCATTCAAGTTGCATTTATGCATTTATAATGCAGACGTGCACGTCGCGAATGTGCCGCCACAAACTGCAAGTCTGGAATAAACTGTTATTGTGTCCCGGATTCTCAACCTGTGGATGTTTTTCATCGCTAAAAGGGTGTTTGGAAACTTATAGCAGAACACAGATAACAACATGTTTGCTTGAGACAGCGCAAGCTAGCAGTAAGCTAAAGCTAATATTTACATTATAACGATGACGCTTCTCTCAGACCAATCAGTGACCTACAGTGTTTTCGCGTCACGTTTGGTATCAGCTCGGGTCGCTTGGAACCCCAACCGAGGTGGTACGAAAAAAAGTATCGGGTACTACGTACTGCACCCAATGGAAAAGCTCCCAAAAGTAAGCTGACCCGACCCAAACTAAACTAAACCGTGGGGTACTATGCAATGGAAAAGCGCCATATGTTGATATTGCCGTTTGTGAAGCCTGGGATGTCTACAGAGATCGTGTTTTTTTGCAGTTTGATCAGCGGGCAGGCAGCAAGCAGATAGTGAGGAGATGTTTGCTGTATGTAACAAAAAATGTTTTATGGTCTAAAACGCGTCAATTCACTTAGAGCGCCTTTAAGAAACTCCAGGAACTCCAGTACTGAAGCCACTGGGCAGTTAACTGGGTTAATGTGCCTCTCATTACACAAGAAAGTAAGAACTCTCCACTTTAAATATAGTTTCCTGGTGGAGGGAGCTCTAATATTAAGAATGGTCTCAACAACCTCAGCTCAGAGACCCTGATTCATGAACTGATCCCCTTCAGGGGCCATACCCACAATTTCCACATTTCCAAGTGGGGGTTAAATATGGCACTCCTTCTTTATAACTACTGTTAGCAGAGCGATTGGGGGAAAAGCATACAAATGTTGCCTCTGGAACGTCTTCACCATAGCATACAGTCCCCACGGACTTGGTGTAAGGGAAAGACATAGCGGGCAATGAGTTGTCTCTTAAGACGCAAACAGGTCTATTTCCACTGTACCATATTTGGTACTTGGCCACTCCAAAAGGTGTATTTTATTTTTCTGAAGCCATTCTGTGTAAGTCGTTGTTCTGTTGCATCACCCACCTTTTACACTGTTTCAGTTGACTAATTCACAGCACTGGATGCAGAAACTGGATGAAGCATTGACTGTCTCTTAACTGTGGGGCATGAGCTATGCATGTGGATTTCCTCAGCTCTTTTCAGCTAATAAAATAACAGAAGAAAGACGTCTCCTTCTAATACAGTTTATACAAAATATGATTATTTGGTTTCAATTTCACTTTTAAACATCATTTAAAAGTAGACATTCCATGCATTATGTAGACATTTATCTTTGTTGGTCTGACAAGTATTTGTTAAGTTATAGTACATTTTCTGAAAGGACTTCAATAAGGAAGAGAGAACAGAAAGTGCATCATGTTTATTTTCTTAATTTTGCTAAAAGCACGACATTCCTATTTTTATTGGGAATGGGCACAAAAAATAGACGCTAACATTTTAAATTATGTTTAAATCATATCTGTATGTCCAAGAGTCTCTTTGGACAGTGATTGAAAAATAAGAGGCTGCTGCACACACCGCCGTCGACCATGGGTCATGTTGCTATTTGTTTATCGCTGTGATCTTTAACATGTACTAACACACACTTACACACCAAAGGAAACGATTACGTAAGTCAGTGGCGAAGCCAGAAATGTTCAAGTGGGTGGGCCTTTATAAAACAGGGTGGGCAAAGCATAGAATGTACATAAATTGGGAGTGGTTACGCCCATGGCCGGCGTATATTTTTTTCCCCAATGTAAGTGCGGCTTTTTTCAAAACAGCCAGCAGCTTGTCCATTTTTTCCGCGCTGTGGTCTTAAAATATTCAACTCTGGATGAAAAGCTTAGCTTGTCAATGTAAGTTCTCACACAGCCGTCTAATCACAGTGGGTGAAAGGGCGGGACTAATATCACAACAACCAACCGGCTCACAGCTCAAGTATCACAGCAACCAAAGCGCTTGGCTGAAAAAACAGCTGGCATTTGGCGTCCTCCAGGCGTTTTCTGTCGGGTTTAAAAGCTTTGGTGCACGCTACCTAAGCCAAGTTACCTTAATGCCATGCAGGCAGCACAATGTTTCAAGGGGAAATTTATAAAACAACTTAAAACACCAACCAGCTTGTCTACAGTATATGGGCAGGTTGGGCTATGCCTGTTTTATACAGTCTATGAGCAGTGCCCCACCAAATTATTAATCCACTTGAAAACACAGAACTCAACATAAACTGAATTAGTAACGGAATTAGTTTTTACGTTATTTACGTTGCGTGAACGTAGATCCGAACAATATGTCATTCCTCCTCAGCAAAATGCATGACGTGAAAGCGTCATAGGCTACGACAGATTCAGGGGTAGTGATTTTACTAAAGAACTCGTTCGAAAGATTGTTATTTAATGAGACAATGGCCATCAAACAACATGGCCCAATACAAAATTGCATGTGTTGTCATTTAAGTGTAAATATTCCAACAACATTAAATCATACAGCCCCCTAAATAGTTGATTGGAGTAATACTCCTGACTATAAACTGTAAATAATAATGACACCACTATAAACATTAAGAAAATGTCTAAACTCACCATTACATGTCCTGTAGTCTGAGACGGGGCTTCTGGTTCATAATAACAAAGTCCAATATGATCATAATGTCCCTTCGCGCAAAGAAAAGCAGAAATACATTTCTCAGACGAGCATTTATCATCGATGAGCGTAACGTTACGAGCGGTTTTTTATACAATATGTGGTGAAGAACAGTCTTTCAACACAGCATGAAGTCATTATCAACGTAATACGTGCTCGTTTCATTCCAACATTTCCATGAGTGATGTAATAGTCTCCGTCTCCAAAAGTAAACAGGCATAAGCAGATGTCATCGTGGAAAGGTTGTTAAACTTGATGATTTGCGACTCGCTGTTTTCAAATTCAGTTCAATCGCGCGTAGGCGGAACTAACAATGACTGACGAATCATATTCAACGTTTCATGTTGACAAGCGTGTGCACCAATAGGGTAAAAGAAAACTGCGAAACTGACTGAACATGCAAACTTGCACTTAAATTTTTTATTTTAATTATATTTATAATTGTATTACATATATGAAATTATAGGGTGATAAGACGCATATTCGTAGTACTAGTATTTATTTTTGTTAAATTATTTACACATTTCTCTGGAAAATGGCCTTCTGATTGGGTGGGCCACAACTCAAAGTGGGCGGGCCCAGGCCCGGCCAGGCCCACCCGTAGCTTCGCCACTGACGTAAGTTATCGTTTCCAACTTAAATTTCTTTTCTTAGACTACAACAGACCCACGGATTGTAGGCAAAAGTTTACTTCCACGTGGACATGACAGTCATTATAATAATTCGCCTGCGAGGTATTTATGCCAATCACAATGTACTGGTAAGCTGGCCAATTGGGGACACTGCACTTTTCAAATTGGTGAGCTTTGTACAAAATCAGAGCGTTTGTGGGAGGCAGGCAACAAAAATGTACAGTATGTGGAAAATTATGTTTTTTTTTTACCATAAACCAAGCAAACATTGTATTATACCAAAAACACAAAATAACATTGTTTTTTAGCAACTAAATAGGTGCTCTTTAAATGCCACAATATTCCAAAACAAATCAGTTTTTCATTTAAATTTAATTGCAACTTAAAAAGAGGTTATCACTGTTTTTAATTGTTTTGAGTAACAACTGCGGCTGATCTAAAGCTCAGAACTAATGGGTCTGCACTTTGTAATGGGGAGCAAATCACAAGCGTCATTGTGCCTAGTGTGAAATTATCCAGTGCAAGAATAACAGCAATTTGTTGGTTTCTTTTGGTGGGACAATTAAATCCTTAAATATTTTCCTTCCCTCAAAGAAGTTGTAATAGTTTTAGCACTAAAAGCTAATGGATCCTAATAGCATTTTAATAGAAACTATTTAGAGAAACCATCAAGAAATTCTATTGGTTTTTCATTGTTTTTATTTCAGCAGGGTTTGTAGTGTCAACCCTGCTGAAAAAACCAGCTTAAACCAGCCTAAGCTGGTTGGCTGGTTTTAGCTGGTTTAAGATGGAAATAGCTGGTTTTAGCTGGTCTCCCAGCCTGGTCAAGGTGGTCTCCCAGGCTGGCCAGGCTGGTCAAGCTGGTCTCCCAGGCTGGCCAGGATGGTCAAGCTGGTCTCCCAGGCTGGTCAAGCAGGTCTCCCAGCCTGGCCAGGTTAGTATTATGGCTGGTCAAGCTGGTCTCCCAGCCTGGTCAAGGTGGTTCCCCAGGCTGGCCAGGCTGGTCTCCCAGCCTGGCCAGGCTGGTACTATGGCTGTTCAAGCTGGTCTCCCAGGCTGGCCAGGCTGGTCAAGCTGGTCTCCCATCTGGGCAGGCTGGTCAAGCTGGTCTCCCAGCCTGGCTGGTCAAGCTGGTCTCCTAGCCTGGCCAGCTTAAACCAGCTAAGACAAGCCAGCCGGACCACCAAGCAGGCATGACCAATCTTCAACGTTGAAATTTGGTTGAAATAACCTCAGTTGTTTTTCAACATTGAGACAATGTTGAAACAACGGTGAATGGTAAACGATTGCAAAAGGTTAATACAATGCTTAAAAATCAACTTTGAAATTTGGTTAAAATGATGCCAGTACGGTGAATGGTAAACGATTGTATTATGACATTTTAATTTGTGAATCCTTTAGATAAAAATTTAAAAACTCATTTAATGAAAATACTTATATTTTATGTATACTATTTGATTGATTTTAACACTGGTGGGGCATGTGATTTCCATATGAATTCAGGAGATGGATTAGGCTGGATAATTTTTTTGTAAGTATTATTATGGTTGTTTTATTTTTATTAAATTTTCATCACAATGTCTAAAATATAACTTTTCAAATATACATTTTAAGAATACCATTAATAATATAATAACATCCAACCTT
The DNA here is from genome assembly GCF_030506205.2 of Paramisgurnus dabryanus. Classification (NCBI taxonomy): domain Eukaryota; kingdom Metazoa; phylum Chordata; class Actinopteri; order Cypriniformes; family Cobitidae; genus Paramisgurnus; species Paramisgurnus dabryanus. The sequence continues at coordinate 10,229,417 of NC_133338.1, read as the reverse complement.
TTATCGGCTTTCTTTACGGTGCCACAGACAGCTCCCTCAGCCTTTTGTAAGCAAACCATGCCCATGCGGGCCCACTGTGGGGTATACTGTGGGACAGTGTGGGCAGGGCAAACTCACACCACATCCCAAATGGGCCCCCAAATTATCATTGGTTGTTATTATCTTAGCAGATAATTTTCTTTTGATGTTTGTTGTTAAATCAAAAACTAGTTACTACACTTTTATTATAATAAAACCATTTTGTTTTTTTGTTTTTATAAATCTCTGTCCATTTAGAACAAAATGTGCAGGCATGCTTATAAAATAATTGAACCCACCCCCGGGTGAAGATCTAAAAAGCTGTTTTAAAAGCACAATATTTCTGTTTATTTTAATACAAGAAATATTTATTGTTAAACAAGTTCTAACTTTCAGTTCAGTCTGGACGTGGGACATCTTTTTTTACCATCTTTATTGTTTTTTTAACATGTTGTCTTTTGTTATGTGTTATTAGCTATGGTTATTAGTCATGTTCGACTTCATGCAGCGCTGCGAGAACAGACATCATACGTTGATGACGTCAATGTATCGCGAGAGCGAGTCAAGAAATTACACTCTCGCGGTACATTGACGTTATCAACCTGTCAGCGCAGCAAGAAGTCGAGCACACGTATTTGCGGGCGCGCGCCTCCGTCCTCGTGAGTTCAAAGTGGATTTTAACCGTTTACCTCCGACGACAGTTTTCATTTCTATGGCAAATTCTAAGGTAAGTTTTTATTAATTCCTGGTTAAGTCATTAAAATCAGTTCACAGTTATGTTTATTTTGTTTTTAGTAACAGTTAATTCGATATGACTAAAATATTCTGAACTTTAATGTTGACTGTTGATGCAGTGGTTTGACTGAGCTCGTGACGCATCTGAGCTAATGTATGCAGATCTTTTATTTGTCTTTACCTTCTATAAAAATGTGTTATCCTCGTTCTTCAAATTTATTTGACATTGTTTAGATAATTATAACGCAAGTTATTTCAATGTAGGGTTTGACGCGTAAATGTAAGGTTATTTAACTTACAGTACGGGCACACAGTTTACAGTAGCCTGTTAAAACGGTTAAGAATTTAAACAGAAGCCATCAATTCTGGATTAAGTTAATAACTATTGTATATTTATGTTCACTTTTCTTTACAGGTCATTTTCTTGTTGTGTTTTGATGTTTTCCATTGGCTGAAGAGTAAGTATTACTTTGTGTTTATATTTGCATCCAAAACATAATTGCTCAAAAAGTGCATATCTGGTTTCTCATTGTCATTAGGAAAATATAAGAAAATAATTTAGGATACAACAATTATTGTTCAGCACAGCAATTCATTTCTTTTGTATGTCACTATTCCTTCTACAGTATGTAGGCTTACATATTTCAAACCCTTTGTTTTCAATAGACAAAGACACAAGTTAATTCATAGTTCAGAGTGGATGTTGATGCAGGTTTTAGAGAGGCTTCATATTGACATATAAAATTGGTCTTTGTGGTGGTGTACATAACAGCATCTTTATGTATTATGGTTTTAATCATAATTTTTTAAATGATGGCTATGTCCATGAGCTACCACCCACCATTGTAAAGCACCACCAAGCTAGCATTTTGTAATAGAAATCAATAATTTACTATTTTTTTTTTTGAAGCATCTCCCCTACAACATTACAATGCATTTAGTATTTGTTTTGTATTCAGATCAAATTCTACTAATCATAATAACTAAGATGCAGTGTTTTGTATTTCACAATTTATATTTTCTTTTGAAAAGGGGCCATGACTTGTTTTTTATTTTATTATGTGTTTTATATTGGAGGCAGATTACCATGCAATTTGAAGAAGTGTGATAAAATACACAGAGGTGAAGTCATTTGTCTTTCCAGATGCCCAAATCTGTACCACTCAAAAAGTAATGAAGTGACAGTGTACCATGACAAAAAATTTAAACATTCTTTATTTCTTTCAAAGTTGTACTTGGGCCACAGTTTTTTGTATTTCTAACCAAAACATTACATTTATGATTGTATACTAATGAAATATGTTTTTCTTTTTCTGAACTTTATCAAATGCAATGATAGCTAAGATGAGCCTGAAGAGGAGATTTGGGAAGTCTTTGCTTTGCCAGATCACCTGTGGTAAGTTTGTAAAACATATATTAAAAATAGGACCAGAACATCTCCTAATCAATTTTTTTTTATCAGGTCGGGATGTCTGCTAACAAGATGCCTTGTTGGTCTGGGCAAGTTTGAAGTCTCTCACAGACAGTCCAGAAGGTCTGGAGTCCATCTTAGCTTTTATTGGTAAGTGACTGCACAAAAGGCTGTTTGACCCACACGTAAAGCAATTAGTCAATATTTGCTCTGTTCAGCATCTCTTTGGGGGGGGGGGGGGGGGGGTTTAATATTGATATGACCCAAGTATTCCGACCCTTTACTCAGTACTTAGTTGAAGCACCTTTTGAAGTAGCAATCTTTGCAACTCCTGGATTCATTTGTAACCAAAGCGATCAGAAGCACCATTCACTTCTATAGTATTCTTTTAGCCTATTATGGAAGTCAATGGTGCTTTCCGGTCAGTTTGGTTACAGACATTCCTTAAAATATCTTCATGTCTTTATGCGAACCCATCAGCAACCATCAAGAGAAATTGGAGGCAGCTGAGCTAAATTGCAGATATTGATGCAAATGATCTGAATATGTGTAATGTAAATATAATATTGCAGTTTTCTTTTTTCATACATTTGCAGAAGTTTCTAAAATTCAGTTTTTACTTTGTCATGGGGTATGTTTTGTAGATTTATGAGGAAAATATCTAAACAATTACAGTATCATGCAACCACCTTAAAATTTAAATGTGAAAGGGGTCTACCCCGAATACTTTCTGAATGCACTGTAGGTGATCTTGATTGAGGCTTATTGTCATCTTTGTAAACACAACAGCTTTCTTCCTTCATCAGATGGCTATGCTATGTTTCTAGACAGACTATTAAAGAACACACACACACCCTGATGTGCAATAACAAGATTTTTTTTATACATGGGCTAAAAATGCATAATTTTTTGAAAATGACTTTTGTTTCCTCTTTAGATGCTGTCATCAGATTTTAAGTACAGTATGAGCCAGAATGGAAGGGTGTTGGTGGCCATAAGAAGACTGTGAGCTAAACCTACAACAAAATTCATATTTGCAGTTTTCCTAGAATATTTTTTTCTATTCAGATGAATAAAATTACTTTAAAATATTATTTTGTTTTCATATTTTATGTTTTTATTCTGTATTTGGAATATTCCACTTCTGCACTACTAACTGGAAACCTAACTGTTTGAAAGAATTTGTTTTTATCTATAAAAGATCAATTTTAACAGCTGCTTTTATGTTTATTTAGAAAGGGTAGGCACATGCCATCATTCACAAACTTTACCTACTTTAGGTGTTTAGTTTTATGGATGGGGTTGTACTGTTGGTAATGAGCAGCAAGTTGCATTCTTGTAATAATTACACTAAAAACATGATATGTACAGCAAATCATTTGGTGAGTATTAAAATGTAAAGTAAAAATCTATATTTAGTGTTAAAAAGTGTGTTAAAACTGCGTCGCGATATCAACCTTGATTCACCTTTGTTGAAAGTGTGATGTTGAAACAACATTGAAATGTTGTGAAATCAACATTGAAACAACGTTGTGAAGTCAACTTTGATCCACTTTTGCAAAACCAAAAGGTAATTCAACATTGATGCAACGTTGGTCCCTGACGTTGATTCAACGTTGAAATGCCGGCCGAGAATCTAAGACCAGCCTAAACCAGCTAAAACCAGCCTGGCCAGCTAAGACCAGCTTAAACCAGCTAAAACCAGCCTGGCCAACTAAGACCAGCTAAAACCAGCCTGGCCAGTTAAGACCAGCCTGACCAGCTTAAACCAGTCTGTCCATCTTAAACCAGCTTGACCAGCTTAAACCAGCCTGACTAGCTAAGACCAGCCACCCGACCAGCTAAGACCAGCTTAAAGCAGCCTGGCCAGCTTAAACCAGCTAAGACCAGCTTAAACCAGCCTGACCAGCTAAAACCAGCCTGACCAGCTAAAACCAGCCTGACCAACTAAGACCAGCCATCCTGACCAGCTAAGACCAGCCTGACCAGCTAAAACCAGCCTGACCAGCTAAAAAAAGTCACCAAAACCCCTCTTAAACCAGCATGAAACATCCAGGCTGGGAGACCAGCTAAAACCAGCTTGACCAGCTTAAGCTGGTTTTAGCTGGTTTTTTCAGCAGGGAAACTGAAGTAAATTTACATTTGTCTTGAACATTTGAGATTTTAAGCAGCCATTTCGAATTTGTCATAATTTTTATGTCATTTTGACCTCATCAATATTCAAATAAGAACGTTAACCCAGGTTTTGCAGTGTAAATCATTGTTAACACTGTTAACACAGGGTAAAGGTTGTAAAATATAAAAACAGGATTTACAGTTTACTGATGGTTAAGAATGACCATACAGTAACATGAAAAGCCCCAAAAGGTGATTCAAATGATTTAAAAGTAAAAGAAATGGTGATCATGTTTAAGAAAGGTGGTCAATGTTATTTTTTAACTACCTCAATGCAGATGAAATATATTATTTTGCTCCACAGAGGCAGAAAACTGTGTGAGTCTAGGTCTATTGTTTGACTGACAGGAGGAGGGCCACCATGGAAACAGGGTCAACAAACTAGTGTGTCTACGGAAGCAATGAGGTGAGTCTATCACTACCACTGAATTGTTATCAGTATAGTACTACTAGATTAGATTGGTACTAGTTTAAAAAAAAAAAATGTGGGGAAATGTGAATATAGTGTATAGTAGAAGTTAAAGGTCCCATTCTTCCTGTATTTTTGAAGCTTTGATTGTGTTAACAGTGCGCAATATAACAAGTGTTCATGTTTCACGTGTAAAAAACGTATTGTGTTTTAGACAACTTACTTATCTGTATAGCGGTGTTTTCACTGTCCTGAAAACAGGCTGATGTCTTTCTTGTTCTATGAGGTCCCTCCTTCAGAAAAACGTAACGAGTGCTGATTGTGTATCTTGTTTAGTGTGTTGTGATTCCACAGCAGCTTAGCTTAGCCTGAGCCGTTTGAGCCGACTCACTTATTCCTGTGGGTGGAGTCTATTCAAACACTATTATGCTATGTTTAGACTGCACGATTTTAGCCCTGATTTTGACTCGCCTACAGTTTTGAGAGCACACAGTGTGAATTATCAAACATGCATTCTAAGAGAATGGCCGACATATCTGGCATGCTGGACCTGTCAGCGATTCAAAATGTGTTCTGACTGAAAATAACATCGGCGATGACCTACAGCCAATGAGAAAGCAACATACAGGCAGTTGGAGGTTCAGAGAGGAGTTATGAAGGTACAAACAATATTATCAGCAAGGATGGCTTTGGTTCAGAAAAGGGCTTCTTTTATTTTTATTCTTTTCACTGCAAATGAGCATACATGCAATTTGTATGGCAAGCTTCTTGCAGGCTACCAATTTTAATAATAATTCCAGTCTCACGTAAGAAGTCTGGTCTTGCAAGTGTAACCTCACGTTGTTTCCTTGTCACTTCTAGCGTGCCATGTTGCCAACCCTCACAAATTCAGTTTGAGACTCACGCAATTCACCCCATTGTCAAGCCACACATCCATTTTCTCACGCAGGCTTGTGCCCACCATTGAGATTCCCGATGAATGTAATAAAAGACACAAAATAATTGCCTAATATGTCTTACTGTAAATACTGTAAAATGCCTGATCAGTCTGCGCGGCACCATATAAAGTCAAACACACAAAGCGTCAAGGTCTGGATGAAAAACAGACCTGCCCGGATTCCACCCAGAGATATCCTCAGAAAACTGCAGATTTAATTACGCCTGATCCGCGTGTGCATGTAAGCAGTACAAGCCTGCGTGATGTTTGCTGTGACAGGTTTTAATAAAAAGAACAAAAAATTAATTGATATTTGAAATCTATAAACAATAATATATTTATATACATAATATAATGATATGGTCTTGACATGCACATTATCTCTCGCTTTAATTTAATATAAAGTGCTTTTTGGTTTGGTGTAATTTGAGTGTGACACTCTCTCTATCACCAATCAATCATAAATCATCACTTCTCCATCACTTCTTTCTCAGTGCATGAATCAAATCTGCTGTAATCTGCAGTTATATACATTTTACAGAGAACAGTATTCATTAGATTTTAAGAACTTTTTTGTCACTTTTATCAGAAGGAAAGCATAATAGAAGTGGATAAAGTAATAACAGAGACTGTAAGCTCAGATATATAAACTCAGTAAAAGCTTTTATTTAAGTGTTATTGTAAAATATGATTAGATTTGTACTGTAAACCATTTTCCAAGTATTTTCCAACAACTTAACACAGAAATAGCTCAAATAAATTATCAATGCAATGCCGATCCATCATGCAGTGTGAACTCAGCAGGGACTGAATGCTACCCCAGATAGTCATGCAGTGTGAAAAGATCTGTGACCAGCTACTTTGAAAATCATGCAGTCTGAACTCGGCATTAATTTGATATAATTCAATCGGGATTGTAAAGGGGTTTGGCTTTGAAAGGGGAATTCTGTTAAAGAAAATATATCGCGTCGCAGTGAACTTTAGGCTTTATCATTTTGCATGTATTATTTATCCTATTACAACAACATTACACACTAACTAAAGTTTGAAAAATGGGATCAGGAAGAACGTGACCTTTAAAACCCCATATGGAAAGAGTGTAAACAATAAAATGATAGTGGTTATTCAATAATATCTGCTTTTCTTGACACGTACTGTAGTTATTTGGATAAATCCAGTTCCGGGGTTTGGCGGACACATGAAGTTGCACCCAACAGCGACGTGTTTCACGCCTCCGCGTGTGGAAGCCGCTTGTGGTTAAGTTTGAGTCTGAAGAGTGCCCAAAAACCACTCCATACTGACAAACAAGTTTGTGTTTCTTATAACCTTCTTTAGTTTTCTGTAATAAATTCAGCTTTATTTAGCTATCATACTTTGCAATTACAAAACAAAGTTATAATGAAAGTCATTGCATTAGATGTTTATTTTGCCTAAATGTGCTTGCTTCTTTAATTACTGCTATTAAAATAATCAGGGCCCGGTTCCCCGATAACGTTCACTCTTAGCGCGCTAAGAAGACTCAAAAAGATATATCTTAGCAAAGTTGTTTGTGTTCCTAAGTGTGTTCCCCGAAGTGTCTCTTAGGAAGCTTCTTAACACGCTGCCTCTAAGTACGACGTTACAATGTCGCTGTCCCGAGTGAAAGTGCTGAATTATTTGCGATCGATCATTCAGGGATCGATTTTCCACTTCACTTGAAGGTGCATTACGGCATTAAGAAAGACAACACGTTCTATACAAATGGAACATTACTCAAATTATTCCAGTCACATTTATTTTAACATAGTTTAGTTATCCGTAAAATATAGACTATTAATTAAATGACCAAATGTCAGTAATACGGGTAGACGAACCGGGTATCCCTCGCTATTTATCCACCCTCCTTATCCCGTTGTGCCACTTGTGCCGCTTCTTGGCATGGGTTTTGACTTTAAAAAAAATATGTCATACACTTTTATACAAATGTTAAGGTACTTAACAATCAGAATTGATTGGCAAGCAGCTGCAGTTTTTCTGTTTAATGCGGTATTGCTTACCATTAATGTTTTCAATAAAAAGCAACCTAGTTAGATAGAGAATATGGTCTGAGAAGATCTCCATAATGAGTTGTCTTGGAAGGCGTTTTTTTTTTATTTAGCCACGTCAGGCAAAATGTCAAAAGGTTTAAGGAATAAAAAAATTGGCATGGACTAATCAGTTACGCGGCCGGTGTTGTGTGGAAGTCTGTTCCCCTTTGTTTCCCTTTAGTGTTTTTATAGCATTTTTATCACATTATACGTTTATTCTTTATATACATTGAAAGTTTTAATGGCTGAGATGTATATGTTTATGTAATGTATCTTGACTGTTCTTGATTGTAAGTCAATTATTTTTACAGTATGAATCATATTATATGTATAATATATATTTATTATGTTTGGAAACATAACAGTTTTAAAACAAACAGTAGAGAAAAAAAGAAAAGAAAAGAAAAAGACAGGCTATATGTTAAAAGACATAAAACTGTCAAATATGAAATATTTAATAAATTGTATAATAGAATACATGATATTATTGCTTTTTAGTATAACCAATTGAAATCTTTAATCTTTCTAAATAAATTATAAATGTAACGTGATGAAAACGCTATAAACATAGAGGGAACAGACTTCAATGAGGAACAAACACCGGCGCCGTCTTTGATTCATTAGTTCTGATACCAAATAAAGTCAACTGCATAAATAGTCCTGTATCCATTGCAAACATATTTTATTACAAGTCTTAAAAATGTCCATAACATAAAATCATTGTCAGCATACCATAGTTTGACTTGCACTGCGCTGCGCTGATTTCTAAAGACTGCGACGATAGCGTTTTGCACTCAAACAACGCTAAGAGAGAGCTTACGAATGGTCCAGACCAACCTTACGAAAGTGTGACTTACAGAAGATATACTTCGCGTACGAACGTTTTGGGAATCATGCCATAGAGTTAAGAGAGAGGTTAAGGTATAGGTTAAGAACTACTTAGCGATAAGAACGTTTTGGGGAACCGGGCCCTGTTTTGTATTTTTTGTCTAATCCAATGTATTTTGTCTAAGTCAATGTATGTGTGTGTCAGGGTCTCACTGTGCTCCATATAGCTGCACTGCATGGACACCTAGACTGTATGGAGCTGCTGCTGGACGCTGGTGATTTTGTGGATGTAAATGCTAGTTGCCCTCATGGACGCAGACCTATACATATGGTGCTAACTGCTCTGAGTAGACCTAACTCACACATCTGCCTTACTTTCCTGCTGGAACATGGAGCACAGCCCAATGTGTATGATTCAAGTGTATTTTACCAGTAATCACATACAATAATTGATCAAACACTGAAACAGGCATAAACAGTGTCTAAGTCATGTCACATAAAAGAAAACTTTTAGTTTTTTGTATTTATAGCAGAACTGATGAAGGGGTAACGCCGCTGCATTTGGCTGCTGCAGAAGGCCTGAGAGAATGCACAGAGACACTAGTGAGAAACAAAGCAGACACAAATGTTCGAGACAATAGAGGTCATACACCACTTGACCTTGCTCGTATCTGGGGCTACAAGGACATTGCCAGGTACCCTGTAGATTGAAGGATATGATCTGGTATCTTGATTCCCAAATACGTGATTATTGAAATATAGTCTCAAAATGAATTCCTTCAGATGACATTACATATAATCTATGTGGTCAGATATGCAAATGAACATGTCATAGAGAAACCATTTATTGGTGTTCATGAATAAGCAACCCTGGCTCATTCGCCATACGTACCTCTGCCTACGTTTCTGCACAACCTAAAATAAAAATACATAGCTCCTGGTACATATTGCTGCATCTTTCGATGTAATGTCCACTAGAGGCGTTTGTTTTTTATCTGTTTTGATGCTGGATTTTAAAAATTACTAAGCAGAAACATAAACCAATTAAACTTGCTCATCTTTGTTAAAGGAACACGCCAACATTTTAAGAATTTATTTATTCACTGTATCCCCCAGAGTTAGATAAATCCATAAAAACCTTTCTCATCTCCGTGCGTACTGTAACTCTTTCTGACGCAGCCCCCGCTAGCTTAGCACAAAGACTGGAAGTGAATGGCTCCAGCTAGCAAACTGCTCCCAATAAGTGGAAAAAATAGAGCAAACATTTTCCTATTTATGTGCTGTGATTTGTATAGTCACATCATGTACAAATAACAAGGTTGTATGAGACACAGACATCTTTTAACCTTATATATACTGGGAACTGTTTTCTCAGAAGGCGAAGCACTGCTACTTGGGCGGAGTGATTTGCACAACTCTGATGGAACTCTCTGCTCCTCACCAGGGGGCTTCTCAGGTGCTGCGAGCAAATCACTCCACCCAATAGCAGTGCTTCAACTTCTGAGAATATAGTTCCCAGTATGTATACTGTTAAAAGATGGATGTGTCTCATATGACATTGTTATTTGTACTCGGTGTGACTATACAAATCATAACACATAAATAGGAAAATGTTAAATGTTATTTTGTCAAATATTGGGAGCAGTTAGCTAGCTGGAGCCATTTACTTCCAGTCTTTGTGCTAAGCTAATCTAGCGGGGGCTGCGTCAGAAAGAGTTACAGCACGTACGGAAATGAGAAAGGTATGTATGGACTTATCTAACTCTGGGGGATACGTTGAATAAACTAAATTCCCAAAATGTGGGCGTGTTCCTTCAAGTAGATTTGTGCCATTTGGTACTTATTAGGTCATGTATGACTATGTTGTGCTGATGACAAGCATCACTATCTCAGTAAAAATTCAAATTCCTCTGCCATCATCCACCTTGACCACCTGCCTGGAGGAGATAAAGGCGTGGATAAAGCAAAATTCCCTGCAGCTAAATAGCTCCAAGAAAGAAGCAATTTTAGTTGGCACCCCATATCAGGTCTGGTCATCATTTATTACCAGCATTGCCATTTCTGGCCAGGATATTTCACTCTCCAACCTAGGTGTTAATATGGACTCCTATCTGACTTTCGAGGCTCATATCAATAATATGTGTAAGACCTCCTTCTTTCACCTCAGGGATATTGCCAAACTCGGTCCCACACTCACTGGGAGAAAAGCTTGTCCATGCCTTTGTCTCCTCCAGACTGGACTACTGCAATGCGCTTCTCATCTGGATCCCTACTAAAAGTCTTCAGAGAAGAAGGGGCGCAAATACGACCATATTACTTCTATCCTTAAATCACTTCACTGTATAAACTTCAACACATGCCTTATGCTTTGTTTCAGAATTTCTCCTTAAACCCCCCAGGAACAAGCTCTGTACAATGGGAGATTAGGCTCTCTGCTCCGCTGCTCCCAGATTATGAAATGCTCTCCCTGACCACCTGAGGACACCACAGACTATGAATGCTTTTAAAAGCGTAAAAAACTAAGTTTTTTACTCTTTTCCTAACCACGTTTGTTATTTTTAAAGTTACCAGTCAGCGGCAGCATTTTTTATGATTTTCACAAAAATTTAACTTACAGTAAATGTTCTTTAAATATATAAACATACAATATATCAAATGAAAGAAAAGACCCTCTGCAAAAAAAATTTAATCTTACCTTCATTTGTTCTCTTTTTATCACCTCCCAAATATGGGTTGATTTTTAAAAAACATTTTGTTTTATCAAAAAGCGGAGATAACTGCATTCACAGAGTTTGTACTGTTTTTGGATCAGTGGATGCTTGTGTTTTATATATTGGGTAAGAGCTCCACCTAGTGGATAATATTGGAAATATAGATTGCCGTTAAAAATTTTGAATTAGCAGGGAAGATTTTTCTGTTAATTGATAAGATAACTCGTCAATGGCTGGGAAAGAGTTAAAAGAGCAGTTGATACATTTTTAATATTAACTTGTTAAACTTTCTCTTTTTTTATTTGTTTTAAAGCACTTTGAGATTTTGCTTACAAATTTAAAGTGCGGTATAAATAAAATGTATTATTATTATTATATATTTATGGTCATATGCGTGCAAACACGTGGCATGCCTAAGCTACTTACGGTGTCCTTGAGGTTTAATTTCAATGGAACACAGCCGACTAAAACATACAGATGCATTTTGATGATTCATTGCTGTCCCTTTTGTAAGTCGGCACTATGATTCCTGTAAACACCAAGTGTCGCTGAAAGCGATCAATCCTGACAGTAAAGACATCACATGTTTATCCACCACAGTCACACAAGCATTAACTTAAGAATATACAGCAATAATTTTTAGTATTGTCTGCTTTGTAATTTTGGATGAACCTGCATCAAAACAAAAATAACAAGTGCCTTCATTGTCTCTAGTGGACACTCCAACCGAAAGATCCAGCGATAGGTATTAAGAGAGAAACGTATTTCAGTTTATGCAGAAATGTAGGCACATGTATGTAAATCCAATGAACCTGTGTAGCAAATGAGCATGTGTCTGTCTACCGGCAACAGGTTTCTTAAAGATGCCATGTGGAAAAAAGACAAAGAGCAGGAGATGGAAAAACTCAAACAGCTGCATAATCTCAGGCAGGACCTGGTCAAGAGCCATACAATGGCAGAGAGCAAAGATAAGGTCTATTTAAGTCTATTTATGCATTTAAACCACTGTGCTTACAAAAAGATATTACTGCACAATTTCTTTAGGCAGTATTCAAGGCACAATCTATTGAGGGTTGTCTTGCACAAACAAAATGCTCATTCTGTCTCCCTTCTTCAGACATCAACAATATTCAAATAATAGTTTGCAGGGACAAATGATGACAATACAATGACAGTACTTATGTATTATAGATGATCTGTCTGAGACTGATCCTCTAAAAAGCATTCAAGCTTTTCAGACAAACATGTAATTCTTCTAATAACATCTGTAACTTCTGTGCTTACTGGAACATTTCCATTTGCATGTTTGAAATTCAAACCTGACACAGGGTTTTTAATAACTGAAATGACCATACTGTGCATGTCCTGTAAGTAATATTTTAAACTCTCACGTCTCCTTATTCATAGGTGTGATTGGCAAAGGACAAAAAAGCAGGAAAATATACGGCACACCTACCATGACGTGGCGACACACACACGCACACACACACACACACACACACACACACACACACACACACACACACACACACACACACACACACACACACACACACACACACACACACACGTATATATATAAAATGAAATACAGTTGAAATATAATTTAGGCTCAAAGTTGATCGATCTGAGTGTCCAATCATCAATCTGCGTGGGCAAGTGCCACCCTGACCATTATGTAGCCTTGCCACTGCATCAGACTGAACAAAATCATTTTGTGCATTTAAAGGTAAATACATCAATGTGGTGCATTTTGAGAGTAAAAATAAGTGACTAGATCTATAAGGATTTTTATGTTCTTCTAAACAAATGTATGCCCTTTTAGTAAAATCTTTGGTTGCATATGGTAATAATAAGGCACACAAGCCACATACACAATTTGATAAATGAGATTCGCTATTTACATGTTAAATGTTTATAGAACATGTTAGTGGGGGCATTTAATACAGATTAATTATTGATTACAACATTTGTTACTTAATTCAAATGTTGTGAATTTCTGGAAGGGCAGTCAAGCGCATTTGTCTTTTGCATAGTTCTTTTGGCACAGTCGAGCTACGCATTTCACACACACACACACACACACACACACACACACACACACACACACACACACACACACACACACACACACACACACACACACACACACACACACACACACACACACACGCACACGCGCACACAGACACACACACACACACACACACAGGCAAACCAGATCCATGAATGTGTGTGTTTGTCATTATATTATTCTGTAATCACAAGCATTACTGCCAGATTCACCATTAAGAGGACCAAATACAGGCGTGTGTTTGTCAGGATGACGTTGGATCTGATTTGCGTGGATGCGTGCGTATGTGATTACAGAATAATAATGCAAGCAAACGTTTTGACACAAACGCAACTTTGTATTGATATTGCGAGACAGCATTTCACCTCGACGAGAAATCTGATATTCACATTACTGGCATAGCCTGATTTGAAACGGACAGTTTTGTAAAGGAGCAAACACCTGGCGGGTTCTCTTAATTTTCTTACTACTAAAATGCTGTTTATCTCTGCCTATTCCTTCTATCCATGCCCAGCGCCACTGATTTAGGTCCTTTATCAATTAGGTTGTCTTACCTAGGCTTCATAAACTTACTCTTCATCCTGCTGACAACGTTAACTTGTTATGACTTCTCCGCAGCCGCGCGGCATCTGTAGCTGGATCTCAGCCACACCTCAAAGACCCCTCCCCATTCTACTTCTGATTGGCTAGTTTGTTAGTTTGGTTGAGAGTGAAAGATGTGTTTCTCTCATACTATTTGTAGGCGAACGCATGATTTTTTTTTAATTCGCAGCCAACACCACATGCCGGAGATCTGACTGCAAGCTGTTTGGTGAGCTCTGCTTTGAATGAAGTTCCATCGTGACAAATAAATAGACTAATGCGGAGTGATATGCGGTTATTTATAACGGTGCCTTGCATACCCCCCCCCCCCCCACACACACACATAAACAATTGGATTTGCATGATTCACGAAAGCCTCATTTTCAGGTCGGAAAAGCCGGAATTCCGGATTTATCCGGAAGAATCACACCCCTGTTATTGATTTCAGATGATCAGGCTGGCTGTTAACAAACAAGAGCTATCAGTATGGGCAACGAGGCCAGGTTGTTCTCAGAGGAAGCATGCCATAAATGTCAAGCAATCATCCAGACATGCCAACTGCCTACTCACTGAGCCAAAGATGCCAAACAACCGCACAAAATGTCACCCTGGCACTCCAAAAGAAAAATGGAACATCTCACCCATCCCTTCCAAACCTCCTCCAGGCAGCATTAGCCGATCTCAGGGGGTGCGAATGGGAACTCATCCTGATGAATTGCCATCTGAGCCAGATTTGAGTTGTAGTGTGACGCTTGGCTGCCGTAAAGATAGGCGTCCTCGCTACATAGCGTCGCAAGATGGCATTTCACATTTATTGCCTGACCTGCCGTTGAACATCCTCCTGAAAGCTTTGTTCCCATCAGCATTCCCATCACGGATTGATTCTCCCCAACATTTCCAAAGTTCTAGTGTGCTGGATCTGCCTCGGTTGGGCCGGTCCTTAAAAGCAGATGCCTCACCATGGACTGAGGTGGCCATGCATCTCGCAGAGGAGTTGCAGTTAGGCCACTACTAGAAATCAAATGTGGATATGCAATTGGCTGAAGAGTTCAGTCAGATTTGTATCAAGTACAAAAATAATTAAATGAAAAGTTAAAACGCTAATCCATCTCGCTTTTCAAGTGTGAAATAGTGATTACTGGCCACTGTTTGTATAAATTGAACTAATAGGGCAGTGCTTGCATATGAAAATAATGTATAGTATCTACTGTACTTAATATGGTATATGAAACAGTATGCATTATGCAACGATATACTTTTTAAACATTTGTTCAAAACATGAGAACTCATAGCAGCAGATATAAAATACAGATGCAGAATCTTCAAAGAAATTTAGACCCTGGTGAAACATCAACTGATTAAAAGACATTTGTGTTTTATAATTGCATGGATTTGTTTTTCAGAATTCAAGGATGTCAACAGCTAAATATGCTTTTTCCTAAAATAATGCAGTTAAGATATTTACCAGCAGAGGCCGAAGATATAGCCAAACCTTAAATGAACAGTATGTAGGATTGTGGCCAAAACTGGTATTGCAATCACAAAACTTGTGGCTAAAACTGGTACTGCAATCACACAACTGGTGGCCAATACACAAAATGACAACATAAACATCAATTGAGGGCTGCAACTCCACTTTTTAAATGACAATATCCTGGCCAGACCACTGTTTTCAGTGATATACAGTCTTGTTCAAAATAATAGCAGTACAATGTGACTAACCAGAATAATCAAGGTTTTTAGTATATTTTTTATTGCTACGTGGCAAACAAGTTACCAGTGGGTTCAGTAGATTCTCAGAAAACAAATGAGACCCAGCATTCATGATATGCACGCTCTTAAGGCTGTGCAATTGGGCAATTAGTTGAAAGGGGTGTGTTCAAAAAAATAGCAGTGTGGCATTCAATTACTGAGGTCATCATTTTTGTGAAGAAACAGGTGTGAATCAGGTGGCCCCTATTTAAGGATGAAGCCAACACTTGTTGAACATGCATTTGAAAGCTGAGGAAAATGGGTCGTTCAAGACATTGTTCAGAAGAACAGCGTACTTTGATTAAAAAGTTGATTGGAGAGGGGAAAACCTATAAAGAGGTGCAAAAAATGATAGGCTGTTCAGCTAAAATGATCTCCAATGCCTTAAAATGGAGAGCAAAACCAGAGAGACGTGGAAGAAAAAGGAAGACAACCATCAAAATGGATAGAAGAATAACCAGAATGGCAAAGGCTCAGCCAATGATCACCTCCAGGATGATCAAAGACAGTCTGGAGTTACCTGTAAGTACTGTGACAGTTAGAAGACGTCTGTGTGAAGCTAATCTATTTTCAAGAATCCCCCGCAAAGTCCCTCTGTTAAAAAAAAGGCATGTGCAGAAGAGGTTACAATTTGCCAAAGAACACATCAACTGGCCTAAAGAGAAATGGAGGAACATTTTGTGGACTGATGAGAGCAAAATTGTTCTTTTTGGGTCCAAGGGCCACAGGCAGTTTGTGAGACGACCCCCAAACTCTGAATTCAAGCCACAGTACACAGTGAAGCATGGAGGTGCAAGCATCATGATTTGGGCATGTTTCTCCTACTATGGTGTTGGGCCTATTTATCGCATACCAGGGATCATGGATCAGTTTGCATATGTTAAAATACTTGAAGAGGTCATGTTGCCCTATGCTGAAGAGGACATGCCCTTGAAATGGTTGTTTCAACAAGACAATGACCCAAAACACACTAGTAAACGGGCAAAGTCTTGGTTCCAAACCAACAAAATTAATGTTATGGAGTGGCCAGCCCAATCTCCAGACCTTAATCCAATTGAGAACTTGTGGGGTGATATCAAAAATGCTGTTTCTGAAGCAAAACCAAGAAATGTGAATGAATTGTGGAATGTTGTTAAAGAATCATGGAGTGGAATAACAGCTGAGAGGTGCCACAAGTTGGTTGACTCCATGCCACACAGATGTCAAGCAGTTTTAAAAAACTGTGGTCATACAACTAAATATTAGTTTAGTGATTCACAGGATTGCTAAATCCCAGAAAAAAAATGTTTGTACAAAATAGTTTTGAGTTTGTACAGTCAAAGGTAGACACTGCTATTTTTTTGAACACACCCCTTTCAACTAATTGCCCAATTGCACAGCCTTAAGAGCGTGCATATCATGAATGCTGGGTCTTGTTTGTTTTCTGAGAATCTACTGAACCTACTGGTAACTTGTTTGCCACGTAGCAATAAAAAATATACTAAAAACCTTGATTATTCTGGTTAGTCACATTGTACTGCTATTATTTTGAACAATACTGTATGTATTTGAAATGAAAATGATTTCTTAATGTCTAGTGGCATATCAGGGCTGTTTTATGATTAAATGATATAAATTTCTTACATACTGCTCCTTTAAAGGGACACTTCACCCATTTGCATTAAGCTTTGTATAGTTAGAACCCCAGACATGTTTTTGAATGGTCATGCATAATTTTCTCAGTTGCCGCTGAGACAGGAGAAATACAGATTTCAGTGTTGCACTTCCTTCTTTCAATGATGTAAAAATCATCATTTTGCATCATTGAAAGAAGGAAGTCCAATATCTTTGTTGAGGGAGTGAGACTACAAACACCCCTTTTCTCGGTCAAATAGGCACCAAATTCAAAATGTATGTTGAATTTCACCTACAAATAACACACTTTCAATAAAGATTAATGTTTCTACGGGTGAAATGCTCCTTTAACCATGAGTACACGTGACCCTGAAAGTGAAAACCAAGCTCAAATCATACTAAAAAATGTAAAGAACATTCTTTCCTTTATATCTTTAATATTGACTAAGGGTTATGTCAAAGATTGATTTCAAAGATAAATTTTACTTCAATTTCAACTGTTAAACTGTCTAGATTTGAGTGTAAGATGAACTTTGAATGAATGCAGTTTGAGGGCTGAAGGTGTCAAGGTCAATTCCAGTGTTACCCAGGTCACTGAGATATTCAATGATGACAGCTGTTTTCTTCCCAAAGGACACTTAGCTCCATTTTTGGACCATAAGACGGCCCTTTTACAGTGACCCAGGACCAGTTTCCTACATGTTAGCTCTAACCATACCCATTATGAAACAAGCCACAAAATATCACAAGTAAAAGGCAGCTTCCACCCAAACCGTGTCTCGTACCCTCTTAAGTGAATCATTCCCATGTGTTACTATGAGCTGACCTTTCATCAACCTCACACTCCAAGTGTTAACTTCAGTCTGTCAAGTAAAGAGCACAAATGTGTTTGTAGAGACTTTTTCCATCCCGACCATTGTACCGTCATTTTATTAGAAATTTTTTACATTTACAGTTTAAATAAAAATCTGCTTTGATGAAAGAGCTATATTACATCATTAAAATTTCGAAAAAATTAAAGTAAAATTTCACCACATTTTGCTGAATCCAACGTGGCATAGTGTCAGTACCCTTTCAAAAAGTACACCTGGAGTATAGTTTTTAGATATACATGAGTGTTCATGCACAGTCGAACGCACAACCTTGCAAAGTATGATTTATTTGACTAGTACATGTACACGTTCCACTCATGTGCATTGTGAAAAAATGCAATACATCTCCTGGCCCATATACTCTTGTATGTGCATGCATGACCTACGGGTACAAAATATGCATGGTTATGAAAATCCGGCTATTCTGATGATGAAATTCACTTCATGCGCACTGTACACACACCCTCGCGTATATGTTAAAACAGAACTATACTTCAGGCTGAAATGTGCATTTTAGTAAAGGGCACATATCTGTACCCAAATGGTAATTGGGACCTTTTTGAAGGGTACCGTCCCAGTGACAGCTTTTGTAATTTTTGACACTGTACATACTGTAATTGTGTTTACCTATCAAAAGTTCATACAACCAAGTTTTGTTTTATTTTTGTATGGCACACAAAATTAAGCAGCCTGCAACATAACATTTTAAGCAATATTTCACCAAAAAATCTAGCTTTTGCAATCTGCTGTCACACTACCAACTGGTAACATTTTATTTGCACGAACCTCTGCCACTTTTACAAAAACTGCTCTATTCTAAAAAACGTTTCAGATGTTCAATTTCCAGTTAATGAAAATATATCAAAACATTAATTGGAATGGTGCAAGTTTAAAAGAATAAGTAAACAAAAAAATAACATTCACCCTGTTGTTCCAAATCTGTTTACTGTTTGTCGTGAATCAAAATAAGAAATTTACCAATTAACAATGTCTTGTCATAAAGTTCCAAAATAAGCATTACAAAAGGTATCCTTATACTCTACATCCAAAGTAACGTGAAGCTACATATGTGTGCAAGAACAAATGTAACCAACAAGATTGCTTCTTTGTATTTAATAACAAATTAATTGTGAGTTGCCAAGAGAGCTATTATATGGAGACAAATAATTCCAGACATTTAAGTTACAGAAAACTCGTTGTACGTTTGTTATTATTTTTTAACCTAAATGGATAGTTTACCCAAAAATTAAAATTCTGTCATTTCCTTATTTTGTTCTAAATCTGTATGAATTTCTTTTTATCTGATGAATACAAAAGAAGATATTTTGATAAATGATGGTAGGCACACTGCTGATTGTAACCATCGACTTCCATAGTAGGACAACAAATATTTCAAATATTGTGATAAATTATAAAGAGGATATTTTGATAAATGATGGAAAGCACACAGTTGACAGTACCCATTGAATTCCATCATATTTGTTTTTCCTACTATGGAAGTCAGTGGTTACAATCAGCTGTGTGGTTACCATCATTTATCAAAATATCTTTTGTGTTTATCAGAAATTCATACAGGTTAAGAACAACATGAGGATGAGAAAATTATGACAGAATTTTAATTTTAAGGTGAACTATCCCTTCAACATTTCCCTCCCTATTGACTATCATTCTATAAATACGCAGCATGAACAATTTGTTCAGAAATTCTTTCTTTGTGTTCTATAGAATAAAGAAAGTAACACAAACTTTCATTCAGAGAAACATGGTGGTGAGTAAACAACAGAATTTTCAGTTCTTAAACCATTCTTTTAACGATAAAGCTTACAACGAATACTTGCAAGACACTATGCCGACAGTGGACTAACAGAAGAACATACATTGGATTTGGGGTAAAACATTCCTTTAAAATGCAAACAAAAACCCAGACACATCGATTTATTCATGAGCATAAACACTGCCTTTAAAATTGACACAATTAGAAGAAAATCACCAGGAGCTTCTACAGGCAGCACTGCCATCACGACCGAAGCCAAAGCCCTTCCACAATAATTCATATACAGACACCATCAAATGTCAAAAGATTAAGCCTTTAAAGATTAAAGACTTCTGGAGTTCTCTTATGGCTTGGGACGCCTAAGAAAAATTAGCTGGCTACTGCCGTGACTCTCGCATAAATCGACAAGTTCATTCCAGGAGTTTTATGTGCACTTGTTTAGATATGGTCCTTTCCCTTGGCTACAGATTCATCCCATGATAATCTTCACAAATCCCCCCTCATAAAATGATGATGCTGTTCATCTGAAGGAGCAGGTGATCTGAACAACCCCAATGCCAAGCCCCATTCGTCTGATATGTATTCACTTAAACTTCTTTAGTACATCTTCTGTCGGCTCGGCAAAATGGCTTCCTTCACAACTGAGAATATGAGCAGGATGCCTGAGCGTTTTCCCCGCTTCCCTTTTGTGAAGTAATTTGACACCACATCATCTAAAAAAGCAAAATAGAAAACAATGCATGTGAGCTATATATTGTATGCAAGTCTTTAAAAAAGCCACAAAAACAAAGATTTCTTAAATTTATGCTGGTTTAAGTCCATCAGTATATCGCTCATCCTGTAAAGTCCCTGGAAAGTTCAAAAGTTCACACGTTACATTTGCATTAGGGATGTGACGATAAATGCCTTGTTGATAATAATTCTGAATTGCACAGCCAATATTATGCACAACCATTTCATGTACTACGGCTTTTGATCAGTAAGTCCATATCAATCTGAAATCACTGCTAGTTTGAGTTGTTTATAACAGTGGTTTTCAAACTGGGAGCCGGGGCCCCCAGGGGGGGCCGTGAGATGGTGACGGGGGGCCCCAGTTTTATGACATTTTATAAAATACATTCATTTATCATGAATTCTGTGTAATTAAACCTAAAAAATAATAAGCCAACTTACCAACAGTACTACGTCGTATAATTTTATATGTTTTGTTTAATTAAAATATTACATTTTAAAACTGTTTTTGTCATAAATTTTCTTTCGGGGGGTGCAAAAAAATGCACTGTACTCAAGGGGGGCCGCACGCTGAAAACGTTTGGGAACCACTGGTTTATAACATGCATTGTAAAAAGCAACAATCATCAAACATAATCATTATACATATTCTTTATTATCATAAAATACCTGAAAAGGTTTGAAGAACGGCAATATAAATATATGCTTAAGCCTTTTCCTGGTTATGCTTGTATAAATGGTTCTTCTTCTGCGGCCCATATTGCATTTCTGCACGAGAGCGCCCTCTGGCTTTTGTATATAGCAGCATTTCACCGGAATTCATTGAGAAGCATAGCTAGCATCATCTGCCCATTTATCGTTCCATCCCTATTTTGCATGTATGTGTCTGGAAGATGCTTTTATCCAAAGTGACTTACAGTGAATTAAAAGGTATATACAATGCTTTACCACTGCGCTATATACGAGCACATTTAAAGCTTATTTAACTCATTATTTTTTTTAAACAAAACAATGAAAATGAAAACAAAACAGCACTGCAAAAAATGGCTTTCTTGCTTAGTATTTTTGTCTTGTTTTCAGCAGAAATATCTAAAAATTCTTAGATCAAGATGTATTTTCTTGATGAGCAAATGACCTAAGAAAATAAGTCTAGTTTTTAGACAAAACATATCAAATTTAAGTGAATTTGTGTTTAAAACAAGCAAAAAAAATCTGCCAATGGAAATTTTTTCTTGAATTTACTTAATAAATTGTTATTCCATTGGCAGATTATTTTGCTTGTTTTAAGCACAAATTCTCTTAAATTTGATACGTTTTGTCTAAAAACTAGACATTTGCTCATCAAGAAAATACATCTTGATTTAAGAATTTTTTGATATTTCTACTGAAAACAAGACAAAAATACTAAGTAAGAAAGTCATTTTTTGCAGCGAGTTAAGCTTGACACTCACCTCCCTGCTGCATAGTAGATGGCAGGACATTTTCCCCAGCAGAAAGAGAAACGAAGAAAGAGAATGGGATCACCCACAGGCACATTGTGAAGTATGCTAAAACCTGAAAACAGAAAGACACTACGTCAGGTATCTCACTGAATTTCATTAGGGCGAATTTGACATAGATATCTTTCTCATGTAAACCCATATTTCTTCTGCGGAGCACAATATGCAAGGAATTTAATGATAAAAGCAGTGTGAACAATACAGCTCAGAATCCGTATGATGTTGTTTTAAACTATAGCGCACCATGTTGCATTAAATGAGAAATATTTGGCGCAAATACCAGACACAATGAGTATGAGAGTTTTACTGTCATTATGAAACTATATAATGTGGCGATTATGACGTGTTGGAGTACGATTTTAATATTAACAGCCGGCATAACTGTATTTAAAATAGACATATTTAAATTACATTTAAACATTTTTAAGAACCTAACCCAACCCCTACCACTAAAAATGACTAATTTATAGATTAAATGAAACACAGAATACAATACAATAAAACTCCATTCTGCATACAAGGTTATTGTATGGCTTTAGAAGACAAAATCAATAAATGACAGTTTGGAACTAGAATGTGTTGTTTTAAGCACCTCCATTCTCTACCTATATCCATTATATATCCATTATAAAGGGCAGTGGTTCTCAAACTTTTCGGTGTCTGCCCCGCCTTGTGAAGGGTGCATCCCTTCACGCCCCCCACAAAAAAATTTTTATGACATAAAACAATCTC
This sequence comes from Paramisgurnus dabryanus, assembly GCF_030506205.2. Classification (NCBI taxonomy): domain Eukaryota; kingdom Metazoa; phylum Chordata; class Actinopteri; order Cypriniformes; family Cobitidae; genus Paramisgurnus; species Paramisgurnus dabryanus. Next base: position 10,206,496 of record NC_133338.1, on the reverse strand, counting down.
AAATGCAGAATTTGAATTAAACAAAACATTTTAAATTACACATTGTAGTGCTGTTGGGTTGGTAGTAAGGATGGTATCGTTTGGGGGTTTTCCAATACCGGTGCCTAAATTGATACTTTGAAAAATATGTCACAAAAAGACGGTAGATGAAAGTACAGCATATAACACAACAAAAATATTTCTGTGTGTGTCACAGTGCAATATATCTATAGAATTCCACTGAAGAAGGATATCATACTCGTTTTATATTAACTTCAAATGATTACTCCATAACTCAAAGTGTAACAGCTAGCGTAATTTCAAGTGCCTTCAAATCGCACATCTAATAATCAACCTCATCGCAGGATTTATGGTTCAGAATGTAATTCAAGCTGTACTTTTGAAGTCCAAAAAGAATATCACATGCATAAAGTTAAGGGCATACCTCAGAGAAAGGATAGTACTCCTCTGCAAAATACTGGAAGGCCATATAGTGGTTTAACACAACCAGTACTGTACATGGGGAAAATGCAAGAATAAGGATGAGAAAAATAACGAAAGCCATAAAAGCAAATACTATTTAAAAATATATAAATGCGCTGCTGCGTGTATATATTTCTATATACTTTATCACATACCACATGAGAGGATAAAGTTTGGTGAGGTGAGCATAATGTAAGGAAACGTCTGCAGCAAACCAAAGTACACCAGGTTAGTGAAGAGACCGATTCCAATCATGAGTGTGGGGAAGCCCTCAAACAGGTAGAGCCCAACCAGCACAGCTGTGGAGAACTGAGAGAAAAGAATCAGTTAGCGCTCTTTAAGTATGTGCAAAATTGACATGTTGGTTGCAGTGAGTAGTTTTCTACAAAAAAACTAATTCAGGTTTTCGTTCTGTTAAATTTGTACCATTTTTGGAAGCAGGGGTGATTTTTGGGCTGAGCCCTAGACTATTTTGGTGTTTTTCCATTGCATATTATCCAACAGGTCAGGTCATGTCAGCTCAACTTACTTTGAAGTGGTACTAAACCCAATGAAAAAGCTAACCAAACCAGATTGGGTGGCATTATAAGCATGCCGTTATATTTGCGCTGCCTACTGCTGTGACATCACACAAAAAGTGGGAGCGAGCATCGTTGGAATGCGGCGTTTCCCATATATTCATTTTTTTTGCAGTCTGCCACAAAATCAAACTTGACAACCATAAAAGATGTTTACCCATTGCGTTTATCACTTTGCCTATGTCTCCGAGTCTCTGTACAAACACCCATGGCATCAGTTGGGTGTGGATGTGCCGCCACAAACCGCAAGGAAAACACTAGGGTGGCCATTCGTGCCAGTCCTGCCGGACACGTCCCCAACATGTTTTCAGGTTCGTTCTCCGGAAGTCGCGTTGGTTGACTGCATACGTCGTCAAGGTTTAATATTTTGGGTTTAATTTCAGAAAAGCAACCGTTACATTTCAAGGTAAGAATGAAACTACAATGATTGTATGTCTTAAAAGAAATAAATCTTAATTTTCGAATGTATTTTAACTGAAATGTGAGAACCTCGATGACGTATGCGGTCGAGCAACGCGACTTCCGGAGAACGAACCCGAAAACATGTTCGGGACGTGTCCGGCGGAACTGGCACGAATGGCCACCTTAGAAAACACTGATATGATGTTCCTGATTCTCAGCCTGTGGATGTTTTTCATCACTAAAGGGAGTTTGGAAACTTACAACAAAGCACAGATGACAACCAGCTTGCTTAGCACAAGCACGAAGGTAAAGCTAATCAAGCGTTTAGCAATGACGCTGGTAGTGACGATTCTCTCAGAACAATCAGTGATCTACAGTGTGTATCAGCTCGCTTGGAACCCCAACCAAGGTGGTACTACAAAAATGTATTGGGTATTATGTACTGTACTGAGGGGAAAAGCCCCCAAAAATAAGCTGCCCCGACCCAACCCGTGGGGTACTATCCAATGGAAAAGCACCATTTAACTGCAAGAAGCTCCACAGGTTAAGACTGCATGTCCGAGATTGTTAAAGTTTAACACCAGGGCCTTCGGTGCATACAGCACACGCTGATCACTAAAGCTGCGTCCACATTGTTAGCGACTAGCAATGGGAGAGTGAAACAACCTCATTTATTCTAATGGAACCATTAAGGCACGAGTAATCATGACCATTTGCAACAGGAAGTGGGCATGTCCATCGATTCAACAAAGTTGTTAAAAGAGAAATCATCGAAATCATAGAAATGTTGCAAATGTGGATAACAAAATATAACAGACAAATGAAACATATATAATTAAAAATATATATATTAATACATATTAAATTGAAAAAATATCATATTGCATTGTTTTTCATTATTGCATAGCCCTACGTTTATCCAAGGAACACACCCACATTTTGAAAATTTAGCTTATTCACCGTATCCCCCAGAGTTAGATAAGTCCATACATACCTTTCTCATCTCCCTGCGTGCTGTAACTCTGTCTAAAGCAGCCCCCGCTAGCTTAGCACAAAGACTGGAAGTGAATGGCTCCAGCTAGCATACTGCTCCCAATAAGTGATAAAATAAGGCAAACATTTCCTATTTATGTGTTGTGATTTGTATAGTCACACCGTGCACAAATAACAAGGTCATATGAGACACAGCCATCTTTTAACAGTATATATACTGGGAACTATATTCTCAGAAGGCGAAGCACTGCCACTTGAGCGAAGTGATTTGCTCGCAGCACCCGAGAAGCCCCTTGGTGAGGAGCAGAGAGTTCGGTCCGCCCAAGTAGCAGTGCTTCACCTTCTGAGAATATAGTTCCCAGTATGTATACTTTTAAAAGATGGCTGTGTCTCATATGACCTTGTTATTGGTACGCTGTGTGACTATACAAATCACAACACATAAATAGGAAAATGTTCGCGTTATATTTCACTTATTGGGATCAGTATGCTAGCTGGACTCATTTACTTCCTAAGCTAGTCGAGGCTTCGTCAGACAAAGTTACAGCACGCACGGAGATGAGAAAGGTATGTATGGACTTATCTAAGTCTGGGCGATATGGTGAATAAGCTAAATTCCCAAAATGTGGGCGTGTTCCTTTAAGTTGTGATGCAAAAAAACAGTTTCCAGGTCCAAGCCTCCACTGATTTCAATAGAATACAATCTAAATAGTAATTTATGATCTCTGTTTATTTATATCATGCATTTAGGCTAACCTTTAATAAACTCCCGGTGAACACTACATTCTCCAGGCTCAAGGCATACAGGACACTAACATTTAAAAAATATTTTTAAGATGAATCGCTATATTGTTATTTAGGACTTTAGTATGGCGATAGAGAATAGGATCATGATTTTGTCCTAATTTTAAGGCTCACCGTGAGTGTATTAGTATTTTTTGCTGTTAGCTTTAGCATCTGATCACTACGAAAAAAGGGATTGTTGTGTGACGCCAGACTTAACAAGCAGATATTATAACTGTTACTCCCAACCTCACTGAAAGAGATGGGTGACAGGGTGACAGTTGCTGGCGTGTGCATGCAGCTTAAGGCCCACAGCTGCTATATTTAGTTGTCTGGTATCAGCCTACAAAAACACCAAAGGAAGCCAGATCATTGTTATTGCTTAAGTCTATGATATGGGTTTTGCTGCTTAGGGGCCATGACGATAGGGAGGGACCCTTAAAACTTTTTAAAAACTAAACGAGTAGACATGTGCTTGATAATGACTTGCATAACGAAACTGAACTTCACCACAGAGGTGATACTCACCATAATCATATATTTTATAATGCGGCTGGTGGCCACTGTGTACTCCTCTATTAATTCTGCCAAATAATAAAGGCCCGCAGCTGTAAAGACAAAAAGCAAACTAAAAATACAGCAAGTGACATAGATACACACAATTATTGTGCCATAAAAAGGCTGATTAAAAACAATCAGTTTAGTACACACACGACTTATATGCCAACATCACTCAACAGTAAACAAAGGGTTGATTTTATTTCCAAAGGACACAGGTATAGCTGCAGGCGAGGCAGGTGTTGGGCTAACCATATTAACAATCATTAAGATTAACACTACGTGGACATTTGTACTCTTTACCACGCCTTCTCCAACCGTAATGTACCAACCAGTGAAAGTAGAGTCCACATGCAAAAACTGACTACCATGCCAATTGTTATGCACATCTGAGTTAAGTTATATTTCTGCAGAGCCCTCTGACACTATGTAATGTTACCTTACTGTAGATAAAATTGAGCGGAGCTTTAACTGATGAGGGTAAGATTAAAGTAACCATTACAGTGAAAAACATTAAACTACGATTGTATGGTGATAATGCTTGTGTCTAAGCAAAATGGAGATGACAGCATCTCTGTATAAGCTCAGTCTGCCTGCGTATTTCACTCATAAACATACTTTCTATAAACCTACTTTACCACATGCTAATAGAAACTGGTGGAAACTCGTTTAATTTCGCACTTTCTACAAAAGCGTGCACGTTAATATCACTAGCACTGCTTTATTCGTCGCTGCAACGCTAGCGGTTAGCACTCCCGCTAACTGCAACAGCATAAAACTCACCAATAGCGAGGGTAACAAAACATATCTGTATCACCAGCGACAACCAGCTGAGTAAATATATAAACCACATCTCTTAAAAGCTAGTCAAATAAATAAGCAGTTAGTAAACAGAAATGGGAGATGTGTGTCTCCGAAAGCTAGATTAACAACAGAAGTGACCAAAGTTTCCTTAGACGTAGCGCGACGAGCAAGAGAAGATTATGTGGGAATCTGATTATTGAGGAGAAACAGCGCTCACTCTGGCTGGAGGCGGTATTGCATCTTTGGAAAATTAGACAAGAGTCTACTGTGCAAGAACTTTATCTACACATTATCTCATTCTTTATTGTTGCTATTTTAAAAACAATAGTGAAGTCTTAAAATACTAAACAACACAAAGAGAACATGCAGTGTTAGTTATGTAAGAACAAAATTCACATATAGACACATTTTGATCCTCAAATCAGCATTTAGTTGTTGTTTATGAGGTCATAAGAAACAAATCCATTCAACTGTGTCCAGACTTAGATGGACAGACAGATAGAGTTTATTTATTTATTATTTTATCTGTTGGATGGTCAGATTTCACTCAAGCTTCTCACTTGTTTTGGTCATGCATATTACATGCACACCAACCCATCTTCTCACCTTCTGCCCTTTTCACACATATACACCCATAGTTATATACACACATAAATCAGACACCTTTCAATTTCAGGCCAGAAGCATGAATTCTTTATAATGTTTGGAAGATGAAAAGCTCACTTGGACTGGAGGAATCCTTACAGAATGAAATGGATTTTTAACGGAAAGCGGTGAAAGTGGGTGAGAGTGAAAAATAATTGTACTCCATTTAAAATGCTTTTATCAAAGAATTGGAGTGTGGAGGTGTTAGAAAAAAACATTTTAGGTGTTTCTAGATGGATGAATAAACTAACCTAAAGGCTTTGACACTGTCAGCATATACAGAATGGAAAAATATCCAAAGTTTTAAATAATTCTTACTGTTTATTACAGTCACATAATTAAATTTTTGTTTTATATTTTTTGTGTCCAAACATTATTTTAATTCACAAATATTCTTATTAAAAATTTGACTCCTTGCATTTTTTGTAAAACTATCTTTTGCAGATATGCAATCACTGTTGTGTAAAACTCTTTATTGTTTAAGCTGTGTAGTTTACAAGACTAAAATCTATATTTAATGCTGTGAAAATACTTTAAGGCATAACAGATGGTTCAAAATACAGCTATAATGCAAGTAAACATTTTTTAATCTATTGCTATACATTTGATCTTTTAGCAATGATCTCAAACATGAGACCAATTTTACAAAGGTCTGGATTAAATATTATATCCTTAAATTTTCCAGCTGAATTTAAAACAAAGCTCTGGTAATGTAAAATTTGCCACACACAAGCCTCTGATTATAGCCTTAACAACACATCTGATAAATGACAAATTATCAGGGTTACAAAGCTTGTACATCTGTACACAAGCTTTCTTATATTTTCTTATGTTTTTTAATTAAGGTAACAAAGTCACCAAAACAAACATTTAAATAGTTTAATTTCTCTATTAAACTATAATTCTACATGCACGTTTAGCTACATTTTCTCAGTTTTTACTGAAATACAAAATGACACTGTCCAAATTAGGCTGCATACATTATGCTGAACTCTCTGCCCAGTATTTTACATATAGTTCATCTATAAGTGATTAATCTCAGTTGAGGCTCTTTCTCCATATTTCAACCTGCTTCTGCTGTTATTACACAATCATATCTTAGTCTTCCTCTTCTATCTCATCTTTCTTGTCCTTCCCTCTTCACTTGCCCTGGATCTGTTAGAATACAGCTTAATGAATCGTTTAAAAAGCTTTCTTGAGCCATAAACAGTAATCAGATCTAAATTTTAACACCTACACATGCAGCTTCTGAAGAACTGAACTCTGACCTGTACTGATGGTAAAAACAGTTAATCAATCTCCCTCATACACTGTAAAAAGTCTTTGCTGCCTTAATTTTTTAAGTTTAATCAACTTTAATTTACAAGTCATTTCATTCAACATAGTAATAACAATTAATCTCTAGTAAAGATAAATAATAGTAAATTGAAATGACTTGTAAATTCAAGTTGATTAAATAATTGTTTACAGTGTACTATCAAACACAAACATTAAAAACTTTAGTATTAAAGTATTATGGTTTTGTCATGTTTTGAACATGAACCATGGCCACCTATTCTTTGAAGAACCTGGAAGTATCACTTAAATACCTCAACTGCTTTTTTAAACACTCCCTCATATTGACAAACGTAATTGTAAACGTATATGATCACATTACAGTTTACTCTTTTTTAGTAGATTAGGTAGCAAACTACTTTGAGATGTACTTTAACTTTTAACGTAACTAGTAATATAGATTTTCAGTTTTATACATGTAAGGTAAAGCTTCTGTAACCAAGAAAGATTCTCTATTGTATTGTATTGTATTGTATTGTATTCTATTCTACATTTCCTTCCATTCCATTCTATTAATTGAGTGAACAATGTAGAATCCAAGGTTATGGTGGTTTTCCTTAAAGGTTTAGTTCACTCCAAAATGAAAATATTGTCATTATTTACCCTCATGTCGTTTCATAACTGTTAGACCTTCATTCATCTTTGGAACACAAATTAGGATATATCTGATTAAACCAGAGACTGCCTGAGAGCTTTCTGCCCCCCCCATTGACAGTGATGTGACTATCCTTTTAAATAGTAGTCCTGCTTACCTGTTACATACAGTATATAAAATATTTTAAGTTAATCAGAGGTTTATGGCTAATGGCTAGCAATATAAAAAGGGCCACCCTATATTTGCCAATATTTCAAAAAGTTGGGTAATATTCATGGCAGTTAGTTTATAGATAATAAAAACAAAACCATAATTTGTATCAATCACATGGAGACATTTCATATTATATCAAAATTATATAATTCATGCAAAAAAACTTGTATTTACACAATATATTATATAGTCACTATTAGTGTACTTCAGACTGGAGAAAAATGTGTATTATTTTTTCTAAGTTATTTCTGTGGTTTTTCTTGCCTTGGCATGTACTTTAAAATATGGGTTTTACTGATTACAGAGCAAGAACACACAAATTTATAAAAAAAACACAGTTTTCGGAATATCACATCATGTTCAGATGTGATAGCCCAATTGTTTTCAGAGCATACCTCATTTTGGAGCTTTGAAAATTTCAGAGGAGAATCTGTACTAAAGAGTCACAGCTTCATTATACGTCTTATAGAAACTCAGACTCTCATACAACACCAAGACAGACTAATTGCAAAGAAAAGTTAGGCGTACTCATAGAAAGAAAGAATGTCTTTTATTACATTCATAATTCAATTTCGAATGCATGGGTCCTTGGCTTTTTTATTAGAAGGTAACGGGGCTAAAGCTTTATGCAGCCTTGTGACATTTACTTTAAACAAATTCTGGCATCTGTGAAAAGGAAATATGTGTCCAAGTCGTACTTAGTTCAACATCATGTTTCTCAAAAATGCAGAAGTTCAAACTAAAAGACCCCTAAACCTTACTTATCTTCCCATAAAATAGACTCAGAGGCCTTTATGCGAGAGGCTCTCTTCTCGCGGTTCTGCTGAAGTCGCCTGAGGACTGGGGCGCTTTTACTCTCCCCCGCCCAGGGTGAAGAGTTCACTGCAGGTGAATCTGTGAGAGGAAAGATTGACACAAAGTTTTACTTAATGGCTCTGCAATAGTACAGCTCACAAAAAAACATTCATAACCAATCAATAACAAACAAGAAGATGGCTTTTTATCACCACTTTGAAGGATAGGTTATGTTTCTTCTTCCTACTTGTTCAATAAATCTAATTCTGATAAAACACACTGGCGTGGAGCAGAGTGAGCCTATGGGCCAGGGCTCAGCCTCAGGCGGCCCCAGATCAATTTAAACCCTGGCTATATTTTCAGTGGTGTATAAAGACCTTTCAAAATGAACTGTATTGTTTTTATTACTACATCTTATTATTAGAATGAGCCGTTTTTATCTACATACACCGCGGGTAGCCTTACATGGAAGTCATCAATTCATTCTGCATGTTTCTACAGTAGTCCTAAATGGACAAACTGTTCTATAGAGCGCATTTGGTCATGATTTTGTCTCAGATGATGCTGTGTTTGTCCTTTGGCAGCTATCAAAGCTATGCGTTTTAAAAGGGAGGGGTGAGCTGTGGTCTTCTCGGGTCCAAAGAAATGTACCCGACCCGAAATTCCCCGGATCACTTTTTACCCAACATGCCTGAATCTCTTATTTTTTAAAGAAAGACCCGACCTGAGACAAAACTGACAAAAGTAGACCAGACCTAGTGGCAATTTTTCTTAACCTGACTGTATGTAAACTGCAGTGACGTATGTGCAGTCTACAGCCTCGCACACACCAGTCAGACAGAAAGAAACCCTGGTGGCCAGCTGCTCCACTTACTGTTATTTGTTATCTGATGACGACACTAAGGTAACCGCTACAGTGTGCATTCAAAATTGATTGACAGGTCTGAAAAATTTACTTACATCCACACAATGTCGCGAGTGCTCTTGGAAAACACCCAATGATAGTTCGGGTCTTCTCAGTTCCGTTCGGCAAAAACACATTCATTTTAAATGACCCGAGGCCACTAATATTATACCCGACACGTGTCCGAGATACATGTTCAACTTTTAGACCTGAACCTGGTCGGGTCTCGGGTCGGACCTCAGATTTTCGGATCTAAGTGGACATATGAAGACTTCTACAGTGGACTGAGCCATTGCTTGCAATTCCTACTCTCACCTCTAGATGCCACTAAAAATCTACACAGTGGACCTTTAAAGGTGTCAAAGAATGCATTAATACAACATGTTACAGTGTAATCTGATATATAGTATGTGACTTTTTTAAGTGCAACATTATCCAGAGACTGTTTTACAAGTCCATTTAGGATTTGTCCACAGAATGAAATGGTCGATTATTACCTTATTTGAAAGGGTCACGAAATGTTAAGCTCTGCTTTGATTGGCTGTTTCTCAGAACAGCTCATTTCAGTAGCTCGCTCTGAGTGCTAAGTTTGTGTTTTTTCAGTATAGACCTGCAAAATGTAACTGTAATGCCAATAGTAGAACTTTAGCCTAAATGCTATCATATATCATTAACTAGCATATAGCGCTAATTCAGCAGTCAGTTTATTTTTAGCATTGAAACAGCACTGTAATTAATTTAATGTGTCATTTAATGTTGGGGCTTACATCACAACTGTAACATCTCAGTGGGTGTTATGTTGAGATTGGACTGTTTTCCAGCAGTGTTTTGTATGCACAAGGTTTACATAAGAAGGAGGAAACAATAGTGTTTAAGGCTCATCATATGTCATTGCCATGACCTCTTATTATTCATCTATGCCAAGTTAAATACAATTTTACACTCTAATGGTAACTTTGGTTTTCTTAATACAGATTCATCCTTTGTTCTGTGATAAGAGATACAGGCTATTAAACGTAATGAGGGAATACAGTGCATATTTATTAATTAAACATATCGGTGGAGTGTTTTCGGCACTGTGATTCTGCTGTTTTTATACGGCACCTTTAAATTAATAAAAACCTATAAACCAATAATGGTTTTAACTTGCTCACTGGGTGTTGACAGTATTAAGGCAGAACTTAAGCCATTGCACTGAAAAACTATAATGTCAAGCTGCTTTGAAACAATGTTCATTGGGAAATGCGCTATATAAATAAATATAATTGAATAAAAATTTATTTTGTTTTGTCCAATTATCAGGTTCTTTAATATAAACTATTACTTTTTGATTTCTCATTGTATAATAATAATTGTTAGGTCAAATATATCTGTACATTTTTGCAAGTTTGTGTTTATGCTTTAAAGGTAAGTAATTAATTGGTAGAAATTTATTGTTTTTGTATTGTATTTATTCTTAGTTTAATTACAATTGGCTCACCTAATGTGCAGTACATGTAAAGTTAAAGCAATCAAAGTTAAAAAGAGTTGGTTTACATTCAGGTTGAGATTAAATTAAACTTGTCAGGGCTGTATTAAAGTAAATACCTTTGGGTTTTGGTGAATCAGATGGAGTCCCTTTGTCATCCGCTATGGCCCGTCTCCTTCTCTGGAGCACCATCTGAAGCTCTGCCTCCCCAACATTCCGGCTGAAGCGTTTTTTAGATTCCCCTCTCCGAGGTCCAGACCTCTTCATGGAATCCTGATGTGACCAGAGTAATGAAGTCAACTTAAAGCAATAAGCCACAACTTTTTTGCAAGTTAATTACAGGTAATGGCATTTAGTGTCAGGCAGTTTAAGGTGTAAAAAACAACACTGGCAACAGTATTACAATTAAAGATACTAATATTAAATATGTTATAATATTAAATAATTATTGCTATAAGAAAGTTTTCTGCAGCTATTATATTGTTGTTGAGATATGTAGAATATGTTGTTTACATAACAACACATCTTAGCATATTAAAATCTCAACTGATTTGTGGTCACTGTTTGTAACAGTATTTTACATTTTGCTTTTTCAAGAATTTTAGAATTCTTGTCTGACTACTGGTCTGCCATTATCTGTAAAAAAAAATGACTCGGTAAGCAGTGGTTGAGAGATCTTTACCAGCATCCCCTGTAATTCTAATACAGCTGATTTCCGGTTCTCAGATCTTTGTTCCTGTTAAAGAGTTAAAGAAATTTACGAGTCAAATGTGCCGAAGCACTAGTAGATTGCAAAAATGACTGAAAAACTTACTGTTAAATTATTGAAAAGCAATAATGCAATTCCACTAACCTTCCATGCATTTTCATCCTCTACTCCAGCCTGAAATGAAACCAAATTGTTTGTTAAATGGTTTGAATCAAGTCAGAATCAAGGCCTAAATATAGGGATGCACCGATACCGATACTGGTATCGGCCTCGATACCACATTTTCTAAAGTACTCGTTAAAAGTCCCCCGATACCTGGAATCGATACCACGGTCTGAGAAATGTCTATGTTTGAGCGGCGTGTAAGGGGTTAATGCCTCTTGTGTTGTCCAAAGAGGCAGAGTTTACAACAAACTGGAAAACTATTTTTTTTGTTAAATTATATGACTAAAGCTGTTACCTGTAAATTTAAATCATGTTTTTTTATTAAGTACTCGGTATCGGCAAGTACTGAAATGCAAGTACTTGTACTCGTACTCGTATTCCAAAAAAGTGGTATCGGTGCATCCCTACCTAAATATTTTAAGCATGTCTTTTGTTTTATTTAAAAATTGGCACCCAGAACAACACTTTCAATATTTATTACCACATACCGGTATACATCAAGGTTTTTAAGATAACAATGTTTACATTTTTATATCACTTAAATCATTCTAAACCAGCAATTTAACAAAAAATGTTTAAGAAATTATTGTTAGCTCTGTTAACATACATAACCTGGATGTTAAGTGTTAAGAATATTTTGGAAATGTACCCCACTGTCAAAAGTACTGAATGTATCCCGTGTGCATATAAATATAGTATTTCTTGTTATTTTTAGATTTCGATTATAGTCATACAGTAAATGGGAAAAAGTCTCAGGACTGAGCATTGATGCTTTCATTTCCTCTGCAACACCACAATTCATTCCAGCAATTTATTTGTGCAAAGTGACCCACCTGTGGTGGTTTAAGAATAGGTTTAAGTACAATTCCTTTCTTGATTCTTTCCATCATCTCATCCACAGCTCTGGACTTCATATCATCTATCTTTTCTGTGAGTAAATCAAGACAGCATTCATTTAGGAAGAGCAGCACATTAAAAGCACAGTTTTTTATTTATTGATAGACGACAGGAAAGTATGGGTGGAGAGAGGGGTAAGGGATCTGCAAAGGACCTCGAGCCGGGATTCGAACTCGGTCGTCGGAAGTGCGTTTGCACCATATGTTGGAGCGCTGCCCACTACACATTCGGCTCCGACAAATTTGAATTGTATTATAGACATTTATTAAAAGGTTAGGTAGATTCCTTGATTCTGGTCAATAGCTGTGCTGGTCAATATTCTATAATAATGCACACCCAAGGTGGTAATGCGGCAAGGCGCGAAGCCACGATTACCACAAACATTACTCTGGTGGTTATTTTAAGACATTTGACAGGTAAGGTCAGAGTGGAATCCAATGGAATCGTTTTATACAGCAATGGCGGATCATGGAGCCTCTCAAGAGTTCCCAGAAGTTACTGTCAACTTCAGAGCTGCAGCAGAAAGACTACATGTGATGAAGTTGATGAAAGTTTTTAAACTTTAGACGTTTAAAAAATAAGATTGTTTGTTAGCAATAGATGTGAATCGAATTACTTTGTGCATCAGTGCGTTTGAAGTGGATTATTTCTCATTAAATTAGTTAATTTAGGGGATGTTAGAAAACTGGTTAGGCTGAGGATAACATTAGCAGCACATAACAAACCACAAAAAGCTTTTTAATGGTAACTTTGGTTTTCTTAATACAGATTCATCCTTTGTTCTGTGATAAGAGATACAGGCTATTAAACGTAATGAGGGAATACAGTGCATATTTATTAATTAAACATATCGGTGGAGTGTTTTCGGCACTGTGATTCTGCTGTTTTTATGAAATTAAATGCAATAAATTAATATATGAATATCTTTTATTAATAAAATTTATATATTATTAATACGTTCAGGGATTAATAATACTTAAAAGTGATGAAGATGGTATTTCCCATTAGATGTTTATATTAACAACAAAAAGAAAACACTAAGCTAGTGATGTGACTGGTATGCCATTATCTGTAAAAAAATCACATGGAGGTATATTTATTTTATAATAAATTAAATAAAGAAGTGCCTTATGAGTCCATTTTTTTAATCTTGTTCTTTGTGCTGTGTATATATCTCATACCAGTTTGATTTATAAATACACAGTCAATTGTACATTATAAACATGCATAAACATTATAAGCTTATACATACACAATGTGATGCATTTTAAAGCTTTAAAGTTGTTGGAGGCAGTGTAAAACATGTTAACAAGGCACGTATCAGCAGCATTTGTCAGAAAACATTGTTGATAAAACAACATAAAAATACTACCTACAAATATTAGTGTGATGTATAAATAGAATATTGTAAATCAATGCGTTTCTTGACTATTAAGAAAAATCACAGCTCTTTGCCTCAAACTCAATGTATTTCAAAGGCTCCCTATGAAACTAACTGTCTCACGTGACGGCCGAGCTTTTGGATTTACAGTGGCGCAAGTCTGGCTACGTCCGAAAGCTCTAAAATGATGCCTCTGCCTTCTAAGGCAGCATTCCAGGACAGAAAGGAATCAAGGAATATCCGAATCCAATGTTAGGTTTACTTCTTGTCTCCTGAGATACCTTCATTTCCTGTCCCACAGTTCTATGCATGTACAGAGAATGTGATTGGTCGAGCCTGGTTGAGTTAAAAAAAATTAAATGGCTGCCAAGGAAGCGGGTGGAGCACAAATTTAGTGTTAATAAAGTTATTTTTTCTCTCTTTTTCCACCCTTTAATTAGAATTCCATTGAGAAATTAGTATTGTAGTTTTCAAATATGGGATTAACAGGATTCCATTTTGCTGCCTATAAAGTTTGTCCAAATACTTTTCAAAATATATTTCAAAATATACAAAAATGGCTAAAAAAAATATTGATGAAAAATTGATTTTTGTAAACATATTTTAAAATATACTACAGGACATATATTTTTGGAAATGTTTGTGTATATTTTAAAACATATTTAAAATTATATTTGAAAATATATATATTTTTTTGCCTTATGGGAATCACAATCGAACAATATCAATAAACTTAATGAAATGCGACTTTTATAAAAAAAACTTTGTTTTAGTTTTAAAATAAACACACATTGCTAGACAGGAAGGGACCACAATCTACTTTATATTTTAATTTAATATTCTTCCAAATTTATGCATAATTTGTAAAAGAATAATTAAAGTGTTTTTCATAATATACTTTAACAAGTGTTAAAAAATTAGAGATTTTGGTTTTGCGGATTGTTGATGAATAACAGCTGGGAATTATCACAACGGGCTTAAGCAGTCACGTCACGTCACAGGAAAATAAGTGAACAGTATCCCAATGTGAAGTGAGCTAGGGTCCTTACCAGTGCCTAAACCTTTGTACTTAATTTATTGATTCACAACCTCGGGAGCTAGGGAACTGATTGAGACACAGACAGGGACTATTTTTCCCAGCGAAAGCAAGGCTTATAGTGATTTCACTTTAGGAAAGTTCCACTGATGCTTAGTTTTAATATTTGTATTCTGTGGTAACCATTTTATAAAAGCAATTAGGATGAAAGGTTTGTGCTGTGTCGTGAATAAATAAGGGCTGAAGGGGTTGCAAGCACTCTGTTTCCTGTTGTGCCTAACAATTCCCTTTAGCCATGACTTATTCCACGATTCTAGTACCTTATTGCTGACTTTAAAAATCTCTTACTTGCAGGTTCGGTGGTGTCTCCAATCTTCTTTTTGTTCCTCAAGGCCTTTAATGGGCTAAATATACAAACAAATGTATTCCCATTAGGGGAACACTCTGGAAAAGTGACCAATCTATCACAGGGCATTATAAATACACATAGGATAGCGTAAATAACATCAGATGTGCAGATACGGTATGTTTAAATATGTTGATGTTTAAATATCTTGAGAGTTAAATTTTTTTTGAAAAATATGTTGTGTTCTTACTCTGTGACTGTTGAAGATGGAGGAAGTGGTGGTGGTGGAGGAGGGGGTGGTGGTGGAGGAAGTGGAGGAAGAGGCTGTGGGGATGCCGGACAAGCTGGATATTCATTTTCCTCTTTTGATTGGTCAGATATAAGAGAAGGAAGTTCCTCCGACTTTCTCAGTTTATCCTGGAGCTGTATGACTAGTTGTCAAATAATGACAGTTATACAGTTAAAAGCAGGGCCAAAAACTAAAGTTTTGCTACCCTGCCAATGACCGGTGAGTTTTTTACCAGCCATAAATATTTTTACTGGCCATGAAACTACATCACTAACTAAACATATTTAAGTAACACTATGCAGTAAGGTACTATGTTTTCATATTATTTAGCTTCATTAGTTAACCTGAACTGAATATAAAACTTCTACAGGATTTATTAATCTTAGTACATGTTAATTAGCATTAACATAAACATTTTAAACTTCAAACATTAGTTAATGCCCATAAGCTAACTTGAACATACAATGATTAACTAACACTTATGTCAACTAACATTAACAAAGATCAGTAAATTTTGTAAAAATGTATTGTTTGTTGTAAATTCATGCTAGCTTAGTCGATATATGCCTTCAATCACCCATTCCAATTTCACCTCATCCTTCTCACATGTCTGTATTCACATACAAAGCCAGTCTCTTTAATTTATCGTCATTGAAATGCTTCGAATTTATAAAAATGTCACCAGCCAACTTGGTGTGTGTTAAAGGTATAGCGGACGATTTTCCCAAATTTTTGAAAAGAACAGCCCCTCCACTTTTTAAAAAAAAATGCACATGCGCAACACTCTACCTGCTCCCGAGAGGGAACGCCTATTATCGTGTGCACGAGAGAGCATGAACGAACGAGCCTAGTTATTCTCTTCGCTCTGTATTCAAGTTCATGTCATTTTTGACATAAAAATCTGAAATACTCTTTATTTAATCTGGTTTAAGCTACAATGATATTAAAGATTGCAAATGGGATTTTTCTTATTGGCTATTTAATAAAATATAAGGTCCTGTTTCAAATGCAGCATTCATATGCATTAAACATACTTTCCACTTGAAGTGCAGTTAAAGATTGCTGGGATTCTTTCAGCTGTGCTTCCAACTTGCTTCTTTCTTTCTCACTGATCGCCAGCTTTGTTTTTACAGCTGCCAGATCTGATAAAGTGCTGAGCTCCTCAGTTGCTGCCTGGGATTGTTTCACCTGTATTTTGTCAAATTAGAGCAATAAAAAGAGAATAAAAATATTAAAAAAAACTTTTTTATTTGTAATTCATTTTCTTATTTCAACAAAATGTTCACAAAACCACTAACCACCGAATTTGCAAGTTTTCAATAAAAATGGCACATACAGTTTGATATTATCTTGTATACTCTCACAGATTAATGCATACCTGGGTTTGGAAACAGAGTCGTATCTCTTCCAGTACTTTGCCAATATCAGTGATTTGATTCAGAGCTTCTTGTAGTTGTTTCTCAGTCTCTGCATTTTGTATGAGGGTTACGGTCTGTTTTTGGGTTTCCTTCTGTTTCACAAGAATCTGGAGGGGTCAACAAATCACCCAGTCAATCACCTCACCTGATCAACTAGAATGTTTCTATAGTTAAAATGGTAAAGCATGGCAGTACAATGTACACTTTTAGTGCACTGTAAGTTGCTTTTGAATAAATAGTGCCAGACAAATAAAGATGTTTCATCGGATGCACATACATTGTCGAAGTTACGCGTCTGGGCAGAACTTAACTTCTCTGTTTGTTTATTGGTCTGACTAGTGGCTGAACTAAACTTTGTATCAAATACCTAGTCAAAAAAAAAAAAACATTTGGGGGCCTAAAGATGAGGGGAGACGGCGATCATGTATCCCCGCTATGTGGGGAAGGTTTGGTAGCCGATCTGTTGTTAACATTGTATACATTATATAGTAAACATTTTATACAATAATATTAACTCAGTGTAGCATTTGATACACTTTAGCTATGATTTGAACTAAGGTAACATATCTATTTGTTTATTTTGCTTGTTATCAGAAATAAACTACTCTATAAAGACTCTGCTGTTATTGATTCTTCGCGGAGTTTACCGGAAGATGCAATTGTCACATGAAAGCCGTTTGTTTATGTTGTTACTGCTGAAACCATCTATATGCTTTTTAATTTGTTTTAATGCAGTCAAAAATACTTTTTTAAATAATGCACATTATCAAAAAAACTTTTTCATTTCAATGTTTATTTGAAGAGTTTGGTTCCAAAACGCAATAAATCCATTTTTACTAATTTACGTAAAAATGTGTTTTCTATAGGCTACCTCAAAAGTGACAAGCTGAAAAACAATTTTTTCTGTTACAAACGTTCACATAACATATTTAGGTTATAAAAACATTAAAAAAATCAAATACATAATTTCATTTTCGAAGATTCATTATAAAAAAATTACCCCCCCCCCACAAAATGCAATAAATCCCTTGAATCAATATATAAATGTGCATTCATCTTTGCCATGTTATACATTTAGTTGACTAGTGGTATACACCAATTTTTCCCAATCCTGGTCCCAGAAGGTTTTAGATGTCTCCATATTTAAAACACCTGATTCAACTTATCAGCCTCCTTCAAAAATGGTAAACATGTCTCCCTAACAAGCTGATGAGTTAAATCAGGTGTGTTAAATAAGGAGACGTCTTAAACATTCTGGGAGGGGTTCCTCGAGGACCAGGATTGGGAAACACTGGTATACACTGATTAAAAAAAAAAACATTAATGTCATTAATAAAAACACTTACTTTGTCATATTAAGAACAACATCATTGCTGCTGTTATACTTGAGACATCTTTGCTGAACTTTTTTGACAGTGATCAGCTGTAAAATGTTTTGATCCTGCTCGATTTTCATAGACTTTGAGTAAAATAATGAAAAGTTTTTCATAAGATGCCCTGGGGTCAGTGTGTTAGCATGACAGAAGCTTGATGCTGTCGGGAGAACAAGCAACAGCTGACATTTTCTGTCTCCCGAATGCCTCTTGCGTAATTTATTAGATTTTGATGGCTTACGTTTAAGTATTATTTTGTTTTTGTTTGTTTGTTGATCACAAAGTACAAAGTAGATGAGGGAAACTAGAATTTCGTGTGCCATTGTTGTTTACAGTGCGAGGAATGGTGTGATGTGATTTTTTGGCAGATTTATTGCGTTCTGCAGAAAAGGAGGAGTAGAAAAAAGGGAAAAAGGAAGAAAAGATGACAAAATAACACGGCGGATATTGGATTTTGCGTAAAATTAAGAATTTACTTTTTAATACTGACCAGATAATACTGATTTTGGCGGTAGCTTATTTAAAAAAAGACGTTTATCGCATTTTGGAACCGAACTCTTAATTTACTTTTAATACATTTAACTGTCCTTAGACCTATTGTACATCTGTATGCTGTACATATTTCTTTAATAAATGTTCTTGTAATCCTGTAGAAAGATAATAATATATGCACCAATCCTTACAATAACATTATTTTACGCTCATACCGAAGAGAAATACATATATCTGTCTATCTGTCTGTGAGGGACAAAAATATAATTTGGACCATATTCAGATGCAGTACTAATAGCAATATAACTTGGATTGGGGTATAATAAAAAACAACAACAGCAGAAGAAGAGGGAGAAGAAGATAACTAAAAATGCAGAAAAATGTACAGCTCTGTGAGAAACAAAATTTTGATTTGCACCATATTTAGATTCAGTATTAATAGCAATATTTGAGAACAATAAAGAAACAATAGGATTTTGCAGCTCGCATTTCAGAAAAAAAAATCTGTGAGAAACAAAACATTCCATTTGCATCATATTCAGATGCCATATTTAAAGCAATAATATTCAGATAGAAAATAAGGGAATAGAAAATAAAAAGTAAGATTACAAAAAGCTCATTCAGTAAAGAGAAACAGGAAGCAGGAAAGAGAAATGAAAGTTCGTCATGTGTCGGAGTGTTTCGTCTCTCACTTCTCACCTCCATTCACGCCCCTTTCGTTCAGCTAGCAAAAACCACATATCTAAACCACCAACCAAGACCCCTGTGGCGCCACAATTACAGGGAAAAGCGTATGTGCTTGACAACGACATGGCACATCCCTTTGTGTGATGACGGCCTATATTTTCTCCCTTTCGAATTAGTCCATCATTAGAGCCTCTGTGTCTACAAAAATACTGAACAAGATAAAGATGAATGTGTTTTCAAAACAGAAAGAAAACACACAAATGGAAGGGGTGGCGATAAAGATGTGTCATTCAAGCTGTGTGGTGTGTGGCCACACATTCGGAACGAGATTGAGTGCTGTGTGAAACATCGGGGGTCCCTTTCACAGGTAAAGGCCCCCTGTTGGGACCCCCATTATGTCTGTGTCTCCAAATGGGGAACAATAAACACAAAGGCGACAATGCAGATGGCGGATAGGAAGTGTCAAACAAGGACAGGGGTTTAAAGACCTGCCGATTTTCAAACTGCCATCTTGATGGGTGCTAATTATGCCATTACTGATTACTGCAAGATGAGGGATGCCACTTTTAGGCTGAGATGCTCATTTGGAGTGCATGAATGTTAAGCTTACTAGTATTAACAGGGCCAGCTGGACTGGTATGGTCAACAAGACTAGTGTTTGTGTTTTCAAATTAAACCACCTCCTTTCCGTGTCTTTTTGTAATGTTATGTGTTTCATTTTGCTGTTTCACAGTTATGAGCATGAATTGAACAGATATATGAGGTTGTTTACACCTGGTATTAACATGCATTTTGTTTGATCGGATCACAACTGGACAGCGCTAAATACAGGTCTGAAACGGTTGAGCTCATCCACTTCTGACCACATTCTGAGGCTGTTTACACTTGGCATTAACATGCGTTTTCATCGATCGGATCACAAGTGGACGAGAGAGACACATTACGTTTACACCTGTCCTGGTATTTAAATCCGTCTCTTTTGTCCACTTTCGACCGCATCTGTCCTGAATACTGTGAGGGGGGGGTCTGTGAGACGGTGGGCGAGTCTCTCTGCTGTCATTCAAACCCGAGCGGGAGTAATTATGAGTTTATATGGACGCAAACTATATTATGTCGGAGTCTGCTGCTTGTTTAGCAAGTATACATGCTGCACAGTGTTTTGTACGTTTATATGTTGGAGCTTTCTCTGAATTTTCAGCGCAATTGATGAAATAGGATCGCGCAACTTTCACACAATTTCAAAACGAAACTACGGAGATCAGCCGCTTTAGTTGTATCAATGAAAGGCTAAAAATAGCGCTGTTCACCGTATGTTTACACCAGAAGTCAAAAAAAGACGTAAAACTTGTGTTTAATACCTCAGATTAGATAAATGGGCGGAGAGAAGGCGGTCGCGTGTGGCTGTTCGAACGCATTCAACCACATATTCGTTCCGCAACTCCAAAGCGATCCGATCGAAAGTGGTTTCGACTACCTCTGGATGTGGTTGAAAGTGGTCGAAAGTGGACGAGCTCAAAACGTTTTGAACACCGTTTACACCTGGCATTAACGTCGTCCACTTGTGATCCGATCGACGAAAACGCATGTTAATGCCAAGTGTAAACAGCCTCTCTGAGGTATCATTTGATTGGATTGCTATTGTGGTGCTCAAACACTTTGGAGCACATGCACATACATTATGTCTAGCTTGAACACAGTGTACATGAGCATTTTTACACTGGGTTTGTTTGATGGGTCCGAGCGCGAGTGCGAATGTTCCCGGGGCCCTCCACAGAATTGGTCTTTTTTCACATTCTCTCGATTCTATTACACCCTAGTTCCCACGCGTAATCACAAATGCACACGTACAAGAGGATGTGAAACACATTACGATTTAGCATATTTTTGTTTTTTAATATGTTGGTGTTATCATGCACAGCAGAGAGAGCGACAGCCTGCGCATATGTGCTCTGGAATACAGAATTCATCAGTTGTGATCGTGCATCGTGGAAACTAATGATCGACGTCATTGGCTAGAACACACGCGCAGGTTACTTTGCTTCCTGGACAAGTGTGCACCTGAGTGCAAGGTACTTTCACATTCATGCGAATCGAGCCACACTGCCATTTCAACCGAGCTTATACCACCTCCCTCTCGTTTAGCCTTTAAAAATGACCATTTGACTAGTTGTGCTCTGTTTGTTTCCAACAGTAAGTTTAGGATTACCTCGTGTGCAAAAACTTCAGCATGTTGCCGGAGTCCTTGCTCCATTTCAAGCTTTTGGGATATATCTGCAAACTCTTCTGTAACAAGCTGGGACACTGCAGACACAAATAAATCCAAAGTAAATATTTTGTTTTGCAGGTGCCCATTCATACTGTAATGTGTTTGATCATTACTAACCTCTTTTCATTTTATTCACAGTTCTGCTTTGCTTGCTAAGTTTCCTAAGAATCGCCTCCTTCTCCCCAACCTCCAGCACCAGCTTAAGAACATGATGAAAGTGTAAAATTAAATATATTAATTTTTATTAAATTAACCATCAACATTCCATGCCAACACTCTGCATATATTATCTGAACCAGCTTGTTTTCTGCAGGGTCACACGTGGGCTGGTGCTTTTCACCACTGTCTCGGGGGCTACATTGCTAACCCTGTTTTTCGGGGGAATTAATTACTGCTTTAAATGCCAAATGCAAAATCAGAATGTAGAATTGTTTGCAAATGGAAAATCAAGAAATGATAAATAGTTTAAAATATCCACAGCTATTTTTTTATTCCAAGTAGGATAAATTAGCAGGAATATACTGTACTGTATGACAATTGATAGGTGGGACACATAAGTTTGTTAACACCACCTAAATACACAGCTCTCTGAAATACTTGATTCTTTATGGTTTTACCCAGAATTCCATGGTCAGATTTAACATTACATTATCATTTATCCTAGTTAAGTAATCCAGTGAATGACATGTTAATTTTTTTGGTTTGAAGTGTTCACAACTGCAGAAGTAAAAGGTGCAAAAAATGTCCCAAACTGCCACTAATCTGTTAATTTTATGCTCTGGATGCCGTAGCCTGCTATACCTTTTCCTTCAGATCTTCATTTTCTTTTTTAAGTTGTTCCACCTGCTCACAGAGTTGAATTTTCTCCCCAAGTAATCGGTCCATTGATGACTGCAACTCTGCACAGATTTTGACAAAGAAAACAGCAAAAATCATAACTGTCTACCTTATCCTTGGACAGGATTATTGGAGTGCTTATTTTTAATTGACTATAAAGTCTCACCTCTAATTTGATTTTGACTTATTAGTAGTGGATCTTCAGCACTCTCCTCAACTGGGTCCTCCTCAGAATCTGTTACAACCTTAAGGTCAAGGTTCAGGACAGAGAGGTTTTCCGGCATCTCCTGAATCAGTGGAAGAATGGCTTGGCTTTTTCTCTTTAATACCTTGTAATCCTTTGTAACCTGTGGGTTCAAGATAACCTTATTAAAATAAGCTTTTTTATTAGAAGAAAAGGGAAATGCTATTGCTTAAAGATGGCTCCTTGTGATTGAAAACACTTTGGCCATGTTTACGCCTGGTATACATGGGTTTCAGCTGACGTCACTCACTTGTCTTCCGCCATTTTGAGGACCTGAAGTGGTCGCAAAAGAATTAGAAGCTATGCCTTCAATATGTTGTGAGCATCAAAATCGCTATTTTACAACACTAAGAAGGCTCGACACAACATGATATTTTGCTCGAAGTATCGCCTGTGTCTCTACACGTGAACTCGAGCATTGAGAACATTGTTTGTGAACAAAGAGTTTACTAAAAAGAAGGTTTTGAACAACTGAATTTGGTTGATTTGGCTTCCGCTCGCCGCCATCTTCCCAGTCAAGATGAATCGATCTGCGAATGCAACGTAAGGAGGGAGGAGAGTAAAGATGGATAGCTCCTAAAGCATAGTTCCATATAAATGCACAGATAATTCGTTGTTTTGTCGCAAGTGAAAAACAATATTGACCTTCTAGTTGAAAAAGGAGCCTCATATTCATTCGCATTCAGAAATCGATTATTTCCGTCTGGCAGAGATGACGAGCAGACACCATAACAGCCAAAATCAGTTGTACAAAACTTTCTTTTTATTAAACTCTGTGTACACAAACAATGTTCTCAATGTTCGCGTTCATGAGTAGAGATCCAGGTGATACTTCGAGCAAAGTTTCATGTTGTGTCGTGCCGCCTTAGTGTTGTAAAATAGTGGTAGTTCGTTAGCAGAGAACAGCGGCTGGAAGAACGTATAAGGGATTGAGTAGGCATCACACCCTAAACAAGATATATTTTTTTAAAGTCGCGTTTCTTTTCATGACAGTCGAGGTGCGACATGTTGTCTTTCGTAGCCATTTCCCGTATCCATAAGAATCATAGACAGTAAAAGATAAGAAATCCGTAAATCGTAGCAAGCCAGCCAATGCTTGTCAGTAGCCTACTGGTACTCGGTCGGTCCTCAAGATGGCGGCATGACGTAAAAAGTCACATGACTGAAACCCATCTATCTGGATGCGTTTTGATCAATCGGATCGTGGATGAGAGAGATACATTCGTGTTCACACCTGGTGTTTTAATCTCTCTTAGATGACTTCTGTTGTAATTACTCTGTGGGGATGGTCTATGGCTGAGTCCCTCTGCTTTCATTTAAACACCCCTGCTTGTGTTGTTAGTAAATATGCTGCACAGAGCTTATATGTAAAGAATCAAAAATTTGACCTTAAAATCAAGGAAAATCTCAACACTCATATGCTTTTTTAATCTAGACTTGAGAAGGAGCTTGTTTTACCGAAAGTGGTAAGGCATTCCTCTACGTAAGCAATAGGTTCATTTCAAATAGGTTTCAAAACAGTCTTCATGGGACGTTCAGGAAATAATTTTTCCCACCCAACACCCACGCTATTATTTTAGCTTTAGTATGAAATGTTGGATTGCTTGAACAAACTTGGGAAGTGGTTTGTGAAACTTGAGAACTTATGGTTTACACAAAGCATACAGAAAAAGCCTAATTAGTTTTGGTGCATGTTGATTATTTGATGGAGTCCAACTGGTCATGTCAAGTTCAGTTAGGAACACATCATGCAGCTTATAAGGGAAATGGGGGATGTGAAATAATAAAGAGAACAATCAGAAGGTTGTCTCAATATGTAAGAAAAGAGAAGTGTAAATACCTTTAGTGCAAAGGCTTCTGCAGTCTCCCTGCAGGAACGTTCAATCTCAAACTGCACCTCCAACATATCCAATTCCTTGAGCAGTTGAGAAGAAGCTGAAACACGTTTCGCAGAAGAACATTACATTTCTGAAAAGTTCAGCTTTGTTTTAGTTATGTATTAAATATGGTAGTTGAAGTCTCAAAAGACAAAAGATTTTCAGGACGTCTTTCAATTTTGTAGTTTTACTTCTGAATTGATATTTGAGGATACTGTAATAGCAAATGATGGCCACAAATGTCTCACCCTTCTCCATCACTGACAGCTTTTCATTTGCCACATTTCTCTCCTTCTCCAAAATCTCACACTGTACAAGAGATTTTAAAATGAAAATAAATATTCATAAATTAATGGAGTAAAATAAGACAACCTTCTTCACTAAAATATGGAAGAACACTAAGGGACGATACTGTCTGGAGAGAATTATTGGATGTGTTTAAAATAGCTTACTACTATATTTCTGAAAGGCATGTGCATGTTGCGTGAACTATTTAAGTATTCAGTAAAATTGAATGACCTGCTACATTTCCGATAATATACAAAATACAACAGTACACTGGGTATTTTATACCTTAATGCCATACAGTGTTCCAATTGACCTTCTCATTTTAGTGTGAATAGAGAACCTGAAGTAAAATATCTTGCACGTCTTGGACAGACTGTGAAGAATTATTACATTTATGCAGAAATATAAATGTGACCATTTTATTATTAAATATTGAGTATTGTTTCACATACAGTACTATTAAAAAATGTAAGCAGTATACAGTGTTGCCAGTGAACTGGTTTTCCAAACCTACTTAAATTGAATAAAGAAAAATTACCTGAATGTCTCTTTCATCCTCTGAGGCACTGTCCTCCTCCGAATCTGTTACAACAACAGTTGAAGATTTCAGATGGTTTATCTTATTCATAAACTGCTGTATTTTTTTTATATAAAGAAGTATTCATGGAAAACAAGGGGTATATTTGTCTTGTGCAAGTAAATGAATGAATTTCCTTCATAGCTGTGGTTTATAGATTTCAATACATTTATGATTCTCATTTTGCTGCGACTTTGATTATATAATTGCAAAAAGTAAGCTAAAAGCATTAATTTTGTATTATGTTGTTAGGCTTTGCGTACTGAAAAATCGAACATGTATCAACATCTTCTAGAGTTCAGAATAAATGACAATTCGCAAAGAAAAGAGCAATTATCCTACCTGAAATTTTGGAATCTGACCCAAGATTCCACATTGTTTCTAAAACTCAGTGAAAAACTGAGAAAGTAAGCTACAATATCCGATCTTGTAAAGTGCTGCAGTTTGTTTCTGTTTCTGCTGAACTCTCTTTGGCAGTATGTAGAACTGAAACTTTTATCACATCTCTAGTTTTCATCCTTCCCATTTTGTTACGTATACTGGTACAAAAAACAACTGTGCTTTGTACTTTTTGACTAAATGAACAATGTCTCTTTTGAAAGAACAGGTTAACTTAACATGTGAATTAGAGATACTGGCCCATGTGATAGACCAGTCTAAAGCAATGCTTTTGTCTCAGTGGTTCTTTTTGGCATGCCCTCCAAAAAATTTAAATTAAGCAAAACATATTAAAGGGGAAATATCATGAAAATCTGACTTTGTCCATGTTTAAGTGCTATAATTGGGTCCCCATTGCTTCTATTCCCCTAGAAAATGTGAAAAAGATCAAACCTGTAACTTAGTTTTGATAAACCATTTGCTGCAATCATGTGGAAAAAATTGGTAATTGAAATTTGGCTCCCTTGTGATGTCAGAAGGGGATAATACCGCCCCTTAATCTGCACTATCCAACCACGGCACTGCCATTTAATGCAGAGATCAGCTCAAAAGACACACCCAAAAAAACGCGTTTGCCAGATACTCGCATAATCACATGCGTAATCAAAGTTTGCTGTTAAGGGAGTGTCTTGTGTGTATTTTGTGAACATGAGCGGCTCTTTTATTATAAACAATTTTGATGGGTGTGCAGCAGGCACTTATTTTGACAAAACACGTGATGCACGCAGGTTCTCTCGAGGCGCAGAAAACATTTTTTAAAAAGGAGCCACACACATGACACTCCGAACACTTATTTTGAATTAGCACCCCTTGGTTGAGCAGTCACGAGCCGCCACTGGATAAAAGAGATGCTCACGTTTACAAAATACTTGCAAGACACTCACTAAACACTAACCTCTGATTACAAATGACATGAGATTAAGTGAGTATCTGGTTAATGCGAGTGTCACTTTTATCATTAACCCTTTAGACACGTGTGCAGCAGGCACTTATTTTGCCCTTATGCACATAGGTTCAAATGACGCCCCGAACACATATTTTGACATGATGAGCCACATACATATCTGGCTAAATACATGTTGTGACGAGCTTCACATCGTGCACCCTCGAAAAAGAAGTCACCAGCCCCCACTGTTAAATGTATACATTTATTCAGAAATATGTTTTCCTGGGAATGGAACTTATGATCTTTTAAGGAGAGTTTGCCGTTGTGCAGCAAACAGAAATAAACACATACAGCCATACTCTATGTATTTGGACCTGGGATCATAACATTGTATAAAAAACAAAATCTGGAAGTATGTGGAAATAGTCAATTCAACCATAACTTGTGAGTTTCAAATCGTTTTTACGCATTTTAAAACTGGTTAATTGTAATGGTTTTGTCTTGTGTTTTGCTGTCAGGTCTTTTATCTTGATATCATGTTCTGTTTCTAGTCTTTTATTTTGAAATCTTGTCATGTCACACTTCACCATTCACTTCCTGTTTGTCACTATAAAACCGGTTCATTCTCAACATCACATTGCAAAGTATTGTTAGTTGTAACACTGCATTACCAAGCGTTTCTGTCCTTGCCTTGTTTCCTGTATTCTTGTTCATGGTTTTGAGCCTTGCCTGTTTATTTGGATTACGCTTTTGGATTACCCTGCTTGGATTTGTTTGCCTGCCCTTTTGGGATTATATAATAAACTTATCTCCATTTGAATTTGTTTGATCTCTGTCTTTTTGTGTAAGCAGCCCCTTAGTTACAGAATACTTAGCCTTACCAGAATCCAGCAGAGGTTTGCAAATTCCAGCCGGCAATGAATCCAGTGTTTTCTTTGTTTGAATTACCCCAGGGCAACTGCCCGATTGCGGATTACATCAAGGACTTCCTAAATTTATGTTACCAGGTAAACTATAACGATGCTACACTTTATGACACCTTTTATAATGGACTTAATAAGGAATTATGCCTGTGTGTGCCACATTATGCTCTCCCTTCACTGTGGAAGCTGTGGATGAGGAACACCACAGTCCCACAATAACATTAACATCACAGCCAGCTCAAGTCATGCCTGTTTTACCAAAGCCAGTGCTAACCATGCCTGTATCTAAGATGGCCGCCACCATGCCTGTCTCTGTTTCCAACATGGCTGCCGCCTTACCTGTACCTGTACCCAAGATGGCTATCGCCATGCCTACACTTGTTTTTCAGATGGCTACTGTTTTACCTGCACCTGCTGTCCAGAGAGCTGTTACCATGACCACACCTGTCTTCCAGAGGGCCACTGTCATCCCTGAACCTGCTATCAAGAGCCACTTCACAAGATGCCTGTCACACCGAGACACTTCACAAAATGGCTGCCTTACCATACCATACCATGACCGTAGTTTGATGGATGCTCAGTTGATGTCTGTATGGACAGCTAGGATTTTAAGTCCAGTTACGTCCAGTTCAATGGCCCCCTTTGGCGACGGAGGTATGTCCTTTGAATTCTGTGCTTCCTGTATTTGCCATGGCCCTGTGGTGTGCGTGGTCTGTTTTCTGCTCTACTGTTTCATGTGAAGATTCTCAAGCCCATGAATCTAAATCATCTGATACACCCATCACGGCTAAAAGGTTCGAACCTGTGTCCCCTGCACATGCTGCCACGACTTGTAGGTCTGAACATGAGCCTCATACACTAGTGAATCACCTGGTTCCCCTGAGTTGCCTGGTTCCCATGAGTCGCCTGGTTCCCCTGAGTCATCCGAGTCCACTGCACTTTCTTTTATGGCTGAAAATGGCTGTGTATTACTTCTATAGACTGTTTACCCTATCTAAGATGGCTAATTCTGACCTCTTAGCCTGATCCAAGATGGCCGATTCTGAAATCTCTGCTTGTCTTAAGATGGACATTATTGAACTCTTTAAAATCTCTGCTTTTACTGACCTGTTTTTTGCTAACCTGGCTATGCCAGCCTCTCTCTCATCTGTCTCTGTCTCCAGGTCCAGAGCACCACCAGCGCCACCCTGGTTTTCAATGTCTCCTGTGCCTGTTCCCATGACGGCTGAAGCTCCCCTTAGTATTTTTGGGGGGGTAGTACCTGGACGCATGGAGGAGGCAGAGATGTGGCCAAGGTGTCCAATCTTCCACGTCTGCCTCACGATCCTGGCCCAATGCTACACCATGATCCAGGTCCACCATGGCCTAGTCTGCCTCATGATTAGGGTCCGTTCTGGCCACATGACCCAGGTCCGTCCGGATCTCACGGTCTGGGACCACCTCTGTTATCTGTCCATGTCCTGCCTCTGCCTCAAGGCCCTGGCCTACCCACCCACCCACGGTCTCTTTGTTATTATAGTTTTGTCTTGTTTTGTAGGCTCCAGGAGTCGCCCTTTAGAGGGGGGGGGGGGGGTTCTGTAATGGTTTTGTCTGGTGTTTTGTTGTTAGGTCTTTTATTTTGATATCATGTTCTGTTTCTAGATTACCCTGCTTTGATTTGTTTGCCTGCCCTTTTGGGATTTTATTATAAACCTCTCTGCATTTGGATTCTATCGCTCTGTGTTAGCAGCACCTTTGTTACATTAATTTGGCTATTTTTTATTTGTGAGCATTCATATGTTATTTGTGAACATATTCTTTTTTATGTATATTTTATTCTCACAAAAATACACTTAAAGCTCAATTGTTTTAAACAATATTAAATAAAGGCCCGTAACAGTGCATTGTAAAAAAATATAATTTTAAAGTCATTTTAACTTCCTATTATTTATCTTAACTACAGATGAGTTGTTATAACTAATAATATATAGTTGAAATAAGTCAACTTAATGTTATGCGTTGTAGCAGCTCATTTCTAGTCAAGATAAATAAATAGTAAATTGAAATGACTTAAAATTTAAAGCAGCAAGGTAGCAGGCATCTGTGGGTTTTGGGTTGGCTACATTTTTAATATAATCAATAATTGAATATGCATGAATTTATATCTATTGTTCATACAATAAGCTATAGTTAATGAATACACAAACCCCATATTCACCTTTACAGTAGTCAGACAGCATTAGGATTAAGCTTGACTAAAAGATAGGCTGGCCAGGGGGTCAGGGGTGGTTCAGTGGGTCATGTTATGGGAGGGGTCAGAATCATTGAGTGTTTACCCAAACAACATTGATTAAATCAGTCAATATCAGCTGTGCAGTTTACAAAAAAATGAATCAAAAACACTGTTTTTAATAATGTTTTTACATATATAAATGAAACAATACCAGAGAGAGAGAGAGAGAGAGAGAGAGAGAGAGAGAGAGAGAAGGGGAAAGATGGGTCAGAATCAAGAGTGTATGATGCTAAGAGATGTGACAAGGCAGCCTGCAAGATACGAGTGGCCCCCTTAGTGATTCACTGCACTTTACTTTCAAACCCTGGTGATGCCAAAAGGGCAGGTTATTTATAAGAATACTGACACTTTTTATTGTAATAAATACCTGTTCATGTGATATTTTTCCAATATTTTAAACCTTTATTACTTTAAATGTTGTGCTCTATTTGATATTATATTTAATTATTATTATTTAACATCACTGGTCACTGTATAAAGAACAGTGTGCTACAGGAGGACCATGTTGGACCCCCTTTTGCCTTCAGAACTGCCTTACTTATTATTTTGCACAAATTCAGCTATGAACATGAAATGGCATAATTTAGTTACTACAGATTTGTCAGCTGTACATTTATGATGTGAATCTCCTTTTCCACCCATCCATTACAGGGAACTCATTGATATTTCAGAAAGCTGCAAGCAGCTATTAGAAGTTGGGAACATTGTGATTATAGAGGCACATACAGTACATGGTCAGCAACAATACTCAGATACTCAGTCTATAGAAATTAAACAATACTCAGTTGAGGTTAATGGGCCCCCAGTATACTATGAAAATATCCCCAACACCATCAGCAGCGGCACCCTGGAACGTTGATACAAGGCATGATGGATCCATGCATTTATGTTCTTCACACCAGTTTTGACACTTCCATTTAAATGTTGGACCACAAATAAAGATACATTAGCTCAGGCAGTGTTCTTTGTGGCAGGGTGCATGGAGCCTATTCAGACAGCATATTGGACCAGAGGCAGGGTCCACCCTGGATAGATGACCAATTTATTGCAGTGCCTGGCACCAGCAATCACTTTGAGGCTCTTTACACTTGGCATACGTTTTCGTTGTTAATGCCAGGTGTAAACGGTGTTGAAAATGTTTGAGCTCGTTCACTTCGACCACTTTCAACAACATTCAGAGGTATCTTTTTTTTGTTTCTTAATTCTGATGTTCGAACTTGATCCAGTTGATTATGTTTATGTCACAAGGTGACGATCTTTTAGGGGCGGAACCAAAGTTGGGGAAGTTTTGGTTCCGCCCGGAAGGTATCCGCCCGGACCGGAAAGGAAGAACACCGGACTTCCGGTAGCGCCGTAAGAGGGAAAATCGGCGAATTGTATGCACCTGTGCCTAGTTAAGAGGAGCGGTTGGCGATTGGAGGACACGCTAAACAGGGCAGTACTTAAGATCAGTTGTAATCACAGTTTGGGGAGCTTTTTTGGTGTGTATTGAAGCGCTGTGTTGGGCTCGTCTGGTGCGTTGCTGGTGACTGTCTAAACTCTCTCTCTCTCAGGCTGAAGTTGCATGGTTGTGAAGACATCGTGAACCTTAAAGGTTGGAAAGTAAACCGAGCACGTTGTGAACTGAGACAAAGTTAAAGGAGTCGAAAAACGGCGTTGGTGTGAGTACCAAGATTTAATTGGAAACGTATTGTATACTGACCTGCCTTTATACTAGATACCTCCAGGAGAAGGAGGGCGGCCCTACCCCTAAGATAGCGTGGTGGGTGAGCCGAAGGAACACATACCGAAGCAGTCACAACGACGACACTATCAACTAGGCCGTATTATTCATCGTCAGATCCGATTAAAGCGAAGTGGAGGAAGACGGGCGTCCTTTGTGTACACTTGTGTGGTGGGTGAGTCCTTGTGCTGTGGAAACTTTATTTTGACGTGGTGCCGTATATTGCTGTGGATTGCTGTGTATTGCTGTGTGTCTTGTCAGACAAACCCCCGCCTTCACACACTTCGTCGAGGGAGGACGAAGAAGCTGCCGGTCCTAAACTCAGTACATCATATGTTGTGAACGTGCTTCAGGTCTAAAGAAATGGTGCGGTGAAGAGCAGAAGAACTGGCAGATGTGTGAGTAGTATCAGGGGCCATCATTGTGGATGTTTTCAACTGTATAGTAATTGTTGTTGCAGAGAGAGAGAGGTGTAAGAACTCCACCGTCCCGAGGCCTCTACAAAAGGGCGCCCCTGTCCAGTGTTCGATTGCCTAACGGCAGTGAGGAGAGGGCAGCGCTCGGCCCGGCGAGACGGTGTGACGTTTCACCCCTCTGTAACCATCGAGCTAGTCGAGAGGGTTCGCCCCCGACGCCCCGTAGGAACTGCCTACCCTATCTGACGCATCGCAAAGACAAATTGTCGTAAGTCCGCCAGCTTTGATATAATTAAGTACCAACCTCTTAGGCCCGTTGATTTACAGAGACGGAGAACGCACCATACCCGATTGGCACGAGAGGAGCAACACGAGAAGGAATTGAGTGAAACCTGTACTTATGGTACGCTGTGTCCAGTAGAGAGGTGAGAACGAACCCAGTCTAACTAACTGTGCCTCTGTGTCTCAGCTGCTGCCTGTGGAGAAATAGAGAGAAAGAGTGAGCACCACGAAAACGAGCCGTGTGGATCCTGTAACTTACCGTGAGCTGTAGTCAGCGAAGAGGTGAGAACGAACCCAGTCTAATTAACTGTGCCTCTGTGTCCCAGCTGCTGCCTGTGGAGAAATAGAGAGAAAGAGTGAGCACCAAGAAAACGAGTCGTGCGGATCCTGTACTTGCCGTGGGCTGTAGCCGGCGACGAGGTGAGCGTAAACCAGGTCCCATCTAACTGCGCCTCTGTGTCCACATTGTTGCCTGTAGAGGAAGAGAGAGGAAGAGTGAGTGACACGACAAGTAACTGTGTGAGCACGAGTGGAGAAGACGTCATAAGGAGAGCCAAGGTATGCAAAAAGGACATTAATTCCCACACTCATCTCGCTTTGATTTCTGCCTCCAGGAGAAAGAAGGAGGGCGCCACGGATAGTCAAGGCCAGACCGGAGCCTGAGTCCCATGCCCCCTGGTCTATAGTGTCCCGGACCCCCCGCCGCCCCCCACTCCCTGTCATTCACTTGGCCGTGGCCTACCTGAAGGGCAGAGCCAGATTTATTAGTTTTAATTCCCCCTTTCCCGTTTCCCAAGTACATTTTAAATATTTAAATAAATAAAGATTGTTTTATACTTACCTGTCCTCGTTGTTGTCTGGTCATTGGGTTGGCTTTGGGGACCTCCTCGAGGTGGAAGTTGAGAAGGGGCGTGGCTTTAGCCAAATAGCAGCCAGCCCCTGGGTGTGACATTTACATGGGTAAATGTATTTTAAGTTGCTTCCATATGATTGGCTGATTAAATAATTGCACCAATTCAATTGTACCTACTGTAATTGAAGACTATTGATATAAAGAAAATGCTGCGGTTCTATTACCAACAGAGAAAGGTGCCATGCTCAGTAGACCCCTCTAGCACAGGATGTCCCGCTTCTGGGTAAAAGAGCCAATTATCAACCTCGTCAAAAGACTACAGTGTGTACACTGTTGTGAAGCACAGTACCTGAAGCAAATAAAAAAAAACTATGAGCTTATTAAACAAACTTCATGATAATAAATGTCTGCAGACATTGCAAATATTCTTTTGAAGGGCATTGACTTAATATTTAATATTTTAATGTTTAATCTTTACAAATTTATTATAAATTAAAAAAAAACTATTTTATTTACTTTTTGGATGATCCGGATGCAAAACGTACCTGCCACTGATTCAGTTATAAGAGAAGGTTACATCTTGCTGGGTCTCTGTGTTTCTCATTCTTCTGGCTTTTCTAATTTTACTAAAATAACTTTTATCACAAAAAATACTTTAAAAATATTATCTTGCTGCTACCAATTATATAAATGATTAACGAGAGTTATGCTGTTATCGGGTCATTGTCAAAGATAATTTGAGCTTGATGTTCAAATGCAGTTTGACACAAGATCCCAAGGCACCTCATTATTTATGATTCCTGTTTGCCTCTAGGTGGCACTCTGACCTTATGAACAGCAACCTGTTGCTAATGGCTTACTTTTTTGACAGTCAACAAGCAAACAATTACAGCCTTATGTCATAATTTGAACATAACTTTTGATAATATTATAATAATTGGGGGAAAATAAAGAACAGTTACTACCACGATCAATATTTTTTGTTTTTCTGAATTTACTAAAGATGTGTGTTTAAGTAAAATTTCCATCCAAGTACTGAGGATATTTATCCCCAATTCCAAATAAGAACATTGTTTATATTCGCAGAAAATGAAAACTGGACAAATGGACAAAATAACCAAAAAGCTGCAATGTTTAAGACAGTAAATATTTCAAAGGAAAGTTCAATACTAATGTTTTTTAAACAGCTATCATGGCATGCTCTCCGTCTTTCACATTAGGGTTGGATGACTTTATGTCACTCCTGAGGCTAGTTTTTGTTGGAATTCAATATATACTGGAATCGAATGAATGATAAAGCAATCATAAAGAAATGATAATTGAAGCAAAGGGATGTATTATTACTAATATCAAATTATCATTTATAGCGATTTATTTTACTAAACACAGGTCTCACTTACGCATGCAGCATTTTAACCATGAAAAGTAAAGTGATAAGAAAAATTACCTCTAAGCTTGGGCTAAAATCTGACATGTTATTATTTCATTAAAAAGTTAAGAAGATTTGTTATTAATTTTAAACTACATTTCCCTTGAAATAGGCCATATTATATGTGATAGAAGTGTTTAGAGGAAATGTCTTTGGGGTGGTTTCCCGGACAGGGATTAGGTCAAGCAAGGACTTGGTTTTAGTTTAATTAAGAAATATAGTTTTTAAATACATGCCTTACTAAAAATATTATTGGTGTGCATTTTATGGCAAAACAAAGGGCACTGATGTATTTTAAGATATGTCAGTGCAAGTGTTTTTCAGTTTGGACAGCTCTTACATTTATTTAAGTTTAGGACTAGTCAAATCCCGGTCTGGGAAACCACCCCTAAGTGTTTAATTTTTACAAATTATGCGGTTTTGGTAAGGCAGTACTTATGTACTACCCATTATTAAATGTGATTCAGAATAGAGATTTTTGTCTTGCACACAGTGGCACAGACAGTATGTCAGTCTGGAAAGAGGCGATGGATGGGACAGAGGAAGGTCTAGACAGCACATGATGGCACAAAGACAGATATCCTCTGTTTCTCAATGATGTCTTCTTAGGAAACAGAGTCTGGCACAAAGTGGTACAGTCACCAGACAGCTGTGTCTCATGGGAAATGTGAGTGAAAGCGAGATATAGAAACTGGGATGGAAGATGAGAGCACTGGGAAGAGAAAACTGGGAGCAGTTTTTTATATTAACTGGAAGAAAAGATGTCCTAGAAAATCCTAACTGTTTAAAGTCTCAATGAAATTAAAATATAAAAACTGTAATTTTTTTGGAAAATTGTTGTATATGACTTATCTGTGAGCTTCATTAAAAAAAAATCATATGCCCTCATAATCATAAACGCAAATCTCCCCTTCTTGAAACCATCTCTCTTGACTTCCCGTCATATGTTATGGCACATGGGTGGCGTCTAGGAAAAGAACACAGCGATTCTAAAATAGCAACATGACCCAACTTCAAACGATCCAATGCCCAGCCCTACCTTTTATCACTTCACTCAGATATACGTCACCACGGGTAAAATAAGACAAGCGCTTCTTCCGTTTCATGGCGACTTTAGATTTTTCCTGTGGTTACAAGTTTTTCCCCTATCCTCCACCTGTTTTGGTTCATGTTTAAGCCCCTTACCTCTGTCTCCACCCCCATCCTGACATTCATTCGATCAGCTTAAGGAGGATATAGCTCTGTATCAGCTACAATATCTAGTATTTATTTTCTTTATTTCTTGATCTCATCATTTTTCTGTCCACCGGCTCCTAAGATTTAGTTTTGACATGTTTTATCCTTGTGACAAGTAATTGTAAATTTTTATTGGCAAAGCGTAGATAAAGACAACAACAAAACAGTAGTTCACAACAACTTAAACCCATTTATTCTCCAAAGCTGAAGGGTCGCAGGAGGGCTGAAGCCTACTTCAACAACTTGGACAAATGCCCAGGACCAACAGTACAAACGCTAAACAGTATATATGTTGCATTGTTTTTGAATGATGCAGATATAAGTTTAAAATGTAAATCAAATAGCACAATAATGAAATTCTTTGTATTGCAGTACTGATACAAATGATACAGTATTGATACAAATTCAGTTTTATGAGGTGGGAGGGTTGTTAAGTGTACTTGAAAGTGAAAGATAAAATGGATTACATTAATAATTGCTTTTAATATGTATAAAGGTCTTTAAAATAGATGATTACTACAAGGGCAATAGTAATATCGGCCAAAGGTTTGTAGAGAGAAACATCATCTCTCTCTCCCCCTCATTCTCTATTGGGACTCCCTTAAACCTCCATTAATTCTGACATGCAGAACCAGTGATGCCGTAAGGGTCAGGACCCCACACAGCAGGGCTTTAGTCCGGCATAATCACACATCTGCGTGCCAGAGTCCAGCGCTGCCCACTGAGTTTCCCTTCCTCTTCACTGCAGCTCCACTGCCCTGCATTCAACACGCTGACACCCTCCAACACCCCCGAATCAGCCAAAGCTGAACAACTGTCTCACCGGCTTTCAGATCTACCTCAAACATGCAGGAATAAGCACCAGTACTAATTGGGCAGCTGTGGGCTGTAGGAAAGGACACATTTATGTCGTTCTGTTTCTTCTTTGTGCATGTGGTTAGCTTACACACAATCTTAACATTTGTTTACAGTTTGTCTGTTTTGTAAGATTATAGGCAAATGAATGCCAATGAATAATTCTACAATGAAACATTTTAAAACATTTTATATGGCTAGAAATAATCTATTTTCCCATTGTTTCTTAATTATCTTCATTTTCATAAATATGCTTTGCAGAAGACAGGGAGCATTGAGACTTTTACGGACCATGTCTGTCCATTCAATAAGACCAAACTGTTTTGTAAAGTCTGACAAGAGAGATAATGTGTTGTTGACCAAATCACTTGTGAAAATGCAGCCACCTGCATTTTTATCAACTTTACCAATTCTGTGTTGGGAGGGTTTATTCAATATGTTATTAACATACTACTCATACTTTTTACATTATTATGTTCAATTTTTTAAAAAAAAATATCTTTTTTTTTCTTTTACATTTATTGATTAATTGTGAAGTGTCTTAAGTGATTTCCTTAAGGGAAGTTGGTGTCAATTTAATAGATTTAATAGCGTCTCTTTTATCATAAACCCTTTAGATGCATCTACAGCAGGCACTTATTTTGACAAGACACGTGATGCATACAGGATCACTAGATGGGCAGAGCACATATTTAAAAAAAAAAGGAACAACACACACGACAGTCTACGTAGACCCTGTCCCAAATGGCGCACTTCATGTGGACTTTCGGTCTCGTGGACTTAAATTGCGCGTGCTCGCTTAAGGACGATTTATAGTCTTGCGTAGGTCCTACGCCGTAGCTGGCGCGCACCTCACAAAATTTTTAACAGCGCATCAGATCTACGCGGACCGCAAGCGCTGTGATTGGTCCACCAGAACCCCTCCCGTCAGGTAAAAAAAACTGCGTCATAGGTATTTCCGTTTGTGACGATGAAAACAAAGATGAGCCAAGTTGAGGAGTGATTTAACTCAAACTGCATCAAAAGTCGCTGTTTATTTACTTCCATCATTGCTGGTCTTCTCAAATTATACACAACAAGTTGCTGTTTCTTCTTCGTTTGTCGGTTAACTTGCTTAGCTTCTTCTTCTGTGACTTCTGCTGCTGCTACTGTGGTTACACGCGTGATTACTGCCTACCAGCGGTCTGCGGGTGTGTTTGCACGCGACGCAAAAGTATAAATGAAAACCGACGCGGAACCTACGCCGTCGCGGCTACGCCGTAGGACCTACGCACGACTATAAATCGCCCTTTAGTCTACGAGTCCATAGGGTGTCCCATCTGTCATTTTTACGCTTCGAAGTGGGCTCATCAGCAACCCCTTTGCCCCCTTGATGCAGTCTTCAGCGAAGCCCGCACTGCAGTCTTCAGCGAAGCCCGCACTGGAGCAAGCTTTGCACACTTTACCAACACAGAAGTCTTTGCGAAAGAGCAATCAGACCAATCAGATGATGGAAGGGAGGAGTTCACACTGACAGGGCAACTTCTCTTCCTAATTCCGGCGTGACGCTCAAATTTTTGTCTCAAAATACATCTCCGGTGCACCCACATGGACTCGCATCAAGGGTCTCTAAAGTCTGCACTACATGATGTCATCCAAGTGTGGACTCTGAGGAGGACCACAAGTCCGGAGTGTGCCATTTGGGACAGGGCTGTACTTGTTGTGATGAAATTCGCATCAAGCACCCTCGAAAAAAGAAGTCACCGGCCGCCAATGCTACTCATACTATTTTAGTAGTAGTACTGTACCCTGCATAAAATAATTTACCTAGTTTTACAAACAAATTAAATGTATTTTAGAGATACTAACTGCAGAATACAGTTTTAATATAGATTACTGTTCAAATTTTTATTTATTATTTATTTAACATATTGCGTTTTTATTTCTTCCATTTCCGTTATTTAGTGAGCAGTAGCTCATGTGATACTTTATCAATAATTTGGAGTCAATGTAATTGATGTCCGAACCGGATAAAAAAGCCTGCTCTCACTGTTAATAATAATAATACATAACTTTCAAAAACACAAAATAAAAAATAAATGCTGAAGCGTACAATGTAGACCTATTTGCAACATTTAATCGTAGCATTATTACATTTTTACAGATACAAAAAGATTTACAAATCTTTCATACCATGAAGATTGCTGTATAATTTCCGTTTAACCATTTCATCAAAAATGTTATCACTCTAACCCTACCCCAAACCTTACCCTAAACCCAAACCCTTTTTAAACAAAAAAATTAATGTCATGCATTATTTTTGTATCCTGCAACGTAATGGACAGACACTGTATGAAACTTTTAGAAACAATAGTAACAATATAGCATTTAAAATATATTTTACGCCGCTAATACAGTCCCACCCCTAAACCTACCCCAAACAGTTTATTAAAATCATGTACTGTTAGAAATAAAAAGCATAACAGACAGACAAGTGTTATCACACAATTTTTTGTAAAATGCCAAAAGCAGTAACAAAAGTACTTAAAATGACGATGTTGTGCAGCCACGGTCCTCTCTGGAGTATATGAAGTACAGAGAAGTATTAAAATCTTAAAATAATCCCTGTCCGGGAAACCACCCCATAGAGCTTAGTCTTGTTTAATATTATATAATTATCTGAAAGTCATGAACAGTTCATTAGGTAAATGAGTGAACTGTCTTAAAAAAGTCTGAAAATACAACTTAAAACATGTCAGTAATATTGGTAAGAAACCCCAATGCCCACAATTTTAATATTTATGAATCAGAATATGTACAAATATTTACGTATGTAAAGCTGTTAATATGTATATAATTAACATATTAGTTGTGCCTATACATATATATTATATATGTAATAATCACATCACAGCAGATTCCCTTCACAAACAACCAGAGTCTCAACTTAGAACACAAGATTTCTCTCGTGGTCAAGCGTGACGTCACATATACATTTACATTTAATCATTTAGCAGATGCTTTTGTCCAAAGCGACTTACAAATGCGGTAAACAATAGAAGAAATTATTCCAACACAAGAACAGCAATACATAAGTGCACTGGAAATAGTCTCATCAAGTCCAAGGGTTGGTTAGTAGTTTTTTTTTTAAAGAAAAATAAAGGAAAAATAGAGAAAGATAGTAAGTCCTATATTAGGAAGTGAGGTAATGGTTTTTAGCCGATTCTTAAGGACAGCTACAGAGTCAGCAGTTCGTATCGCGATGGGCAGATCATTCCACAGTTGTGAAACAGCTCCTGAGAAGGTACGCACTAATGTTCAGAGCAAACAAACATGACGGACGACAGGCATGAAATTGCATTAATACTGCTTTTTACATCTCTCATGTCCATCTCACTTTGCACAGTGCCTGCTGTAGCATGACTGTGGTTGTTAGGCTTTTGTCTTTCATTAGCTCACTTTCTGATTGGGTATCGCTTTGTTCAATGTGACAGATTACAGTACAGCATGTGTGCACATTTGTCCTTGCGGTTTTACCCATACAACAGGATTACTGATCGTAAATATTCAACATGTTGGGGGGCAGTTGTAGGCTTATGGTTAGAGTTGTGCTTGTAACCAAAAGGGTGCCGCGTTAAAAGACTTGTAGTGCGTTTGTTCTCTACTCACTGGGATGGGTTAAATGCAGAGGTCACATTTTGAGTATGGAAAAACTTGACTTGACCGCCATGCTTCTGGGCAAATTCAATTCCTAAAACTCCTAAATTCAGCCTGATTATCTGTTAGTGAGTGGCAGCCTTTACTACGATCATATGGTGATACATATCATTACATCCCTATATCTTTCTATTGTCACTTAGTTTGGTATACAATGATATTAAGCAAAAGCATAAAGAGCCAATAACTGTTAATGAACTGAAACCACCACATCATATTCTGTCATACTCATACTCAGTCAGCCTCCCAAAACATCTTAAATTTTCGGAATGGCTCTTGTGTCTTCCCGCAGTGGCCAAATTGTGGCTCTTGGCTGTTAGTGCCTGCCAGGCTTTCTTTCCTCTTTGTGGCCTGCACAAAGGGGGCCGTTGCCCTCTCGCAGGCTACGTTACAGTCTGTCACATGAGGCAGACACTCTAGTCCTGCCGCGCTTTATTTGCTGTGGCACTACAGATTACTTCCACAGTCTATGTCTGCACTGCACATCCAACTCAATTAGGGCCTATTAGTTTATCCCCCAGGTCTCTATATTGCCCCCCTCTCCTTTACTCGCTGCATCCTTTTCCTTAGTTTCTCAGCCTTGCTTCCACATTCTATTTACCCTACAAGCTTTTGACTGGTCATCTGCTTTTGATTTGTTCGTTTTATCTTGCCGCATTCACTTACTATTTGATTTCTTTCATTTCCCAAGAAGTTCAGATTGTTTCTGCCTTCCACATACCTATTCCTCCTGCCCGCTTCCAAGACCACAAAGATGAATATAGTAATATACACATGGGGTGGTTCCCAAACTTGGCTTAACCTAGTTCCAGACTAAAATGCAAACTCCTAACTTAAAAAGGCTTGCATTGACATATCTTAAATTACATCAGTGCCATTTTTTCGTCTCTATATGCACGCCAGTATATTTAGTTAATTGTAAAGTGTGAACATACCAAAACATGAGCTACAATTTTTGTTAAAAATAGCTTGTATAAAAAAGTGTTTTAAGGCTGTAGTCAGATATTAGTCAATGACGAAAGTATTTTGGCTCTGGCAACCCCCCCATGCACCGCCTATGGATGCGCATCACTGCTCCCTGGCATGATTTTGGACTCCATTGTGTGGCTTTCATTGTCCTTTCAGCCCCAAAACTTGCAGTATTTCCTCTAGTTCACTGCACGCCCCTTTTCCTTGGCCTCTGCACACCTGGTCCTGGCAAATTAGAGCCCTGATGAGCAGGAGAAGGGAGGGGGTTGAGTTGGGTTTTTAAGCATTCCGACAGAGTAAAAAGTTAATGATGCCGCTTCTGCAGGAATATTGGCAGGAAAAAATGTGGAACAAAAAACTGATACTGGTGCCAGCAAGCAGCAACAAAAGAAACACTAAACCGTAAAATGTGCAAAAAGGTTTTTGACTTCTGTTTTCTGAACCTCTCCTTATTTACTGTTGTATGACTTATAAACTTCATTTTCCAAGCATAGCTGTCTGGTCTAAAATGTAAATGACCGCCTCTGAAACAAAGTTTTGCAAAGAATTAATCAAGACCAAAATCAACTTGTTTCCCTCAATTATTCTTTCATGTAAATAATCAAAATTTGCACAACACTTTTCTCTACTCTTCTCTAGCTCTCTCTTTTTCCTATAATAAAAGCCATATGCCCGCCTTCTCTACAGGGTCTAATCTGGCCTGACAGCTTCCTCTCATAATTGGTGCTAACACCCAGATGGACGGGGCTCTAATTTGCTGTTCCCAATAAAGAGAGGCGGCGGAGGGGCGGCGGGAAGGGGGAAGCCTTGATTTGTTGGTTATAGATACAGAAGCCATAAACACCCCAGGCCTCTGGGCCGACAGTTTGAGTAGGCTTTTGTTCACACATTCATTGAAAAGAAGTCCTCCTCCCAACACTCTGCAGTTCATGACACACTCTCTTGCTTACACAGACTTACAATAGATTTGTCTTTTGTGTATTATTTAAACTTTCCTCCAAAAGATTTCAGTAGCTGTAGCAGCATTGACATGCATTTATTTGTGTGTGTGTGAGTGTACACACGCAAGGATGGGTGGCCATAATTGAAACATTGTTTTTAGGGCAAATGCATGACCTCCATCTATTAATGAGGTCACAGGGAATAAGGTCTGGGTCAATGGTCAGATAGGCAGATGATCTGAGGTGTACCTCTAATTCAGGACCAGAATGTAATGCTGTCTATCCACTTTACATTTAGAACAGAGTTCTGAATAGGTACTTTTAAATGTCTGTATTTTTACTGGGGTATACGTAGACTTTAGAAGTATGACGAGATTTCGTGTGATGAAATGCTGGCCGTTTCTCAATGGTAGATACTCTTATTACAGAATATAAACAATTATAAAGTTTACTATTATATTTAGTTAATCATAAATTGTTGTAAAATGCTTATGACTTGCGAATGTAATGCTCAGTTAACTAAAATTAACCAGGCTTGATGACGTATACAACCTGCATATGGGACCTCCAGAGGATGCAGCTTTCTGCTTGAGAAATGGTCATTGTCTCCCGATATAAGTATAATGTTAAGTTTGTGGCAAAACCTTTTACAGTGCATGCATTATATTATGTCTTTAACTCCATGTGCATTTATGTTTGGGTTTCCAATAATGAAACTTGGCTGTAATAGCCTGTTTAATGTTTGTTTGCATAAAACAAAAAAAAACTGATTGAGAATCTTTCAGAAGCAGGTTTAA
The DNA here is from genome assembly GCF_030506205.2 of Paramisgurnus dabryanus. Taxonomy (NCBI): domain Eukaryota; kingdom Metazoa; phylum Chordata; class Actinopteri; order Cypriniformes; family Cobitidae; genus Paramisgurnus; species Paramisgurnus dabryanus. The sequence continues at coordinate 10,163,363 of NC_133338.1, read as the reverse complement.
TTTAATGTGATACATACAGTCTACTAGGGGTGTGATGAGACTCTTACTCCATGAGCCGAGACAAGAGATTGCGTTCATGAAAACGAGAAATATTGACTTGTGTAGCTTCATGCTAAAAGTTCCGCCTTGTGGTCAAATGCATTTCTGTTGTGTTGTGGCTTGATTTTGTTGTATCATGCATTGATTCCGTTATGTTGTGACTTCAACCCATTGTGTTGTGGCTTTATTTAGTGGTGTTGCGGCTTGATTCAACTATGTTGTAATCTTACATTTCAAAAGTTTTTCTGTGAAGGGCTGAATCAAAGTTTTCAAGCTGAACATGCATGCAGGGATGAAACAATGGATCTCTCTCAATATATCAACATGGCTGTTAAATTAGACAATCCAACAACTCAAAGTGCTTCAAGCCTTTCCACCTCTGATTCCATTTCCTAGTAATTTAAACCATGAACAATGAGATGCCATGCAAATACTTGCCCAAAGAGTGCAAGTGACATTGGCATGAAAGGTAACTAGGCCATCAGTGTGCTGGACTCCCCAATAGTCCCCAAAAGACAACCATTGCTTTACAAACAAAAATAAGTAAACTTCTCTATTACACTACCAGTAACAGTTGAGTATATTAACAAACTCTATATTGACTTTATACACAAATCTGTTCCAAACAGAAAGAATTTTATTATATCTACAGTAATATCTGCATCAAGAATCAAATCATTTTGGATCATCCATTGTTAACCATGCAAGATCACTATGAGGTGAACTCAACAATTGGTCAAGTTATTGTCATCAGCACTGCTTTAAATTACTCTGTTTTGTCACTACAATAATTGAAAGCCCCAACATTTCAGTTTAAACCAAGAGAAATCTGCAGAATTTGAAAACGTTTTCAACAAGGCCAAAGCAACCTAACTTCCCCTGCATTGTCCATGGGGTTGTGTTGTTGATGTTCTGCCCATTGTTTTTCCATCCATTAGCAGGGTTTATCTATTATCACTCCTGAGACTTAAGCTATGGAGAATTATGCCAAAGACTAGACCGAGTTCCAGAGACTCGAGGAGTATCTTGTTACACTCATGTTAGGGTCCACCAAAGACCTAATAATGACATTCCTAGACTCGGTAAGCCTGCACATAAATTTAAACATTAGTTTCCTAAGCAAAGCTCCGAAAGTGGGAACATTACAATTCACAAACATCTTGCTTGCACTTTCCCACCTTGGGCACTTCAACAAAATTCTAAGAGCATCATTATATGCCACCTTTATTTTATTCATCTTTCCTTTACTATGGCGACACCATAGATGTGCTGTGTAAAGTGGAGTACAGTAAGCTCTAATGTTTTGTTGTAGTACAGATACCTACTACCATTAGTTGCTTCTGCCCTGGAACAAATGTGTGAAGCTTGCATTTTAACCAGATAACATCTATAAAGCACATACAACCTGATTTATATCAGAGAGGGAGATAAGTGGAATTCAACACTAGAGGGTACTATGAATATAAGGTAGTACTGTTTAGCCTTGCTAATGCACCAGTTGTATCAATCCTTCATAAATGAGATTTTCCTTAACGTCCAAAATCTGTATTATCTTCTACATATATTCTTTTTTACTTACAGACCAAAGGTCAACACATTCAACATGTTAAAACTGTTCTTGCTCAGCTACAACAAAAGTAATTGTTAAGGCAGAAAATAGTACCACTTTTCTAGGATACAACATCAGTCATCAAGGGGTAAAGACTGATCTGTCCAAGGTCAAGGCAGTAATCTTGGTCATGCAACAAATAAAGAATACAAAGATTCAAGGACTTTCTATAGATGATTCATAAAAAACTGTAGCATCGTCGTCGTTGACTTTCCTCTTGAAAGGAAAACCCAAGCACTAGAGGAGTGAAAACTTTGGCTGGAGGAGATGGCTCAATTATTTTCTTTCTTTATTTATTTTTTCTTCACCCCATTTCAGCATCTGTGGATATATTCATGTTGAGAACCGGTTAATCCATACACAAGTTAATCCACACAAGTTGATCCATACACAAGCTGGGGAAGGAGTCCCTGAAGTAAACCCACCCTGACACGGGGAGAACAAGCAAACTCTACAAAGAAAGGCCACCTGACCTACCCAAGGCTCCAACCAGGGACCTTATTGCTGTGAAAACTTTTTTAAGTTATAATAGACCACAAGAATTTAAAAATATATTAGAAGTGCCAAGCACCTGAACGACATGTATGATGTCATTGTTCTTTATTCCAGTACACATATATTGCAGTGCCCAGGGAGCAAGTAGGGGTAAGGTTCTTTGCTCAAGGGCACCAGAGTTGATCCTGCCTTATAAATCGAACCCTTTGGGTTACAAGACAGACTCTCTAACATTAGGTCATGACTATTGGTCAGATATACCCTAACAGTGCCAGCTAAGGTCTTAAATAAGATGTTCACCTTATTAAGATTATGTAGTTTTAGGAGGGCCCCAGTTAGAGATGATTCTCTTTTACAGAATGTAGAAATAGAGGCACCAACCACCTTGTTTATTGTATACTGGTAGCCAAAGTGTCTGACATTAGAGCTAAACTAAAAGTGTTGGCTAATGCTAATGATTGTTATTGATGTCAACACTAATGATACTAGACTCTACCAGTCGGAGATCCCTAAAGATAACTTTAAAGAGGTGTGTGAACTTGTAAAACACTGTCAAAAAATTGAATATGTTTTGGTCTCCACCCCGTCTATCAGGATGAAAATACTTAAAATACTCTATCCTAAACTATATTTAAAAACTGCCATGCTGTTTTTATTTGCTTTTTTGTGTTTTATTTGTCTCTATTTTATGTGAAGCTGCTTTGAAATGATGAACAATTGTAAAAGCGCTAAAAAAAATTATATTGAATTGTTTTAAAACTGTCTGCAACATGTTTTTAACTCGACTCCGATACATCAAAGAGTGATACACTGAAACAAATTTAAAATATATATAATTGATTTAAACTGTATGGAATATATATTGGCATATATCAATAGTTAAATCAAGTTAATAGATGGTTGGCACATAGTGCTGAAAGCATGGTCAACTCTTATATTGTTTAATGGTAGATTTCTTATTATCTAAAATGATATCCAGATCGCCCTTCCATTAATCAAACTGAACATTTTAAAAGAAGACATAGCATGGTCACACCAAACCCACACTATACCCCATAGTGGAAAATAAACCTTTCAGATATTGTTGTGTAATGTGCAGTAGTGCATTTCATTGCAGTGAAAAGCTAAAATGAATATAGAGATACAAGGTTTAATTGGTTTTGAACAAATGTTAAGGGACACAAAGCCAATTCATGGCATCTTTGTAGGAGTGAGATGAAGAAAAGCAAAATACATAAAAGACCAAATCGTCCTTGGGTTTTATAGTTGCACTACATGTGTAAATTGAGGTCACAGGGTCTAAAAAGATGGGTTTGGGTGAGGAATTGGCTTGTTCTCAAAGAAAAGGTGCAATAAACATTTTATTCACCACACTGATGTTACCATTTGCTGAAAGCCAAATAATAACACAATATTTTACTGAAACTACACAGATTTTTGTCAGTTAATGTCTATAAATCTTAAAAGTGACAAAAAATATCAAATATAAAGTATTATATATAAATGTGGACTTTAAACACATATGGAAGTATCTACTTTTTGGAAAGATAAAGATGTTTCAATAATTTTCTCTAAAGACATAATGCCATACGATTATAATTTAGATCATAAAGTGAGTCTTAAATTTTAAATTCTGATTTGATCTATGCAATCTGATCTATTAACTTCTTGTATGTCAATAATAGACACATTTGAGTCAATAAAAAGAGCAATGAAATTTTTACTGTGTATTAATCCTAACGCCAATTGGGGTTCTATAATTTTTTGGTTAACATGCAACACATGAATAATTATGGAACAGCTGTGAACCAATGAGATTTTGTGTGTATGTTTCAGTATCATTTAAGTGACTGCTTTAGTAAAATACTCCTTATTGTGCCGACTACTTTGTGTATTCAGTAACACTTGAGAAAATAAGCTGTTTCCTAAATCCTGATATTCACCGTTCATTACAGAGTTTTGATGTCCCTTAACAATGTCTTGTTGTGAAAGCTCTCCCTTCCTCTTGTTTTTACCAGGTGCTGCCCCTCGTTTTAATGCCATCATGCCCTCTTCATCTCTCTAGGAAGTATCTGTGTTGTTGAACAAGCAGCTGTCTTTATTCAAACTCAAGCGTTTGTTACACCTTCTTGTTCCCTGTGAATGGGCCTCTGGTTAGGAGCGGGTTGAGAGGGTTGAAGATAATAGAAAAGATTCTCCCATGAACCAAACCTTCAATCCAATCAAAATGCAATAAAACATGTATACATCTCCTGTGCCCTAATGAACCACATAAAGTTGTTTAAAGGGAAACAGTAAAAGAACACTTTCCTTCCCCCATGTCATTATGAATAACTGAATATAAATAGATAAACTAGGAACAAGTAGAAAATTTGATAAACAATACATTTCAATGCATAACCCACAGCTACGTATGAAGATGCCACAAAATTAGATAATGATATTATGTTCATCATATGTTTATCAAATCGCTTCAAATCCGCTAAAATGAATAGTTCACCCAAAAATGAAATTTCTCACATAATTTACTCACCCTCATGCTGTTCTTAACCTGTATGAGTTTCTTCATTATTTTGAAAAATATATTTCATAAATGATAGCAAGCACACAGTTGATGGTACCCACTGACTTCCATAGTATTTGTATCTGCTAAAAGCATATTGTTAAGCAAAGATCTCAAAGTGCATGAAAAAAATGTAAAACGACTCAGGATCATATTCAAACTTGTGTCCCTTGTGAGTACTTGGACCTGAATATAACGTAACTGAATATAATGTACAGTAGCAACCGCATCTCATCTCCCTCTAATGTATGGTCCAATTTCTTCATTTGTACTTTTTGAATTCTGAATTTTATCATTCTAGATGCATCTTTAGTGATTTCCAACTGTTTACTGTCTGTTAAAGAAGTGGAAGTTTTTACCAAAAAAGCACACAGTCAGTCAAATTTGTTAAATACCAATGAAATAACTAAAGTGATATTTATGAAAGTAAACCATATCAATTACAGACTAATAACCTTTTCATTGCCATTAAAGTTTTACTGAACCTTGAATTAAAATTTACTGAACCTAAACATAAGAGCCTTGAAAAAATGCTAATTTGTCAGATGTACTTGCCTCTGAACTCTTCATATTAAGTTAATGCAAGTTATGGCTTGGGTTCCTATTACTCTGCTCTTGACTGAATAACTTAAGTTGCCTTATTATACCTGCTCCCGATGCTAAACTCACAGTATTCCTTGTAAAATAAAACAAAACCTTAATTTTGGGGGTGAGGAATTTGGCTACTGAACTTGTAACTGAACTGATAGTGGCTACTGAACACACTGAATGTCTAGTGAAAACCACAACTGGCCACTAAGCCAAAACCATTCACACTTGCCCAAGAAGCCTATGAAGGCATTATTTGAGGAATGCAGTATTATTCTTTAATGGCATTGTCGGCCACTTGTGTGAAGTATGTCAAAACAAGCAGCCTTCATCTTTCTTCAGCTGAAAAAATCGGCTCATGTTAGGGGCTCTGGCAGGGCCCAGGGGTCTTCCTGCAATTAACCCTTCTTGCACCCCTTTGCATTCTTTTATCCCTGGTCCCAGTCTACCTTCTCCCTGACTAATACAGAACCTTCACAGCTGATCCATGTCTCCCCATCAACCCGCCCCTGACCTTTGACCCTGCGCACCTCTTGATGGGTCACATGACTCGTGCAGGTGTGGAGAAGACCCCGGCCCCATCAGTCCCCAATTAGTGACCCTAATTAGTGATGTAACCTCCTGCAGGGTCACTGAACAGGGTCTAGGGAGTATAGACAGGCAGAGAAAGAGGAAGGTATTAAAAGAGAAAAGAATTGGAAAGAGGGAGGGTGTCAGTTGTACAGTGATCCGTGGTTAAAGGTTTGAAGACCAGGACCAGCTAAAAAGTGGTTTACACTGGTTGCCAGAGAAGGCAAAATACAATAATGCAGTTGGTTGTCTTGAAAGATGGAGATTGTTTAATGGGGCTTTGTGTCAGTGTAACATTTCAGATTTTTTATAACCATTCTATCAAAAATTAATGCAACAGTAAAATGCTGTTTTGTTAATATAATTGTTAAATATAATATAATATAATATAAAAGTTCACGGATGGACATTTGATTTTTTTAGGGGGCACAAATGAGATCTATTGAAGCAGTCTAAACACACATCGCAGGACTCGACATCAACACTTGTCCACTTATCAGGGACAAGTGGATTTTTTTTAAAAGGCCAAGTGAAAGAGAATTTTACTTGCCCGACCGGACAAGTAGCCTGGCTGGTTAAAACACCAATAACAATCACCAAAACACGATAATGATTCTGCATCCTTTAGTCTCAATGGCGACCACCGAAAGTGCATAATGTAATTACGCTAACAAGGCTGTGCTGCCTCTCGTGAAGAAAACTAAATAAATGTGCGCAGTAAACACAAAGTGAGTTAACAGTGTGTTAACAAAGTGAGTTCAACTCAGTTAACATTCTGGGGTAAAAATGTAGTTTTTAATAACATGAGACAGTTAAAGGTATAGCGGAAGATTTTCCCGAATTTTTGAAAAGAACCGCCCATTTAAAAAAAATGCACATGCACAACACATTTCCTGTTCCCGAGAGGGAATGCCTATTACACGTGTGCACAAGCTTGGATAAAATTTTACTAGTACTAGCAAAGATTTTAAATGGATTTCTTCAAATAGCATACCAAACCTGTCGAGTAGAAACTTCGCGACATCAGTGGAAAGCCCAACCTGTGCTTTTAGTGCACTCCAGCTTGTGAAACATTCTGGTCTCGTTTCTTTCTTTAGATGCCTTTCTCTTCTTGTCATCCAATGTCGTAGACACTTTTTCTCCTGCGACCCTCAGACATTTTGAAAGAACTCGGTGAGAATGACGAAATTCAATGAATGGCTGAAATCGTAGCTCACCACACATATACAACCTAATGTGAGCATGTGCAGAAAGCAAAAACTACATAGGGACGAGCATGTACGACGGCCTAACGTAAACATATCACCAGAATGATTGACAACTAGGAGGACCAATAGCCTTGATGATCCACCCGGTAAAAGAAAATCCTCTGCAGTACCTTTTAGCAACATCACATCACAATTGAAAACATATTGGTTATGAAACACAGATTTCATATGATAGTTCACTAAACAAGTAATTACAACTAACGTAAAGCGGTGGCGCTATGCTTAGCAAACAACCAAACATTTCCGAGCTCACTATCGGCAAACCAATCAAATACGTTAAAATATATATTTTTTAAATTAGACCAAACAAGTTTTTATTTTTATTCAGGAGTTCAGGTGAAGGGAGGCTGCAGGTTTGTCCAGGGCAGGCACTAGTGACTCACAGGGCTGGCCAGGCCCCTAGTGCCTGCCCATGGTGCCGGGACTGTGACTAGATGAGGATGTAGTTTTTCTTACCTCCCTTAAACTCATCATCTTTCCTTTCTGCTTCCCTTTCCCTACTTTGCACAAAACATTTCTGATGTCCATCTACAGGAGCCAACAGTTATTGAGTCGAAATAAGATATCATTATATCATTACCATTACAAATATTATATCATTATGATTTTGTCATGTTTTCATAAGCATCAGTTGCATCATCTGGACGTTTGTGCATAGACAGGTCACTTTTACAAGCGTGAATTGGGTAACTACGTTGCATAGTTTTGTTGGTGACGCGATTAGCAATGTAAATTAATAAACTGGCGAGTAAACTGATAAAACTTGAACTTGAGATTTACGGTATGGCAGATTTACACTGGGGCACATGCCCCTAGCAATAGGGATCTAGCATCAGACCTAAAAATACACATCAGCATGCCTCCAAAAATGGTAAAGGATTTCAAACTCTGCTTCAATATACAATTATACATAGAGATAATTTCATATGAGATGACTAAAGATGTCTAAGAGAAAATTGTTGCTATCACTTTAGCCCACCATTTTTACCACCACACAAATTACCAGGCCACCCATCCAGTCTCTATGCCCCCATCAGTCCACTCCCATGAAGAAAAGATGCCAATCATTTTAATTGGCACCCTGGAGTTAATTGTCCCAGCACGTCTCCGAAAGAGAGACCAGCACTGGCTGGAGACAGAGGGGGCTAAACATGTGTTGAAGAATATTGTGTGCTCTTGTTTATCATTTCCCCAAAAATTACTGTACCACCAAATCTGTTTTCCAGAATATGAACAGAGTGCTGTTGTTTTACCTATAAATACTTTAAACTTTAATTTAAACTGCTAAAGAAAAAGGATGCCCTTCTGCTCTTAAATGAATTATGTGGTCATCCCAATATTAGAAACAAATCAAAACTTTTACTTAAAACCAGTGTTCGAATTTTGTCAAAGTTTATGGAGGTCCCCTAGCTAAGCACCCCCCACCCAACCACAACCCCAATCTTTAAAGGAGGTCCAGGACCACCTCAACCCCCCCTCAATTCAAACACTGCTTAAAACAATAATTGTAATACATAGATGAGACTGAGGATATGAAAAGTGATAAGAAAGACACAGGAGAAATAAATAACATAGACATATATTTATATGCATATGAATAAAAACACATGTACATATTTGTACAATATGTTGGCTTTTTAGCCAAATAAGAAAGGCTTTTTTGCCACAGTTCACAAAGAAATGTTTTTTAAATAAGTGCAAATAGTTAATGAGACAAAGAATTGTAAAGCATTTATATTTTTTCCATTCATTTTTTCTGTAAGATCACATAATACAACATAAAAATACTGTGCAAAGAATCACATATTTACATACTGTTTAAGTGTTTTCTTTATTTGATAGGAGCTGGTGCTATTATTTCCTTACTTAATTTTATTATTTTCAGACGCACAGAAAAGTTGTACTGCCAAAAAAGCTTATGGCTTACAAGTATAATCTTTGTGTAAGAACAATGACCAATAACCTTCAAAAATTTAAGAAAGGAAATGTGGACAACAAAACACACTATGCCACACAAACACAGCAAACCGACATTATAATAAAATGGTTTACAATCATATCTGTAGCAATGTGGTCCCAAATCAAAATCAGACAAATTATTTTATTTACTGTAGGATACTAAAGAGTCAAAGCTTTGTTATGTGTTTAATACGTTTCACTAAAATGATATTTAATTGTGCTATTTTCCTAAACTTTAACTTCACTCCAAAATTACTAGGCAAGACCAAGCTCCAATTGATAGTTTCCTCTAGCAGTATGTTAACAAGGTGACCAACACATCATCATTCGTTTTAAGAAACATTTTAAGAGATGTCACAGAAAACCAGTGTGTGAAGGTTGGGCTCTTCATTCGAATATCTTGACGGTATTCACAAATTTTAGTAAGCCAGTTAGGATAACGGGTGTTTTAGCTATTCAAATTAAAAAATAGCTGCACTGAACTTTACGTGATGCTCATAGAAAATAACAGTGTTCAACGACACAAACACTGTGATAAGAATTTCTGGTACTGGCTGAGATTCTGGTACTGCAATTACATGTTTAAAGATTTTTAAGAAACCCAAACTACTTTCAAGGGTCTTTCTTCTTCAAAAGTCTTAATCTCAACCAACACCGTTTAGGAATAATGGCAGAGTTAAGAATATGAAAAAGTTTACCATATAACTTTGATAATGTCTACACTAATGACACAATACTATAGAAACTATAATACTAATGTGTTCCATGTTTCTGGCAGATTGATGTACAATGACCGCACAACACAATGGATCTGAGTCCCCCAAACATTGCTTGGTTTAATAGCACAACACAACACCACTGGCATGATAATGAGGCAATGGGACATCATTATTTTTGTAATTTCAATTAGCGATGCTATTGGCACAGACATACACACTTATATACAGTAATACCCCCTGAAATATGGAAAACTACGAGTCATGAATCTGCTTGGGTTAGACTAGCTTTATTCACTGAATGAATTTAGCACACCCGTATCTCAACTAAAAAACATTTCTGAAGATGGCTAGAACTCTGAAGTCTCTGATTTTTTTTCAACAATCAAAAGCTGCCAATAGTTGGGGTTAAAAAATGTATACAAATAATTATTAATTGATATATGCCAGAAATTAAAGTAAATAATAAAGTGCATTAGATTTAAAGAAATAAAAGAATAAAAATTTGGGGGGTTGTAATACTACAGTCATATATTGTAAACCCAGCCTGATCTCAGAGGAATTTGTACGTATTTTACGAGTTGCCTACGGTAATTTGTATAAATTTATGCAAATGATAAGAGAATCTTATTGCAATTCGTACGCTTTTCTGACTATGGCTAATTCGTATGAATTTGTAAGCAAATTGTATACATATATTTAAAAAAATTACACCCCTAACCCCAATGTCACAGCGGTGAAAGCAAATCACGCAAAATTCTACGAATGTGGTCATACAAATGAAAACGGACTAGCTATCTCGTAAAATACTTATGAATTGCAATAAGATTGCGTTGGTAAAGAGCACCAAACTAACCCAACAGCTTAAAAAGGACAATGCCAATAGCAGGATGTTTTTGTGCCTCTAAACCTGTAATATAATTCATCCATCGTGTGGCTCTACTGAATGGTACTGTATGTACATGCTCGGAGTCTATTGTGAACATTTGATCAGTAATTTAGCATTGCTTAAGATCTTAAAGGATGAAAACAGGTGCTGAATTAACCAAAGTGACTGGTAATCGTGAAAGTCAGTATATTTAGCCCTTTTTGTCAATTACTTTTGGAAGCAACTCTCTGTCAATACGCAGCATGTTAACAGGGGCAAACCTCAATGTTGCTGAGCCAGTGAGGGTAATGTATAGACATTGATGCTTTAAATTAAGATTTGAATATGCTATAAAGAGACAATAAATATTTAAGAGGTTTGGAAAATGACAGTATGGCCTTGATAAAAAATACAAATGAAAGGTAATTCATTACATAGATGCATTATATTCATTCATTCATTTCTATTTTTGGAATTGCACTGTTCTGAAGACCTGGGTCATTCTCCAGACGCTCATGTTGAAGTTGCTTAAATGAATAATAATTCAGTTGTCTGGAACATTCATTTAACTAATTGGATAGATAGTTTAGCATCAGCAATCTCCAGTTTGAATAATTTGTCAGTACCTTGTTATTTCTTTTGAAATGTAATATCTAAGGACAATAAAAGATAGTTCTCCTATTCTTATACTTTCACGCAGACACACCACATTTATATCACCAAAAACACTCCCATGTTGACAATTATAGTCACTTAATTTAGAGCAGCATAAAAACGTATCACAATTATGATCAAACATAACGTCCTGACATCATTTTTTCGTCCATTTTCTTTTTACACCCATTTGGATAACTTAAACTTATGTTGTGAAGTAAATTTGCCTTTTACAGTTACATTTACAGATTTTGTCATCATTTGCACTGAATACACCTTTAATTCATAAATGGACCGAAATCGTGTAGCTGTGTGAACAAAAATTCACCACAAAGTATACTGAATACATTAATGCTTAATTACAAGGCTTCATCCTTTGTCTCTTGAAAACTCCTTCTAACCACACCTTAACAGGAAAGTTGGAGCCTAATTGGCCATTTTCCATGCATTTGGTTGTAGGCACTAGCGCAAGAGAGGCCAGCAAAAAGAGGGTGAATTTGATAATAAAAATGAAGACATAGGGCAAAAACATCCTTTAGTCTCTATTTCTCTACTTGTTTGAGTTTTTGCAAACATACACACTGTCCAACAACTCCTGACTGAACACGGCACAAGTGAGACCCCTGAGAAAGGCAGATGGGGACAGGCGGGGAACACTTTTAGGAAACTGTCTTCTTACCACCTACCTCACCATCTTTCCTCTCTATTCTTGTGTAGGGCTCAAATGCTGAAGATCCACACCCATATCCAGAAGGCAGTTCATGATGGGCACCCCCCAAAAGAGGCATGGTAAAGCAAAGTGAGGGAGGTGGCACCCCCAGACGCGGAGAGGGCGGAGTGCCTCCTAATGAAGACAGGGACAGTCCAAAAGTCCCACCACCGCCTGCCACAGCCCCAGGAGGTGTGGTGGTGCTACTCACCACAGAGGAAGTGGAAACAGATGAGCTTCCAAGGAGACAGCCATTGCCTGGGTGAGGGTGGGCCAACAATGGATTGGGTGGAGGTGCAGGAACAGACAGGAGTCGTCCCTGCTCCAGTAGGCGCAGAATGTTGCATGTGGCGAGTGATTCAGAGGTGGATGATGTCCGTTTGTCAGTGTCTTTTGTCTGGTCCTTCTTTTGTTTGGTGCGGCGGTTTTGAAACCACACTTTCACCTGCGGAAAAATAAAAACTGTAAGTGAAACAAAACTTTCTGAAGAAATGGGTCGTAAGCTTACTACTTAGAGTAGGGGTTTCCAAAAATGGGCCCTGGCAAGCACCACTAATTACTGCAAAAAAGAGTAGGAATGTATTTTCCGCAACAACCTTTACTATGTCAGACCAAGGTTTCAACTGATGATTTCCTTATGAGCTCAGTGAAGCATGCTCACAGTGCACTGTACTCAGGTTAAAACGCTGCTGACCTCAGGTTATGAAGTGTAATGAACTCTGCATGTCCTTGTCCTCTATGTTTAATTGATACATTGCTGCTTTAATGCATAACATGTTCTAGGGTAGATGGTGGGTCGAGATCAAATTCTGCTGGTAAACACAAAGAAATTAAAAATGTATCCTATGCTGACCTGGGTTTTACCCATCACCTGCAGCTACGCCCATCCCCAGGGACCACGAATAAGGATGGCAACTGAGACCCATTTACAACTGTGTGCATGCACACAAACACATCAACACATTGTAAGCTCTCAAAAATGCACATTCACACTCATTTTCTCACTTTGAATGTTTATAGCTCTAAAACATGCCAGAATTTAGGTTCCAGGCCCACTTAGGGCACTTCTGCTAACCACGGCCTTCAAGCAAAGCACTTAACACTCCGATCTAAGAACACTTCTTTGCGTATGGATATATCTGTCCACACTGGGACATACAGAACACTGGTCAAAGGGTTTTTCATTAGGATTTTTTTTACAAAAAATATATTTACAAGGATACTTAATTAAAAATAAAATTTAGGCAGGGCTTGATTTTTTATTAGGAATTTATTTGAAAAACAAAAAACTGGGCTCCTGAATAGCTCAGTGGTGGGCAATGCGTTAGTAGTAGGTCACGGATTTGAACCCTCGGACACTTTTAGAACATGCTGTATGCCTTGCACTGTAAGTTGCTTTAAAAAAAATCTGCCAAATCCATAAATGTAAATATAAAATTGGGCATTCCATGACAGAATTGGTAATTGACTTTGAAAGACAACTTCCCGAAATACTGACATTCATTGGTTCAAAACAAAAGCAGTCTTAATGCAGGTTCACAGGGCATGATTTTTGGCTGTTCCAGATGAAAGATCGCCATTGTGAAACATTTGTGACGATTTCTATGATCAAAGATTTTGATCCTTCGATGGTCAAACGATGGTCCTTCACCATACATTGAGTGCGTCTTACGCCGATTATGCTTAATAAACTGATAACACGTGGGGTCATGTAAACGCATAAAACTGTTTTCTTTAATCGGGGAAAGCTCATAAACGGCTTTAGCAAAAACCGATCGGCACAGGTAGTTTTTTGCTCATTACGCCGATTTCGCGTGGCATGTAAACACCTTAACCGGCTTTCTCACGGTTTTGTCCATGTGCGCATGTCTCCGCGTATGAAAGATAAACGTCACACGTGGAAGTAAGCGCAAAGTAACGCATAAAAGTCTCCGCTTGACTAAAGCAGTTGGCAGAGAAACTGTGAAAATAGAAGCCTATGTTACATTTACTGGTTCTGTAGACACGAGAAGAGATACAACAGTACAGCTTAAGACAGATATGCCGTTGGCTTTTTGATCGACTATTATGTACTATAGGTGGTGACGTCACTGCCTGCGAGAAAACTGATAATTCTCCAAGTACCATGTAAACGCATGAAAACAGTTTTCTATAATAAGCAGATTTTTGACAGTTATCCGCTTATTCTGTGCATGTAAACGCACTCATTGAGAGAGATTTAAAGACGGTGGTTGTTACAGTTTTGCAATCAAAGATAGCCTGAGATTCTTTTCTGGCAATGTCAGAAATTTAGCATGATCCTATGACCTATACTTACTGAATAGCTTATGAAAATGCTACATAAATTGACGTGTTGATAAACGCCACGTGTGCTTAACAGGGCCAACAGTGGGTCTTTACAAAACAGAACTAGGCCTAAGAGCAGCATTGATGAAAATAGGGCACTGGAGGAGAGAAGATGACAACAAATATCCTCCTTGTACATCTACACTATTGGAATTAAATCCTCTTTAATAAGATCGAGGGTTCATAGCTAGGGCAGAGATTACTAAACACAGGATCTGCATGACCTGGATTTGCCCCCTCGCCCACGGCATCCCAATCCACTTTACTTTCATTCTTCAGCATACTCAACTAAACATACATAAACTAGGAATCATCACTACATAATGGTGCACACACCCCACCTCACTACAGAGCTGAATATAGCTGAATTTTTTAGATATGTGTAACCTATCGAAAACAATTAAGAGTAGTTGCTTGCAGCCTGGCAAGATGTAATAACATTTCCCCAAAAGTATAGAGAGAGAGAGAGAGAGAGAGAGAGAGAGAGAGAGAGAGAGAGAGAGAGAGAGAGAGAGAGAGAGAGAGAGAGAGAGAGAGAGAATAAAATACAAATAAATAATATATTTTCAAACGATTCATAAAATCACATTATTTTACCAATTTAAAACTTAACTCACCATCACAAGTGCCCATCTCCATTCAAAAAAGATTTTATTTGATAGTATCAATATTCATCAGGAGAGATTTTGATCAGTGAATTTGATGGTTGTATCGCTTGGTTGCAATGCTTAACATAATATTGACATAATATTATATTTAAAAATTGCTATTCAAAATCTATTTAAATGACTATGATTGTTACTTTATAAAACTTTTACTGTATTCTTAATTGCAACCGTATTTCCATGTATTTTTTTCTTCTGTTGGTATGGATATGGTGTCAAGTAAATCAAAATAAGTAAGGGATAATGTGTTGGCAGCAGGTTGTTATGCAGAAATAAGTCCTGCAGTGCTGCCTGTACAATATCCCGCTAATTTTTAACGAGACCTTCCGTGGGGACCTTCAGTTTTAGGATAAGAAAAGACATTTAAATGTAATAAACACACTATTTGGTTAAATAATTTGTAAATATAAATGTCATGTGTTATTAAAATACATATTTATATTTAATTTTGTTTATTACACGGCTCTCGGGAATGCTTGATTCTGATTGGTCAGTTGAGACATTTGCAGGTTCGTTCTTTTCAAATAATAACCGCTTCAAAATAATAACGCATAGCCGGACTACTTTCACGAGTAAAATCGCTCCGCGCCAATAAAGATCAATAAAGATTACAGTCTGTTTGGCGCCATCTTGTGACAAACACTCGACAACCACGACAAGACACAGACAGCTTACTTAGACTGAACTTGACAAAATAGAGCATGACAG
Organism: Paramisgurnus dabryanus; assembly: GCF_030506205.2. Taxonomy (NCBI): domain Eukaryota; kingdom Metazoa; phylum Chordata; class Actinopteri; order Cypriniformes; family Cobitidae; genus Paramisgurnus; species Paramisgurnus dabryanus. The sequence goes on along the minus strand of NC_133338.1, from coordinate 10,147,606 downwards.
CTACGAAGCCAACACACAAAAAAATACAGAATGGGCATTAAAACTTCTCAAAGACTGGCTAAAAGAGAAAAGATGGAGACAAGTATGAAGCAGAGGATCTTAATAAGGTATTACGATCATTTTATGCATCTGTGCAAAGTTTCGCGGAAGGATAAAAATGTTAATTTAAAACAAATATGCCAATAAAATGTTTAAAATTCATATTCATGTCCAGTTTTTTTTCTTATGTGGCAAGTAGCCGTGTAATAAGCGGGATAATGTAGAGGCAGCCGGTAGTTTTTGGGAAATAAGCCCCTTCAGTGTGATACAAGACCCTCCGCTTCGCGTCGGGTCCTGATCACACTATCGGGGCTTATTTCCCAATAACTACCGGCTGCCTCTACATTATCCCTTACTTAATATTAAACTGTACCGGTCAAAGGGATTTGCAGCATCCGGGTTACCGTGTGTTATTAGTTTTGAGCGGTAGTTATCTGAAAAGAACGAACTTTGGAATGTCGCGACTGGCCAATCAGAATCTACCATTTTAGAGAGCCATTTAATTATATAATATAACATTAAACAACATTCATTGAAACGTTGTGAGGACAAAAAAGCACACTAAATTGTATGGGTTGGATTGATTAGGTTCCAAAGAACTTTCAATGGACAAAAATTAAGTTTTAAATAGTTCTTTTAGACAAAAAAGATCCATATTTACTTAAAATAAGGTCTACGGTGATATCCCCCAGTTTACCAAACAACTCAAAGTCACAGTTTGACTCACAAATTCCAGTTCGAAAATAACCTTTTAAACCCTGCAATGAACAACATTTGGTGGTATTTAAGCACTTCTTCAAACATTATCTTCCTATGCTTTCTGCATAAGTACCATCTGTGCATGGAAATCCACTACATTAAAAAAATTCAACTAATGCACTCTAAACTTTAATCTTTTAAAGTTGTGTCTGTAAAATCCTCCATAGAGGCACCTGATAATCTTTTTGACACTTTCGTTGACCCCTTCCAGAAGTTAAACTGTCCCGTTGATCCGACACATGTGATAACGTGAATCGTGGGACACAATGAGGCATTCTGCGTATTTGGTTACCACTCAGTGACCTCTTCTTTAAGAGCTTGTGGGTCATTAATCTCATGCATCTTTACAGAGGGATTTTTGATTTAGCCGAGGCCAGAGTTGATGTCTTTACAAACTCTCTTGTCAGGACATATGGCATTAAGGGAATGTTTGCATCCTGGAATGAACAGGATGTACTCATGTTAGGTGTTATATATGTATTCTGTAATGCAGAGCATTAGGTTTTGCATCAAGTTCCAGATTCTACCTTCAAAATAAAGTGAAAAACAAGTGCTATTGTTGGAAAACTCAAAAAAGTCTGGAATTGACTTAAATGATCTTGAACTGCATCAACTAGGACTATGGATACGCAAAATCAATAAAATTACAAAAGATAAACAGGAAAATTCTGATGGTTTTATGCACTTGAATCATCCAGATAAAACACAACTCTCCTCCTGCATATCATCTTCCCTGACCTTGATGTTCTACAGTTGCACCTGTTACCTCCGCACTCATATACCCTGACCCTTAGCCCTGGTTTGGTTAAAACACGTGCCCATACAGGTTCAGCCAAGGGTCAACCCTGTCTTACCGCATGGCTGGTAGATATGGCTCTATAATCCTGCTTACAGCAAAAGCACTTTGACAATTATTTGTTCCCTTCCCCCAGCTCTACTGACATATGTGATCAGCCAATTAGGCTTACACTATGTGGGGACTGATAGACTGTGCCTTCCTAATGAATTTAAAAAAGGTCAAACTAAAGAGCCCCTAGTGGTGCTCCTCCAATAGTACAGGCTAGTAATATAAAGGTGATGGCTAGGCGGTCATTTACTGGCACAAGAGCCCAACTGCAAGCCAACATCTCATCTGCCTGATCCAGACGTTACGTTATTTTACATGCTGTCTGACCAGACAAAGAAGAATGCACAACAAGAGCATTCGTTAGGTCATTCGCTCTGTTTGTTTATATGTATGCCTGTCTGTCGGTCGGTCTGTCTATCTATCTACAGTACACTACTGGTCAAAAAGTTCAGAATCATAATTTCAACTTAATTTTCTTTTTGCAGAGTAAAGGTACTGAGCCAATAAAATGCATGAAAAGAACATAAGAAACGTTTCAGTCAAGTGATCCTAAACTTTTTACCAATTGTAAACATCTATTATGAAATAGACAGTTGACTGAAGTCAAAAGCTAGTTGCTAGACTAGACTAATAATGTTCTTATATGCAGTAAAATATCAAATTTTTAGAACTGTCATCAGTTTTGAGAGAGGGTCATTGCTTGACCATTTTCTTTTTTCCTGGCTTACATGATCCTAGCCAATAATCTTTCTCATGGATGAACTGAAAGCAACAGAAGACTGACACAATGTCTTAAATATACCGGTGGTCTCAGGAATAAGGACCACATATAGACACAGCAGCAACAGTTATTCTAATGCAAACTAAACAGACATGCTCAATTGCAATTTACAATAAAAAGTTCATACAGGTCATTACATTATTCTACCCCACTATCTTATTCTTATCTTTACTGGCTAAAGTGAACATGGTCAAGGTTAACATGTGTTACAGCGAGAAAAGAAACCAAGTTGGCACATTTTGCTCACTGGCATTGATTATTCTTTACCAGTCTAAATTGAATTTAAGCTAGGAATGCATTGTCTGTGAAAAAATCAATTAATTTCAAAGCAAAGACCATGCACTTTGTCCTTGAACAAAAGATAATGGTTTAAAAGTTTATGAAAAAGAAGAAAATGGCAAAGACAAAATAATTGCGAAAAGATAGAGACTACAGACACAGACTAAGGATGGTAGGGTCAAAGCTACTGGAAATTTTCTGTTGGTACTTTAAGCTTATTTTATAGTGAGGCAGATTATAGGGGGGGTTTGAGGTTGTAATGCATGACTTTGTTTATTAACGTATTAACATTTTAGGAATGAACCCACCCAAAACATTCGTGGTAACCCCATATAATGAATAGTTTAAATAAAACAGATAAACAAAAGGCTCAAAAGAGTGAATGTCCAAATCGGCAGGCATAAGTGTCGTACTCTGCAGTAACATTGTTGCTGGCAACAAAAAAATTTAATATTTCACATACAAACTTAAGGCTTTCAGGACTGCCAATTCATTCCTTTTAAAACTGATTTTAAAACTGCAAGGACCCACAAATTCAGAAGCATTTGGATATAACGTTTGCCAGCTTTGATTGTTGATCAACCTTATCCTTTAAAACTGTACTTCCCAAGTGTTTTTACAATATATCTGTAGTCTAATACATGCTGTGTAAATGCTTTAGAAACTAATAAAACATAATCAGATTTCCCCACCATTCACCAATGGGTCTTTGTTTAAGTGAACCCTGCGTTTTGCTTAGTTATGCGAAGGTCACTGTGATGGAAAAGACTCATTGTGTTAAACTCTGGCCCTGAGAAGAGGCATGCTGATTTGAACTGTCACTCACTCAGCTAATGAAAAAGCTCTTACTTTCATAAACACAAAGATAAACCTGTGCAGAGTGTTGCATAAAGCCTGTTTATTTGCTTACACTATATTCAGAGGAGTCTAAACCCAGAAATGTGTGGATCCTTCTATGATAGATAAATTGGTTATCACTTAGTAATTTCAAGCCACTTTATGCACAATAAAAATAAAGTTTACAGTCTGTATGTAAATGGTATAAAAATACTGTATGCTCAATAATCAATCAGGATGCCTTACTACATAAACATGCCTCCATAATGTCATGTGCGGCTACCCTGCTGTGTTTTGCTGGAGCGGGGAGCCACCTGCTGGGGATAAGGCTTGGGGAAAAGCCTATTTTTTATGTATGTAAATAAATAAGGAATCCCTCATATATGTGTATAGATTTTCATTCATTTAGCCAATTACGTTTCTTATAAACAATTCCTCACTCTTGTACTGCCTCTCAGGGTCAAATTAACTGTTTTTTAAACAATGTAAACTCCTTTAAGGTTATCAAGGTAATTAATTTGAGTCATTTACATTGCCATGAATCTTATAAAGATCTGTTCTAGAACATGTCTATATATTTTTAAAAGAAATGTTAATTGAAGTGCCTATTGAAAGTAAAAGTGTAATACATTTCCATACAGTCTTGACTTATGGAGTGTGTTATTAATTATCTATCTAGTACACCTACAAGAAAAAATGTGGTGCATTGGTGGAATTAGATGTTTATACAGAGTTATTCAATTATTTCCATATTCATGTAGCATAGTTACATTCTTTGCCAAACTACTTCAAACAAGATGGTACTAACAATGTTATCACCTCTTAATCTATCCAAAAAAATGTAAGATACCTCTTCATCAATTAATTTGTCTTCGATTTAGTTTTTTGGCCATTTTGTACGTGTTGTACATTGTATTGATCTGCATTAAAGAACACATTATCTATACTGAATGAATGAATGACATTTTATTTTATATGGACATAGCAATTACATTGGATAAACCAAATGTATTGGTTGAGTGTTTTAGCACGAGTGCTAATTCGCAGCACTTGTCCATCAGCGACTTTTTTAAATACTGAGCTTTAGAACCATTGACTTTTTAATCTGAAATAAAGTAGAACGAAAAAAGAAGAAAGAAATAGTAAAGCTTTTTTAATTAAAACAGAATAGAAAATAGAATACATAATAGAATAATTCGAAGGGTCAAAAATAAAACTTCATCGAATATAAACATTTACTTTATGTACTGTAAAATGTATTTAGTGCAATGATATTGCAATATATTATCAATTATATTTTTTCCATATTATGCCTGCCAAAACAACACAAACAACTTTTACCAACATTTTGATCTCGTTAAACAATACACAACTCTCTCCAGCAATAACAGTAAAAACACAATATCCATATCATATCAGAAAAATGTATGTACCAGAATGAAATGGAATAATGACGTCCAACTGTCCAATGCGTAAAACATGCCAAAATCTCAGCATATAAATACATTGGAATAAATAGTATGATTAACAGATTATTTTTGTGTGTATGAATAATTTAATTGTTATTGGTACCAAAAAGTGTTTAAATATTTTATAGCACCCCACAATTCATTGACAATTATACAAACAACGGTAAATATATAAAAAGTATTTTTTATTTTTAAAAAAACACATTATTGAGTGCTCCTCTCATTTTACTCTATGAAAACATTTTACATTGTATGGAGAGAGATAAAAAATGCACAAATGGATGAATAAAACTAAAACACCTTTATTGTGCATTAGTTCTGCATATCGGGTCTGCTTCGTGCATTTTTTTTTACAATTGTCATAATGGATAAAACTTTGTGCGCTGGGGGCATCAATGAATATGAATGAGGGGATTATCAATGCAAGTTAAACATGTAAATTTTAAAAGCAATTTCATCACGATCAATATGGAAAAGCTATTTTGTGGCATTAAAGATGATTTATTGAGTGTCCCAGCATGGCCCAAATCTGACAAATTTGGTATTCTTGTTTCACAGTTTAACTGCAAAGAAGTGTATGTTCAAAAAGCAATTATTTTTTTTACTTTCGATATTTTTATTTCGTACTTTTAGTATTAAATCTCTTTTGAATTTGATATACATTTCATATTAAAACAAGTCAAAGCAAAACCTGTATGTTGTGAGAAAATATAGAATTATTTATATATTATTATATTATAGAACAACTTCCACAGACTTTTAAGTGTAAAGTGAACACTATTGTGCTCAGATGGTTTTGTATCTTCGTTTGTTGTTTATGTTTGACACGTTTTGAATAAAGTTTTTCTACTGCTCTGACAAAACTTTTACACAACACAAGTTATTTTACGTTATTTTACATGTTTAATTTGTAGAATTCTCATGTTACAACAGAGATCATGTGAACAGAAATATACTTACCTTTGTCCAAACATATTTCCTATAAAAGATTAAATCGCATAAAGAACTTAAAATAGTAATTGATCTTACTTTATGTAATGTGCACATGGCAGCGAAAAATGGTTTGTATCCTAAAAAAGGCAGCTATACTGATTCACTAAGGTAGAATGGAATAACTACGCCAACCTTTAATAAAAATCGAATAAAAGCCATTTTGTTTATGTTTATTCATTTTCAAGTCTATTTTCTCTCAATCGGAGCATAGTGGAAGTGGAGCTAACTCGTCTGTCACTGAATATGGCAGTTACCAGCACTTGGAAATGTTTTCGTTACTTTACTATTTGGGTTCCCCAACCTGCACTTGATACATTTACGGGCTAGTAAGAATTCGTCTACAATGCGAATTCTTACAATGCATGGGGTAGAACAGTCGACAGATTAATAAAGGCCTCACGAAAACGGTATTTCATTAATATGCAGCAATTAAACAGTTAAAGATATCTGGGCAAGTGATATTTAAACAAGCGTGCATAAAAGTCAGTTTAGAAACGATATCCACAAACAAATGGCTTATGACATGACTCTTGAGCTTCGGAGAATAATATCTGCAAGATGAAAACAATGCGTAAAAAGAATAATGTAATACTTTCATCAACGCAAAGTCTTCTTTTCGTCTAGAATGAACCCGTTGCCTAAACAGATAATATATTAAATTTCTTTAAAATTACTACATCACTGTATTCAATTACGAATACAAAACGAAGTTTTCTTTGAGTTGAGTTAAAGTTTGAAAAATTGGTGTTTATGATTTTGAACGTACACAATAAAACTGTGGGTCTACAGAGGAAATTGAAGGTTATATTAAGGGGAATATATGGATTTACAGTCTATTCTCTGTATTATATTCTGTTTTGTGTATTATTTTGTATGATATTGTGTATTATTTCGAAAAGGTTTGGTATAATTCTATTAGAATACCTATTAGATATGCAAAAATTAGTAATTGCAAAATTATGAGCAATTATTTATCAGTGGTAAGTGAGTCGTCATCCTTACTCAAAATCACTTTTAAGCCATTAAAAAAAATCCATACATTTCAGGGACTAGGCATATTTTAGTTATGTTTGTTGTTTCCTTAATCTTTATAAAGAAACTGCAGCAATAACTTGCAAAAAAACAAACTTTAAAGTGACGCAATTCATGGATCATAAATTACAACTGAGCCCACAGTTTTTTCACTATTTCTTCACGTCGTGATAAAGAAAAGCGCCGCCCACTAACGCCCACTGTGCGAATACTAATTATGAGTATTGTGTCTATAACAATGCAAGCTGACATGCAGCATTTGCTGAAAAAAGCTCAGTAACTCTCACGCATGATTTGACTTCTATACTCTTGTTATATTTTTGCCACTTTGGTACAGCAACTTGACTTAGTGTAATCTATTGCTGTATCTGTCAAAAACACTCACTAGTCATTCACTTATTTTCAGTAAATTTATTTTCTCTTGTCAAATTGACGAATTTCTTAAAAACAAAAAGGCAACAAGGATACTCATAGACAAAGCGTAGTTGTTAAACAAAACCGTTTATTGCCTCCTTGATGTTGTTTAATGTAATAAAGTTAGTTATCACCAGTGGTGTATGTTTATGTTTAATATTTTCTGATTTAGTTGTTCAATATAAATAGGCATTTTGTGGTTATTATTGTATTTTGGATGCTTCCACACATCTGTAGATATCTTACAGATATGAATAGTGAACAATGTTGAATCAGACAATAGGCCTATACTTATAATAAAACGCATTAATACCCAGATAGCACGGGTATGTCTGTAAGATGTCTGCTAAAGATATACTGGAATACATCTGGTGTGTTAAAACATCTGATAAAGGTCTTAGAAAGAGCTGTTTTACATACATTCTAAATAAAAAGCGTCTTGCAGGTCTTCAATATGTCTATTTTAAATATTTTAGGTATGTCTCAGAGATCAGCAAGATAAGCAGATGCAATACAAGCAAACAATAACAAATGCATCTTGCAGATGTAAACGCAGACATCAAATAGACCTCTCCTAGATGTACGTGTGATTTTGTTGTTATTTATTAATATATTTGTGACTAATTGCCACTGCAGAAAGACTTTATAAAATGGGTAATTATAAAACCACGCACACACACATATATTCAGCTTTGAAGCACAGAACAACATGAGTAATAAGCCTTAAATTGTGTTATAGCTACCTGAGTTTCTGAAAGATTCAGCTGTCTCGCGAGATCTGTGCGCTCGCGGCCGACGACGTACTGACATCGCTGGAACTCGAGCTCGAGTCGATAGAGCTGCTCAGCAGTGAAGGAAGTCCGCGTGCGTTTCGGTCGGTCTAGGTCGAGGCCTTTTGGCAGCACAATCTCCCGAATAGTGCCCTTGGCGTCTGTTTAGGACACACATACAATAAATGTGTTACTTTTTATGTCGAATTTTCTCTTTTATGGTGTACCTTGGGTGGGGCATGGGATCGAATCCTTCAATGATTAGGGCAACCCTAACCCTGTCGTAAATATCGATATTTCGATATTCTCTGTCAATTTTATCTTTTTTATTATGAAAATAGCATTGGATATTTTTCATAAATCCGTGAAAGAACGTCATAAATATGTACAGTTTAACATAATCTGAAAGACACGTATAGCACTTTGCTAACAGAGATAGGCTACTATTAAGGGAAATTGATTTGGGTAGGTTAGTGACCAAACACTTGAAAGTAAGGACAATTACTTGTCTAAGTTGGGCTAAATCATTTAGGCAGAATAAACCTGAGCAGAATTCTGAAGAAAAAACTTTTACCAAAGTCACAAATGTAGCTTTTTCAAAAACGCTGGTCAAAGAGGTGGCTAAGGTCCGACATTTTTCCGATTAGGTTAGAGTACAATAAAGTACAAATTTGTCAGCATGACTTAATTCACATTTGACCACATACTGTATCATGATAATGTGAACTCACAAAAAGTACCGGTTTAAAGTTGGTTTATAGAAACTGAATTTATGGCAAATTAAAGATGTAGACTACACCACCCACACCAGAGCATACCCTGCTGAAAATAAAACAATAGAAACTGTCACAGAAATTCTATTGGTTCCATTAAAATAATATTAGGAACCATTAGCGTTTACCATTAAAACCACTACAAAATTTATTTTTGTATTTTGGGAAATGTTCCAGTATTGAATGCTCCGAGCAAAAGAACCCAACATATACCAGAAGTGACCATTATAAAATTCGCATTAAACCCATTAATTTAAGTATATAACTTCTGTGATGGTTTCTATTGTTTTTTTTAGCACTACTTAACCTACAATTCATTAATTATTAAAAGCACAAAATATTTGTCATGCAAAAACACAATGTTAGAATTTAACGTTAAAAAATACATTTTACTTTAAATACTAAACTTTTACAGTTCCTTACAGGAAAAAAATATATTAATTCGCAATGGCTGTTATTACATGATCTTAAGCACTGATATGGTATTATTAGAAATAATTTAATTTGTTTTATTGTCCTAAATTATGGTATAGTATTAAGATTTTGCATGACGTTGGTTCTAGCTCCGCCTGTCATGATGTCTGCCTAGCAACCCAGTTCTATAATATCACACTTGTGTGAACTGTAATATCACAATAACTTAAATCGTGTCTGTAGATATGACGCATTAACTGTTTATAGCAAAATCTTTATTAATTGCTCTCCCCTCAGAGTTGAAAATTGACGTTAGCCCAGCGGCCTTTAACACAGACTTGCTGACCTTTCACTGACCCAAAGGTTCTCAGGAGGGATCCGGCGCATTCAATCGTCAGCTTTAAAAACAAATAGTGACACTGGGGATTGTGGGCTTAACCAAAGCCACTGCGCCAAATTGCCAATACTTAAACACGTTTTGCTTTTTCGTTCATTCATCTCCACAGCTGTACATGCAGAGGTGCAACTCAGACATAATTTTGTGAACTACTCTAGCCAAAATATTGTGTATATTAACAGGATGAATGCAAAAATCAGGTCACTGTTACAACCCCAGAAGCTGTCCAGGTTTGAGAAAGCATCAATTAAAAGATAGTAACACGTATTTTAAACGATTCAGTGTTACTGTAAATTTTGTGCTCATTTTAAAACTGTGTAATAGTCTCAAATGTATAGGTAGGCTACGTATGGGCTATGTTTTGATTAGAATTACCACACACGAAAAAAAAAACATTTGCAGTAGGCTAATAATAACAGAATGTGCTTATGTAAAATTCTGTCCGAAATTTGTTTTTAAAAATGAATAATAATTAAAAAATTTTTTTTGCAAACTTATTTATAGTGTAAAAACAACTTGTTTATTTTTTATTTACTTAGTAAACGGTTATTCTAATTTCTAGTTTTTAAAAGTAAAATAAATGTACAAATACATATTAGAATAGCCTATAGAACGCTATTAAAACTTATTTTTAAATATAAAATTACGCTTTGTAGTTAGATATTGTTCAAAATACTGAATTTAAAAGAATGGTTATCAAAGGAATGATTAATGTTGCATACTTTTTAGCACACCCTGGCACAAAAGATTATAGAAATATATTAAAACAAATAGAAAGCTAAACACTCTGATGGCTCAATGCCAGAAGTTTGTATGATATAATACGCATAATCCCTTTAATAAATTTGTCAAACTGAGCTTGGTATTTAAATTTACGTCATAAAATCTGGGGTTTTGTTAAATATTTAAATCATTATAACTTGATGTTTAAGATTTTGGGGAATTTTATTTTAGATTATGTACAGAATGGTGTTTTTTATACCCACTATTTAAATTCAGCTTTGTGTGACTGTTTCTGTAAATGTTCGAGCACTATAAATGTCTCAAATAAATGGAAATACCATACACTTAAATATTTTACTTACAGGCACTACAAGAAAAAAAATGCATAGTAATATAAAGATATTTTATTTTTTCCCTAAATATTGCCTACTTCAAAAGACAAAATTACCAATGTTTACAGATTAACAACAAACATTTTGTTGAAAAATGAAAAGAAGCGACTCTTCGATCACTCACCTCTGACTAAAATTCTTCGACAGTAGTCCGGATCGACTCCTAAAAGTTTATCGTGGCCATCCTCACTAGATGAAGTCGGTGTGGATGCCGACGTCCCTGGTGTGTCAGTACAAATCTGAACAGGTGACCGGTTTCCCACATCACTCCGGCTTTTAGAATCTCTTCCTCTATCACGGCACAACGAATTTGATCCACAGTGGTTTCGGTCTTCGGCGATTCCATCGCCCATATTCGTAGTTTGGTCAAACATCTAATATTTAAGTACTTTGTTTTTACACCAACTTTTTGAGTTTTAAGAGAGGTTAAGAAAATTGTCAATGTCAGTTCTCTGGCCGTTCTGTCGTCTGTTTTCTTTAGAAAAGTGCGAGGTTATTTCCAAAACAGCATAAAATTCGAATCCAGTCAAAAAGTCCAGCGACGTTAATGCCAAAGTATTTTAGCATGTTCCGGGATCCGGCATCCATGCAAATTGAGATCTATAAAAAAGGGAAGTAAGACTGAGGTTGAGGGGGGCCCTGTGGGCAAGTGAAAGGACCCTCATCAGCTATAGGATCGTCCTCAACCAAAAATACATTCTGCATATATGCAGTAGGTTTTAAGATCTATGACCGAGGCACTGGGAGGCGCTTCACTGCTTAACCACGTATAAGTAATTCCACACAACAAACACGCATTTGAACACAGCAGCCTTTCCTTTTTCCGTATCACTTCTATAGTCCATTTACTCGTTGACTGCTCGGTTTTTTTCTATGCTGCTCTGGGCTGGTGAGCTATGATGTCTGAAGAAAAAGCCAGCGGATTTCAGGATATCCGCGAGAGGAGGGGGGATTTTTACACTGGACCAAGTCTGGAAAATCCTATTATTAAAAGTAAATAAAATAAGTAGATAAATAAATACATGAAAATCACAGATACATTAAGCATACTGTCTGCTGTAGAGCCGTAATTTGGATTTGTAATACCAGAATATTCTATACGTTTTGTTTCTAAACTGACTGACAGCGTTGACGTCACTTCCTGGTTTTAATTCATCCATTGATTGGTAAACAGAGACGAGTAAGAGCACGGCATAGTTTAAACGCAATAGCGGCCAGCTAAAGTTTCTTTTTGTTGGTCTCACAATTAAACAAAAAAGTAAGATTTACACTTCATTTCGCTTTTCATTTATTCATTCGGAACTAATAAAAGGACAAATATGGGCTGGGTATGTTGTTATTTCAACCGCTAATGTGATTAGAATAAGGTAAGGCTACATATTGTTTTTACATTTTCTTTATTCTCGTGTTTAATTATATAAGAAGTAAATAGCAATTTTGGGGAGATAAATATTAAATATGATAAGTATTTATTCATGGCACCACGTTCAAACAAAACTGGATGTGAAATAAAATAAAATTTAATAAAGTGCACTTGTGTTCTTCGGTCCATATGCTATTTTCATACATATTATTTTGTTGTAGCTACTTTTCTTTACTTAATTTTAGATTTTTGACGGCGATTTGTTTACTTAAAAAGAAAACTTACACTTGCGCAGCCCACGAATATGCATTAGCAAAGATTTCAGGCAAAGATGAGAGATATGTTGGGTTTGTCAGATGCACGGTAGAAAACTGCGTTTTAAAACAGAGAACATTTGATCTGAAATTAAACTCATATTTACTTTTAAAGACAAATATAAACTAACGTCATTGAATTCGTTAAAAATAAGCATGTCAGTTTGTTCAAAGAATGGCCAGAGAATGCAAAGCTGTAAACATAAATACAAGATATAATATAAAGAAAACATGGTCAATTTTTTTTTTTACATTTTAGGCACTACAAAATTCTCATATTATTTCATAGTTTTACTGTTATTCTACAATTAGCTGTCCATATTCCCTGCTCGGGCCCGGAGATCATTAGAACTAGTGTGTTCCACCTGATTTAGGTTGTCAACTGTTGGTGGAAGGTTATTTTGTGTCATTATGCTTCTTAATTATGAAATTTACTACACTCTTAAAAATGGTGCTAAATAGTACCAAATGCTCGTAATCATAGGGGAACCATTTTAGCACTATAGCACCTCTGTAAGACTTATGGTTCAACACAAGTTAGTTCTGTTTAGTACTTAAAATAGTTACCCTAAGAACCAGTGAACAACTTTTGATGCTATTTAGCTTTTTTAGAGAGTACCCATAATACATTATTATAGGCAACGTAACACTTCATATTGCCTATTTTCAAGACTTAGCTAAAAAAATATATGTGCTGTGTTATGATACAATGTAAAATGTAGTTATGTTTATAAGTTTGTAAAGCGATCTTGAGCTGTGGGAAAGCGCTATATAAATAAAAAAACTTCTTCAATGTGAAATGAGCAGGTGTGTCTAAACTTTCGACTGGTATTGTATTTATATTTACCCTAATAGTGCACAAACCGCAGGTGCCCATCTCATCATTGAACTGTTGCCATAATACACTGCAACAAAATTAGAACCTTTTATCTGTGTGCGCAATCCCATTACGGAGGCCGCAATGACATAATTGCAGTTTTGCCACTTTCAGCAGTGTTTATCATTCATTGCAGAAATGGCTCATTATTGAATTCAGCTGCTCAGTACAGATTAAACCTTGAACGTGATGAATGAAGCTGTCACTCACACTTTTTTTAAACCCACAGTACTGTCAAGAGAGGTTTAATTGTCTTCTCTGCTCTCTGGCTCCCACTAGCCCTTTCTTACAGCATTTGATTATTGTAAAATAGCAAATACATTTCCCATATACCATAAACACCCCATGTACAAATATTTTTCTTCAGCCTCACTTGCATATACACAACAAAGAATGTAATCCAAGTTTTGCACAATTAAATTAAGAAGTGGTCATTTTTTTCAGTAATTGATTAATTAAACAAAAAACATACTTGGTGTAAATGCGGAGTGTCATCCTGTGCACAAAGTATAAGGTATGATTTAAAAAAATCTATTTCAGATACTGGATTTATGGCATCTGGCAAACAAATTTAGCATTAACTTTTGTTACTATTAAACTAACATCTGAGACTAATACGCCTAGTTCAGTGAGCATAATTTTTAATTCTAACCTCCAAATATAAATTCTAACATTCTTATTATTTTAGGACAATTGGGAGCTCTTGTGTAAACAACTAAATCCTATAAAACAACACCGGGACACATTAAGTTAAAGGTCATATTACAGGCCATAAGGCAAAAGTTTGAACTGTGTTCCTATTGCAGGATTTTATTGCTTAAAGTCTATCATATAGCCTATATGATATTGTCAACATTGATTTACAAAGCAGCATTTTTATTTTATTTTGATCGTCTTTTTGCGAAAAATTGAGTATTTAAATTAAGTGTCAAGCTCCCGTTGTGACAATCATACTAATGATAGGCTAATGTTTATTATTATTTATCTTCTTGTATCCTGAACTACAAGTTCTCTACAAAAATGACTTTTTAAAGGGAAGTAAAAATTCGTGAAACTTTTTAAAAAGTTGTCATGCCGAATGTTTTGTTTGGATGTCTGATTTTTTTTACAGAATATGATTGTTAAGGAACGAAATAATGGGATTTTATATATATTTTATAATTTATTGTGACACTCGCATTTACGTTATCAAAAAACGTAATTGTCCCATCACCATAAACTAGCCTACTACCCCTTTTAATGTTAAGCCTTGAAATTTAGAAGGGTGAGTTTGAATTTAAAACTGTAAACTGAAAATACGTCCTTGTCACACACACAAAATACAGAATTTTTCTCTCTTCTGAAATTTGGGTATATACTTGTATTATAGCCTAGTGCAACAGACAACACGCTCTGCAGTCATACTTCTTGTTAATCCACATGACACCATATTCAACATTAATTTTCGTAAAGAAATAATTAAAATTGTATTCGTCTTAGAGCTTCTGGTCCCAGCTGAATCATCTCATACCAAATCTTTATTTACACCCCCGCATCTATAGTCTCCAATATGTTAAACCGATGGTGTTGGGATTCATAGGTCTTGGCTTAAGGCACAAGCCTTACCCCTCCTCTTCCCCGCTGACACCTAGCGCACGCTCGGCCGCAACACACTTTGGAGCGCCATTGCTTTCAGTGTTCTGGGGTGGGCGCGTATTGCTACTCCAAAGTTCTATTGCCAACAACGTAAGCATTTTTATAATCAGTATAATTGTAATTACCAAGGGCTCAATTTAACAACTGTGGCTAATACGCACCCCGGAATGGTTGTGGCTTGTCGACCACCAGAGCATTTTTTTTTTAATCCAAAGATGGCAAACAGTAAAAAATACAAATACTCTTTGTGCAGGTCATAAAAAAAGATAATATAACGAAAGACTGATGACAGAGCCGGTATCACCAGAATGTCCAACGTGGTATCATCTACAGGCCTTCATGTTAAAAACTGAGTCCAAAATGATTCTATTGAGTCAGTGTACGCCTACATAATTTAAAGTTAATAATTGTTGTTTATTTTAATTGATGCATTCATCACTGGCTTACACATACATGCTGTATTTTAACACGTATAGCACATTGTGTTTTATGTATTTGTTATATATATTGTCCGGTTTTATTTTATTTTATGAAATGGGGTGATTATTTAGGGCATAATTATTTTAAACAAGCCGTTTTCATTTTTACAGTTTGCTAATAAATACTTGCCTGACAACAATTCTCTTAATTTAGAGCTACAACGGAGTATAAGGTGGCGTGAAAACGGCTACTATATAATTTATATTTATTTATACAGTGGGATTTTTTATTATCGTCAAACTAAGCAACTGTAGGTACTTTTACAGAAAATCCAAAAGGCAAAGACCTCTTTTCAAGGAAAATAATCTTATTTTTAGCATATCCTACATTCAGTTTAGGTTTGTTTATATTTTGCATTTCATTTCTGCTCGCACGTCTTTGCATTTGTTTTTATATTTACATTTGAATTTTTTAAAAATGTGTAAAACAGAAGAAATAAAAGTTTCCACTCCAACCCTCCCCCTTCCCCCAAATTAATAATTCGTGATCAGTTTATATTTTAACAATTTATCAATGATCTTGTGCTTAACGGGAGTGCTATCAAATTAAACTATCTAGGAGCGGTTTCCCGGAAAGTCACAGGGATGATCCTAGTCCCAAACTAAAAAGCATGTTTGAGCTGCCTTAATTTAGAAACATCTTGAACTGACATATCTTAACATACATCAGTGCCATTGTTTTTTTTCTCAAGATGCACACCAGTAATGTATTTTGGAAGGAATGCTTAAATAAACTTTTTAAATGTCCTTATATAATCAAGACCTTGTCCTAGAATAATCAAACCCTGTCCCGGGAAACTGCCCCCTAAAAATTAAATATTTATTTCTGGTAACGCTAAAATATATCAGATCAATTCACCATTTCAATATTGATTTTCAACCAGTACGTTTTTTAAATCCTAACCTCCAGCCACTATGAGACCACCTTACCTGTCAACTCTCATACATAATAATGTAAATATAAAGGTCAGGATGGTCTTATTAATCTCACCTCATGAAATATTGTCATAAGTGAAGAGAAAGATTTCTACAAAATAAATCCATGTGTAATATTTATAGCTGCAATTATTTTGATAGACAACATGAGAAGATTAACATGTGAAAATGTTAAATAAACCCATTATATTAAATTGCACAAACCAGAGGGTAGAGCCACGTGATGGCGTAGACTGACGCCTAGTGGATACTCAAGGCAATGGTTTACAAGAAATGTAAAAGCTTTTCAAATCAAACAGTCAACTTTATTTTAAGTAGAAAACGACAATAAGACAATCCTCAGCCAGGCAAACCAATGACACTATTTGCAAAGAGAAACTATAAAAGTACATCTGATATGGAAAATATTTCATACAGTTACAATTTATATTTCCAAGGTATAATCTTCATATTACAGGTACAATTCCAGAGATCCAATGATCTTACATATACAGTAAAAGGACCCAATAATAGACACAACCTTATGCTTGAGTAAAGCTCAGACATTCAATATGACAATAGCTCCAAAATGACATGCTGGCATCAAGAGAAAAAAACATATAAGTATACAATTTTAGGCACTTTGGCTCTACAAAATAACTAAAATTACAAATAAAAGAAAAATTATGTAATCTATTCTGAGCAGCCCTTTACGTGATATTATCAAAATTAACTAGGGCAGAATTTTATGAACACCAACATATGTGGACTAAAATTTCAGAATCTCTGAGAAAAGATGAGAATTTTTTAAAAATCAATTTCAGTAGATGAAATTCTACAGTTAATTATAATTCCAACAAGGTTTATATGGTGTAAAATTTATTTGGGGATCAGTAGTGCCCCCTAGTGTTATGAATAATGGGGATTCACAGTAAGCTAAGTCCTCCATCAATTCTCTTTACAACAGTTGTAATTAGATCAGATTTGTGTTAATGCAGTAACAAACATCAAAGAAAACGCATATAATCTTTTTCCATTTAAAAGTGACATTCGGTTATAACACCTGGAATTTAGACAGAAAACAACAGGGTATGATTGTTTTCTTTCAAACCTGAAACAAAATGACCAAAATCACATAAAGCTACAATTAACCACAGATCATTCCTGCATTCTATTGTAACAATGCAAACAAGCTAACAACCAAAATGTGTTTAAAATGCTGTGAATAGAAAGCAGTGACAGACAAAATACCCTTGGGTTCTTGATTGTTGGGCTGCTATCAATAGAATTCCAGAAAATGGAATACTCTGTTCTCCGCCCACCTAAGAGATATGCAGCACTGATCAGTAAGTCTGAGGTTTCGAAGTTTAGTCAAATCCTTGCCAGTCGCTCTGTTCAGAGTCATACTCCAGCTCTGCTCCTATGCACCGCACGCCTTCCAGTAGCATGGGAGTTCCATGCTGGCGATCTAACACAGAAAATGAATTAAAAAAGAGAGGAAAAGACTGGTGACATGTCCCAGTTCACCTATTTATACTGCACTGAAAGTATGCACTGTTGTTGGGATGAAGAAGTATACATTTGTAGCAAAACATTATGCAAGTACTAGGACATTCTAACAATAGGAGTGGTGTTGACATACACAATGATTGTTAATAATCAAACAGATCAAAATAAATAAGTGACACTTTGCTGAATTAATAAATTGAACTATATGTGACCCAGTATGTGAAAACCCAGTTTTCTTTCTGATTTTCTGAATATTTTCTATACAGAATTATCCTCCAAAATGTAAAAAACATTTTTGTAAAAATATACACTTGATTTCTTTATTATTGACAGAGTATGTCCAAATCAATGCTCCAAATCTCATGATTATGAGACTTTAGCCTGAGTCACATATGGTTAAAATAAAATAAGAAATTAAAATGCAAAGCCTGAAACGCAGAAAGTTATTTTATTAAAGGCGGAGTGCACATTGTTTGAAAGCCAATGTTGATATTTGAAATCACCTAAACATACACATCCCTACCCCAATAGAATCTGGACTTCTTTTGATAGACCCGCCCCACACATACGCAACCTCGGCAAGGATGTCGTTTAGTAGACATGCCCCTTACTGCTGATTGGCAACAAGTGTGTTTTGGTAGTCGGCCTGACTCACTCTTCCAAAGCGTTTTTCAAACATTGTGCACTCCGCCTTTAATTGTGCATCTCTGTGTGTGTAAGCATGTGTGAAGTTACAATAAAAAATATGGTAAACAGTAAACATGAGCAAATGCATTAACTAACATTAACAAACAATATAGTTTTCAGCATGTTAATTAATTCTTGTTAATGTTAGTTATTGTCAACACAGTAATGCACCATAAACTAAAATTATGAGTTTAATAATAAATGCTAAAATTAACATGAACTATGAATCAACAATACTTTTACAGCTTTTATTAAAAGTTCATGCTAGCTAATGCATTATTAATTGTTATACCACGGGTCTGTTGAATGCTGTATTCTGATTGGCTGAGAAATGTTCCGTGGGTATGCATTAATTTCTGATAACCGCACACCTAACTTGTCAAATGTCTAAAAAATAGGCACCAGAGCAATGTTTGTGGTAACCGTGGTATAAGAGGAATAATTGACTCCGGTCCTTTGAATTATTTGAAAAATTGGTGTGCATTATTTTCTTATAATTCAATGGCCCGTCGTCAATTATTCCTTACTTAAGATATGTCAGTCCATGTTTTTTTAAGGCAGCTAAAACATGCATTTTAGTCTGGGACTAGGATAAACCCTGTTCGGGAAACTGCCCTTTGATGGTTTTTTAAGAGTAATTAAAGAAAAAAATATGTCTTTATCTTTAAACCCGTGTGATGCACCAAACTTAAAATTATGGCCCAAAACCGACCTAAAGACCTAAATAAATAACAATGAAACAAATTTTTAGGAGTACAACATCTTACTTAGTAAAGTTTAGTGTTTTTGATAAACATACTGACATTTAGTGCTGCAAAACTCTGCCCATCCATATTAATATTAATCCACTAAATGAATATTTTCCATATCTGAACTTTAAAAGCAACACAAAAAAATTCATTCAGTTGTGTATTTGTTTTTTGAAAATTATTTTACAATGATAAAATTAATGGACAAACAGAAGTTTGAGTTACTTGTCAAAAGTTAATGTATTTTTAAACTTTTTACAAATTTTCCATATAAAGGTGACTGTTGGAGCTAAGGCATTTCAAATAGTGTGTTATTATAACATATTCATAATAAGTAGTACATGTTCTGACTATAGCATTTAACTTAAATACTTGATTCAAGCTGTATTGAAGTCATTGTCTTAAAATAAGAACAAAAAACCTTAAGCAATAGTCCTCCTCTTTCACTTTTATTATATGAAAAAAAGAAGAAAGAATAGGGAAACAGGTTTGAGCAACAAAGGAATACCAACAAGCAAATCTCAGGTGCACCAGCAGAGGGCAACACATAACCATACATCTAATATTCTCAACATTATCTCACAAAAATCCATGAAATAGTCACGCATTATTTTGCTCAGTTTTGCGTGACATTGTCACGTATTTCCACCATATTACGTGCCCCTGACACGACTTGCTTTTCCGTGACAGTTTCACGTATTGGTTACTCAACTGTTTTTCCTATTTTTAAACAATTTTCGCTTCGGTTTGGGGTTAGATTTGCTGTTTGCGTTAGGATGTCACTTAATGTATTGGTTTATAAAAAAAAATCGTATGCTTTTTAAACCATCGTCGCCTGACGTTGGGGTTAGAGTTGGGTTTGGGTAAGGATGTCATTTTATGTAACAGAAGGTTGTTCTAACCCCAAACCGAAGCGACAATTGTAAGAAAATAGGAAAAACAGTTGAGTAACCAATACGTGAAACTGTCACGGAAAAGAAGTCGTGTCAGGGGCACGTAATATGGTGGAAATACGTGACAATGTCACGCAAAACTGAGCAAAATAATGCGTGACTATTTCACGTATTTTGTGAGATCAGGTTGAATATTCTCCCTTTCTACAGTTACAGTGCGTGTATAAATTTTAAAAACCACTGTCAATATCACAATAACATTATAGCCTTTAGGAACACCACCTAAATGGAATATATCTATTTTTAATGTGACTGACTTACCCATGACACGGGCATGAACCTTGACCTTCACACACACATCCTCTTTGCTCTCACTAAGAATCTGAACCTCCTCGCACATCACTCCCTCCTGAAGGGCCACATATTCGCAAGTCACCCTGAGACCACCTAGAAACAAAGATAGATTAAGATTACTTTATAAGAAGAGTAAGATGTGCGCAGGAAGAGGACATTTGAGCAATATCTGTCATTTATGCAATACACAGATTAATCAAATGGCATTAAAGGAATATTCCATTTTCTTAAAAGAAAAATCCAGATAATTTACTCACCACCATGTCATCCAAAATGTTGATGTCTTTCTTTGATCAGTCGAGAAGAAATTATGTTGTTTGAGGAAAACATTGCAGGATTTTTCTCATTTTAATGGACTTTAATGGACACCACCACTTAACACTCAACTCAACACTTAACAGTTTTTTCAACGGAGTTTCAAAGGACTCTAAACGATCCCAAACGAGGCATAAGGGTCTTATCTAGCAAAACGATTGTCATTTTTGACAATAAAAATAACAAATATCCACTTTAAAAACACAACTTCTCGTTTAGATTTGGTCGTCATGCCGCTAGCGTGACCCGACGCAATACGTCATCACGTCAAGAGGTCACAGCGGACGAACGCGAAACTCCGCCCCAGTGTTTACAAATGTGGTGAAAGAGGACCGTTCCTACGTTGTTGTATGTCAACTGATACTAATTAATGTCTTTGTGTCAGTTTATTGTTTAAAATGGTCCGCAAATGTGCGTTTTATATATGTAACACGTGACCTCCCTACGTCACTACGCATTTACGTTAGGTCGCGCTGGACCGGACCTAAACGAAAAGTTGTGCTTTAAAAGTGTATATTTGTTATTTTTCTTGTCAAAAATGACAATCGTTTTGCTAGACAAGACCCTTATGCCTCGTTTGGGATCATTTAGAGTCCTTTGAAACTCCGTTGAAAAAAACTGTTAAGTGTTGAATTAAGTGTTAATTGTTGGTGTCTGTTAAAGTCCATTAAAATGAGAAAAATCCTGCAATGTTTTCCTCAAAAAACATAATTTCATCTCGACTGAACAAAGAAAGACATCAACATTTTGGATGACATTGTGGTGAGTAAATTATCTGGATTTTTCTTTTAAGAAAATGGAATATTCCTTTAACTCTTTCCCCGCCATTGACGAGATATCTCGTCAATTAAGAGAAAACGCTTCCCCGCCAATGACGAGATTTTCCGTCTTTCCGCAATACCGCTATTATCCACCAGGTGGCGCCCTTCCGAACTTTTTAAAACCGGAAGTATTGCTCTATGGCAAGCTGCTGCATGTCCGTGTCTGTTTTAAAGATCGCTCTGAATGGGATCTCTATGAAAAGTCCGTCATAAAAATGGAATTATCTCTGCTTTTTGCTCAAAATATGGTGTTTTTGCAAAAACCTGCCCATATTCAAAAGCTGATTGCAAAAGAACCACTAAAGGTAGGATGAAACGGTTTTTTTTGTTTGAAAGCAGAGGGTCTGTTCTTTCATTTGGTATATTGTATGTTTATATATTTAAAGAAGAACATTTTCTGGAAGGCATTAAACTTTGGTGAAAATCATGAAAAACGCTGGCGCTGGCTGGCAACTTTTTTTAAAAATGCTGGCGGTGAAAGAGTTAAGGAATAATTTTGTCTTTGTCTCATTCATAGAATATCAACTTAACACACTCAAGTTTGTGACTCGACTATGGGATAAGCCTGGAGACATGGTTTGTAATGCTACACATTGCATGTAAAGCCAAACCTGGTAATCAATATTTTTATTTTTTTTGCCAGACACAGCGTGTTCTCCACTGTCTGAACAGTTAGTGACAATTTTCATTGTGTTGTCTCAAGGAAACAGCAATGCTATGAAAAGATCCATACAATTTTCAGCCCACGAATCAGCCTATGCATGGCTTATAGAGCATTCAGTAAGAATTCAGCCCCTCATTACTTCAGAAACCCGAAAATGGCTGTCTATTGACGGTCCCTATCCAACCTGACTGAGCTTGAGAGGATCTGCAAAGAAAGGCAGAAAATCCCCCAAATCCAGATGTGCAAAGCTTGTTGCATCATAGACTAACTTGAAATTTTAAATAAACATACTTTTCTAAAAATTCTATTTTCACTGTCATTTTGGGATACGGATTATAAAATGAGACAAAACTAAATGATTGCAGTATCAGGTTGCAACATAACAAAACTTACGGTGATGTTATATATATGCATGCATCTTTACTGTGTTATCTGGGTTGGCTGGTTTGGGTTGTCCATCAGAAGACAAAAACAATGGCATGTTTTTATATATAAATCTATCCTGGGTTTACTTCCATCATATCTTTAAACATACATTTGTAAAAAGTATGCTTGTAGCTATAGCCTCTGGTCACAATTATTATTTTTACTTTCTGTTCCAGTGGTACGTACTGAATGTGGGGAAAAAGGCATTTAAATTTCCTGTTCCCTCTGCCTGGAATTGTTTGCAAAGTGCATTAAATCTGAGGACTGGTTCCGTTGGACACTTTTAAAAAACGTTTACATGATTTGGAGAATGAAACATCAGGCTGTAGATGTTTTAACTAGTTTTAAATTTATATTGAAATTTGATGTATTTGCTTGTGTGTGTAAATGTATATGTATTGTTGATGTTATTTGTTTAAACTCAAATGTGCTTGTATCTGTCAATCTTGACCAGGATGCTCTTGTAAAAGATTTTTAATCTGAATGTGCTTTCTTTCCTGGTAAAATAAAGGTTTAATAATAATAATAAAAAAACTGAAAAAGTAAAGGGGGTATGAATACTTATAATTTAGTGCACTGTACTCAATAGCTGTCCAAGCAATAATACAATTTACATTCAAATCTACAATATAATGAACATTCTGACACTCATTTGACAAATGTCCAATGACTACATGCAAACATCTGCACTCCTCATTGTAATACAGCTTTTCTCTTGAGACATGATCAATGTACAGGAGGGTATCTACATAAAAAAATTCACTAATTTACATATCATTAAACACACAAATCATTAAACCGATGCCAGTTCTATTAGTATGCAGCGATTTAAATAAAGCAC
Source organism: Paramisgurnus dabryanus (assembly GCF_030506205.2). NCBI lineage: Eukaryota > Metazoa > Chordata > Actinopteri > Cypriniformes > Cobitidae > Paramisgurnus > Paramisgurnus dabryanus. Next base: position 10,123,845 of record NC_133338.1, on the reverse strand, counting down.
ATCACATATGTTTCCTAACTTTTTACTGATTATAAATGCATGGTTCATCATCTTTTGTACAGTGGTACGCCTACCTTTCCTAGCCTTTGTGGCTGAAGGACTTTTGTCGTTTGCATTTAATAGACTCTTAGTAAAACTGGTTGAAACTGGTTATGTGAAAAATCAGTTCATCAAAAAAATATTTGTCTCTCATGGGAAATAAATTTTTCAAAGGTTTTGTTTCAAAAAGGAAGCGTTCACATGTACTACTTCTGCTTTTTTAAAGATGTGTGATAGCAAACTTAGATTTTTTTTTTGCCTCGATAGAACCACCTAGAAACAAAGATAGATCAAGATTACTTTAACAGAAGAGTAAGATGTGGGCAGGAAAGAGGACATTTGTGCAATATCTGTCATTTATGCAATACACAGATTAATTAAACGGCATTAAGGAATAATCTGTTCGTTTTTTCTTCTCCTAACTGTGGCCAGATGTGAAACCTTGCTGTCAAAGGCATCTCCACTTGTGATCAGATTTCAAGGGAGGGTCTCTGATGTCTCAGCACACTATTGTAGAATGGTGTATGCAAACAAAACGTTGGCAAAATGTTGTTAATAAATGTATTTCCAGTTTTCTTTCATTTCATTTTTCTACCGATAATAATTTCACAGTGAAGCTGTACATGATACATGTATGTTAATAGTTGGGTTGGAATCGTAGGGCAGAGCTTACCATCTGAAGATACTGTTAAATTAGTAATGCGGAGGTGTGGGTTTGGAATAGGTGCAGGACACACGTCTTTCCCAAGCTCTGGGACCTCAGGCAGCGTGAACACAATCTCGTACCGGTGCTGTGTTTTCAGGAAGCCCACCTGATGATATGAACATTTTCTTTAGTATAGAAGTCACCATCAAATCAACATGATCTCACAAAGTTCCGTGGGATAGTCACGGAATTTTTTGCTCATTTTTCCGTGGCATTCTCACGGATCTCCGCATATTTCCGTGGCCCTGCCACGGACTTTCTTTTCCGTGGCATTCTCATGGATTGGTTACTCAACTGCTTTTTCCTATTTTCAAACCATTGTCGCTTCGGTTTAGGGTTAGATTTGGTGTTTGCGTTAGTATTTCACTTTAAGTACTGGTTTATACTATTTTTTCTGATGTATTCCTTTATATTTTCTAAAATTTAATCAATTGTTGCCTGGCGTTGGGGTTAGAGTTGGGTTTGGGTAGGGATGTCATTTTATGTAAATCTAACCCTAAACCGAAGCGACAATGGTAAGAAAATAGGACAAAACAGTTGAGTAACCAATCCGTGAGAATGCCACGGAAAAGAAAGTCCGTGGCAGGGCCACGGAAATATGCGGAGATCCGTGAGAATGCCACGGAAAAAGGAGCAAAAAATTCCGTGACTATGCCACGGAAATTCGTGAGATCAGGTTGCATCAAATACACTGAACAAAATAAATGTAACACTTTTGTTTTTGCCCCCATTTTCCATGAGCTGAATTCAAAGATTTAAAGACTTTATCCATGTACATAAAGGGCCTATTTCTTAGACTGCATGAGTTATTGCACAGATGTGCCTTGTGCTGCCTACCCACCAAATGTGAGGCAATGGCATTTGGTGTATGCCCCATCAGGCCGGCCACATTACAGTATACGTCGAACGTCACCGAAAACTGGGTTGATCACTTCCAGTTGCCGGTATGTGCTATCGTAGCTTGTTATTATTATTTGTGTTGTGTTCTTTTTTATTCTAATATCTAAATGTATGTGAGAAGAAAATGCCTTTGTCTAAAGCTATTAAGTTTAAAAAAAGTAAAATTTTCTTTTATTTAGGTTTAATGTGTTAATGAGCACATCCACTGGACATGGGTCTTTGGTAGCTCCTGAAGGCTACATATACATCACCGTGTCAGCGTAGAGCATACAGAACAGAGCATACTATGTTTAACAGGAATGCGGAAGTAAGTTGCGCATATACCCTATAAAGGGACACTAATGCTGCGTCCGAAACCGCCTACTACATACTATATAGTACGCGAAAAGCAGTAGGCGAGGCGAGTAGTATGTCCGAATACATAGTATTCGAAAAACAGTATGCGAAAAGTACCCGGATGACCTACTACTTCCGGTTAGATTTTGCAGTGTGCATACGATGGACGCTTCACTATCCCATGATGCCCCGGACGAGGAGTTATCCAACGAAGAAGAAGAGGCACGCGGCTGTTTTCGCGCTGAAATGACATGACGTGATGACGACGTATGTCACGTGATGTAGCAACATGGCGGATGTAGTACGTCCGAATCTCATTCATACTACCAGGATTCATACTGTACAGTGCCTACTGTTTTAATGCCAAGTAAGTAGGTACTTCATCTTATTCAGTACCTACTATACAGTATGCGGTTTCGGACGCAGCTTAAGTCTCCGCCTCTATTCTGCACATTTTTGAGGCAGAAAGCAGCCACTTTTGTTTTTTTCAATGATAGCTTAAAGACTGCGCTGACCACTGTGGGTTAAGGACCAATGGAAATACATTTTGCTCGCGTACAACATAGATTAGATCTATAGACCAATTTTGTGTTTGCAAACAGAGATTACGTTTTTTGTGGGCGGAGCCAAACTGGTTGCAGAAAGTGACTGCTCCGCTGTAGGGTTGTGAAGTTTTTTAGCATTAAACCGGGATTTTTATGGATCCGGTGTTCTATCGAAGTCTGATTCCCCTATGTTTCCCTTTAGTGCAATGTTTCTTATAGCGTTTTAATCACGTTACGTTTATTTTTTAGATAAATAAAAAGTTTAAATGGCTTGGCTACTGATATGCATGTATGTAATGTATATTGTTCTTTTTTGCTAAATCAATTATTTTTACAGTCTGAATCGCTAAAGTACATATAAAAGCAATACTGTATTATATATAATAGCGTTTATTAAATATTTCATAATTTTCCTGTTTTCTATTATTTCTTCCTTATATTTATCTTACGTGTTTGTTCTTAAACTATTATAAAAGTATTATGTTTAAACATACATTAAAAAGGCCTGTTTATATATTAATAACACTTTACATCATGTGTGTGTGTGTGTGCTATATTTATATATTTATTAAGTATGTAAACATAATAATTTTAGAACAAACAGGAAGAAGACATAAGCTAAGATATAAGGAAATAAAAAGAAATAATAGAAAACGAAAAAATTATGAAATATTAAAAAAAATTGTGATATTATTGCTTTTTCAGTATAAAAAAACATTTATTCTGAATAAATTATAATTGTAACTTGATAAAAACGCTATAAGAAACACATTGAGGGAACAGACTTCGACAGAACACCGGACATCTTCTCTATTTATTTTCTATTCTAATTATTAAAAGATTCCCAGATGATTTCCTCGCTCGATTCTGTCCGTTTAAGCGCTTATTGTAATCATAAACACCTACGTTTATCTTCAAATGATGTCTTCGACGATGGTATTCTATAAAAATGAAAGCCATCTTTTTTGGCATTCTTATTCTGACACTTAACAGCACAACAGGACATTTTCTAGTGAGTTATCTTGCTCTTTTCACTCGTGTCTAATTCATTTCCACTGTTTTTCTAAAACCGCATTGCGCGCGCAGCTTGCAGTGACGTAACTGTGACGTCTACTCTAAATTGGTCTATAGGCGGAAAGTAGGCAGTCTTTTGTGACTGTTGGTGAGTTCCATTGACACCTGGGGCATAATCTTCGTACGTCACTAACTCACTTAGCTGGATTTGATTGTTGGCGATTTGGCATGATCTTGGATTATTTGGTTCTTCGAAGCTCATCCTAGACTTGCTGTCATAGCGATAGCAACAGGTGCGCAAGCGTGAAACAGACAAAACAGCAATTTAACTGTTTAAAAAAAAAGATTTAAAGTACTTAAGGAGCATCAAAGTTTGATTACAATCATGATTTTAATCTTTGACATGAATATTAAAGATATCAAGATTATATTTTCACAGAATGTGTTACATTATGTAGGGTGATTTTATGTACAAAATAGCTTTAGCTGCTTACAAATTCAGCATCATAAAAAGATCACAATAACCTTCCATCAATAGCTGTAACAAAATATGATAGAGCAGGTGGAACTGAAGTAAAATTTCAAAACTTAAAATTAATATGCAACTGAAAACCACATACCAACATCAAAGCTGTAACTGGTTCTTACCATGGCATTATATCAAAGACATGAGCCATCATCAAACACAAGAATAAAATAGAACAAACACAGACACTTGCTGTCTCTATGGAAACATAGGCCATTAACAGGGCAGATAGCTAAAGAGTTGCTGTCATATCTGTTAACACCAGTTCGTGTGAATGTATGTGTGTGCTTGCAGGAAAGAATGGGACAGCAAAAAGCGGCAGCTTCAGAGAGACAGCTGCAATCAGAACACCACCCACTGTGGGGTGAATGCGAGCATGTTTGTATATCTGGTCTCTTTGAAAGATATTTGTGAGTGGGAGGACAGCACACACTGGAGTCTGTGTCTTTTCAAATATGCTCAAAGTTTTTGTTCTCACGGCATCATATGTATTTGCAGCATCCTTAAACGGTTTGAATTCAACATTAAATAAAGACATTGCTTGACTTACTGTGCATGAAACTCCATTTAAAATTTTCATTATGTTTTGAATTCTTCCATTAAAATGACTTATTAACCAATCCCTGTTTCTTTTTACATTCTGGTATGAAACTCCCACTTTTTCAAATTCAATCAATACTTAATTTATACGGTTAAGACCTTCCCGAATTTTTTTCGTGTTTAAAATCCTGTTAATTTCAGGAAAGTAATCTTAATGATCTCCTTAAAGAAGTTACCTAATGATATTTTCATAGGTGTGATATTGCCACCGTGTTCATGTTATAATCTAGTATATAAACAAGGTTTAAAAAAAAAAAAATTTCAAGCTATATTACTACTAGGGGTGGCACGGTCCATGAAAAAAATCTGAACCGTTCGGTTCGCTTGTCTCGGTTCGGAGCGCGTGTGTGCCGCACGGTTCAACGGTTCATGGCATGCGCAATGTAGTCTTATAGTCTCATGCCCTGTATGTGACCTCAGATAGCGTGTTTCCCTTTCGCGCGAAAGAAGAGGTGACTGGTTTGGAGTAGAAGTACTGCAGGTTATGTTAAGTGTAGAAATGGCAAGTGGGAGAGAAAAGGAAGTCTGCCCGCAGTTGGAGGATGCGCCAGCGTCGTAGAAGTTTGGTGTGTGGAAACATTTTTATTTCATGTTACCTATGATGACAGCGAAAATAAAACAATAGATTGAACTGCAGTCTATGGGTTGAATGTGCTCGAACAGCCACAGGAGATCGCCTTCTCTCCAACCATTTATCTAATCTGAGGTACTGAAAGTTTTACATCTTTTCGTATTTAGCGCTATTTTTAGCCTTTCATTGATACAATTAAAGCGGCTGATTTCCACGTAGTTTCATTTTACTAGCGTGTGAAAGTTGCGCGATCTTATTTCAGAAATTGCCCCTCAAAGTAATCAGGACAGAAGTGGTCAAAAGTGGACAAAAGAGACGGATTTAAATATTACAGGTGTAAAGGTTATGTTTCTTTCTCGTCCACATATACTCTCAGTATTAAAGCAGCCTCTCAGTGATAAATCTAAGAGCTACACTGAAGTTGGCATTTTAATAAATGCAAGTTATCTTTGTGTGCTAAAAATGCACATAAAGTTCATGTAGATGGCAATACACATTCTCTTTTTGCCAAATAAATGAAAAGCATGTTGAAATCATCAATGTCTTCCCTCTTGCTCTATCAAAATCTCATCTGGCTTTCCTCGGAGATGGTCCCAATAATGTGCTTAAAGTCAAATTCAGTTTGTGCATGATTACATGATATAACTTTTTTTTTATACTGTATCCTAAATTATGGATAATTAATACATTAATAAGATAATACATTTCTGGAGTGTTAGAAATTTAAAGAAAAAATAACAACAAGAACCGTACTGAACCGAGAACCGTGACCATAGAACCGTGATACGAACCGAACCGAGGGTTTTGTGAACCGTGCCACCCCTAATTACTACTAGGTGGTTATTTCTTTTTAAGACAGCCCAGATCAAGACTATGTTATCACTGGTCTCTACATATTGTATGGCTCATGTACTTATTTCAATAAAAGCCATTTTATTGTCAGCCAGGCAAAAAAATAATAATTCTAATTGTGAGAAAGTGTATCCAGATTGTAATATAAGTTTTTGTTGTGAAACATTTCACATCTTCCTGTATGAATACAAGTTCATATTTCTGATTTAAGACCCTTAAGGGCCGTTCACATTGTAGCGATAACTACATAACTAGCATCCACACCACCGGATGATAAAGATAACTTTATGCTAATTCGCTCGGAAGGAGCGGTATTCGCACAAATCATTTGCCTTCAAATGGCATTAACTAATATTGCATATATTCACATGTCATTAAATGTATAAATATGCTGTTTTTGTTGCATTAACAGAAGCTATAACCAGGAGATGTCCTAAACACACTGCATTTTGCGTATCTCTAAACAGTAAATCTAGTTTGTGTCATCTAATATCTTACCTTTTCGTATAGTCTAATAAAACCTTTGCGCTGGACACCTGAGGTAATTTTATGTAATAGCCTCTCCACCGTGCTTGTCATTTCAAATGCGAGTGCACTTTAGAATCAAGTAGACCTGATTGGCTGTCATTGGTTTATCGTTCATCAGGTACCAACAATATCATTCCTTGTATCTTTATTTTTATTGGTACAAGTGTAATGTGAACTCCACTATTCTCTTTTAATACAGTTTTAAAAAACGTTTTATTTTTAGTTATGCTTATAATGTGAACGGCCCTTTACACTGAATGAAGCTAATTACCCCAGTAATACAACTCCTCACCTTAACTATGAAGTTCCCATTTGACTCCGGCATCACCATGACGACAGAGTCATGCAGTTTCTCGTCGAAATGCACATGGGACTGAGCGGCAGCAGCCGGATCCTCTGCGAAACGAATCCCCCCTGTCTTAGACGATGCTACAGTAAAAAGAAAAACACAGCACTAATAATTACACATGCATTTGTCAAAATGAGCAGTGATTGACAGTAGGTCTCTGAACTTCCTGATCCGCATTCTACTACACTGAATGAGATGTTTAGAAATAAGCATTTCAAAGTCGCAATGATATAAATCTTACCTACCATTTGACAGCTAGAGCAATGAAATCTGGGACTATCAATACCATCAGAACATCACATCACTTGTCATATCTTTATGCTCTCAAAAAAAGTTTTATAGCATAGACCGGTTGTATAAGTAAGACTGCAAAAGCTTATCTGCTTATTTTATCTGTTGTGGTATATAGTAGTAGCACACATTGCATAATCTATGGTACTTGGCCTTTAAATTTAACTTTAAAACAAAGCATACCATTCAGCTAAATATAACCGTGTTGGTTAATGAAAGAATGAAATTGATGTTTGTGCAAAATCTCTCTTTAATTCCCTACAAATACTTATCAATAAACAAGTGTTGTTATTCAGATCACTATTAACAGGTTGACCATTGCCATTTTTGAAGGCAACCACCTACGTATGCGAATACAAATGCTTCTAGCCAAACTCAAAAGCTCAATTTTTAAAAGCTTCATTTCTTTTTTTATTCAAACTTAATGAAACAAAAAAAATAATATTATAATATAATAATACAAAAATTTATACAATTATAATACTGTAATTAATATTTCCAGTTTTCAGCCAGTTCTATCCAAATTTTTGGTATCGGTTTCGTCCCAGAATTTTTTTTTCAGTAAATCACTAACCTCTGCCATTCATCTGCCTTAAAGAGATCACATGTCTCCTCAATCATTATTTATGCTCTGACTGGCACCCAGAAGGATTTATTTAATTTCCAGACATCAGAGGAACAGTTTAAAGCCTATCCAACATGTAGCTTAGATCTGTTTAGCTAAGCAATGTTCCTTCAAACTTGTATTGTTTAACATCTGATTTAATAAAGGAGACTGTGGGCCAAGACATCAGGACAAAGACTTAGACACAGATCAAACTGATCAATGCTAATACTGCATTAAAAATCCAATTGCTCCAGACCGTACTGAGAAAAGTACACGGTCAGCATGTACACCTCTTTGAATTCATCCATCTCTGAATCTAAATTGAATGATAAAGAAATGATAAAGGATTTTTACATTTCAGAGAAAATGTGAATGGTGCTCATGTTGAAAATGGTGGAAGGTTGTTAGGTTTTTATGGTTGGCAAGTTATTCCGAGGATATTTGGTTGCTAGGATGGTTGCTGGGTGGTCAACCATCCTAGCAACATAGCCCACCCTCAAATTTTGATGCCTAGATGTGGCATTAAAGCAATAAACCCCAAGAAGCAGTGGGTTACCAGTGCATTTTATAACAGCTAAGGGGCGTTGTTAGGCACGCTGCGAAGCGGAGTTTCTAAAACCCCCTTAGCTGTTATAAAATGCACTGGTAACCCAACGCTTCGAGGGGTTTATTGCGTTTATAAAACGGTTACTTCATATCCATAACGTTAGCGGGATTTTATAAAAAAAAACACAAATACGTTGTAACTATATTAGTACAAATATTACTCTTCCGCCAAACAAAGTAGTTCCTCAGAATCAAGTGTGACTGAAACAGAGCGCAGTTCCCAACCAACACAGATGCAGCAAAGATACAATGAAAATATGATTTAAGACTGTGGTGTTTATTTTATAAATCACCATTCATCTAATTTATACATTAACATTGATATTGTGCAACTGTTGAAGTGATGATCAAATATGCTTGGAAGCATGCTGAACTCTTTCCCTGTCAGCGGGTTTTTTTTAAGTTGCCACCCAGTTTTAGTTTAATGCCTTGCAGAAAAATTATCTTCTTTAAATAAACATAAAATATCAAATCATGAAAGAACCGACCATCCACTTTCAAACAAAAACAAACAAAAAAACGTTTCATCCTACCTTCATTAGTTCTCTTATCACCTCTCAAATTTTTTAGCTAAAAGCGGAGATAATTCCATTTTTGTGAAGAACTTTTGTAAGAGATCAGATTCAGATCCATGAAAACTTACACGCTGTGTTTTCAGTGTTGAGTGAATGCGTCAGTGTTTAAATTGGGTAAGATCGCCACCCAGTGGATAAAAGCGGACGTATGAACTTGAGTTAGAAACTCCTCAGACAATGTTTTCTCTTTATTGACGAGATGACTCAACAATATTTATTGACATTCATCTGGATATCGCCATTAATTGTGCAATTGTAGACAAATAAAAAATATGATTAAAGACTGTGGTGTTTATTTTCATAAATCAGTACGCAGCAACAGTGGCTCAGTGATACTTATGTAACGTGGTTTGAACCGTGAGGTTACCAGTGTATTTTATCATAGCTTAGAACGCGTTTCAACCAATCAGAATGAAAAACCAGAACTGCCCGTTTTATAATTAATTCTTTGGACCTGATTATAGGATTTTACACCTGTTTTATTGTTCAAATTATATAAGACAAGTTACATGCCAGGGTTCAATATTTGGGATTTTGTTCAAATTCCTCATACAAAGTATGATGAGCAGTTATAATAATAAACATAAGAACCCAAATTCTTATGTGAGTGACCACAGACCAATATACCCTGAACAGATTACATCATGGAACTTTTAGATCCCTGAGCTTGGAATAAAAATAAATGAGACTGATTAAAAAAGATTGCTTTAACGATTCTTTCTCACCACAATGTAAATGTAAATTTCTAGTTTTTTTAAACATACTAATAATTAAATAAAATTCAGGAATATAAACTAATAAAACAACACCTGCAATAATGCTTGTATGTACAGTGATAAGGAATAGTTTGGATATAACTTGGCTGCAGCACTGGGACATGTGGTGTAGGGATAAAATTACAATGATGTGAGCTAGGACAGGATGACATTCGTAGAATGAGTGATCACATTATTGGCCTCATTACAGAGGCTACGGGACTCCAACTGTTCTCCAAATGTGGAGCATTATAAACAGTCTCAGGCACGGCTGACAGGTCACCAACCAGTTTCTCTGGAATATGGTCTGAAGTCCAGGCAGAGAGGCGTCTGGAAAGTAGGGCTGGACAATAATTCAATGTCTGTATATTTTGTGGGTTTTTTTCAATAACGGTAATATGGTTTCTAAACACATATCCTATATTTCGATATACATTACAGGGTCACATGGCCATTCATGTCACGTCTAAAAACACGTGCTAAACACAGGCCAAGGCGCTTTACTTTCCAAAGCGTGCTCCTGTGGCATCTTTCATAGCAAAGCACCCAGGAGATGCGAATGCCTGATCGGATTTAAATCGCCAAATCATACAAGTGCAAAATATGAGAAACATGCAAAAGATAAAAATATGTATGCAGCTATGACACTAATCTCGTTACGAGTATAATACTTATATAATGTAGTATGCTAGCACAGTGGTTTTCAAACTGGGGGCCGGGGCCCCCAGGGGGGCCGCGAGATGGTGCCAGGGGGGCCCCAGTTTTATGACATTTTATTAAATACATTAATTTATCATGAATTATGTGTTATTAAACCTAAAAAAATAAGGCTACCAAACCAAAAGCACTACTTTTTTGTATAATTTAATGTTCTTTTATTAAAATGTTGAGTTTTAGAACAGTTTTTTGTCACAAATTTTCTTTGGGGGGGCCACAAAGGAATGCACCATACACAAGGGGGGCCACACGCTGAAAAAGTTAGGAAACCTCTGTGCTAGCATATATCATTATGTAGCTTGCTATGCATTATTAATTTTTATTTGTATTTTTTTAAATTCATACCATTATACCATACTGACCGAAATTGAAGGGGACACAAGATTTTTTTTAAATGTCAAGTCTTTGGTGTCCCCAGAGTGCGTATGTCAAGTTTTAGCTCAAAACACCATATAGATAATTAAAGCAACACTATGTAGTTTTTTTACCTTTAAATAATGTCTCTAAAATTATTTCAGTGATAGAACAACTCTTAACTGGACAAATTCTACTGCTGCTGTAACCTGAGCAGCCTCCTAGCTGCTACAAGCACACTCTGAAAGTGGTGGTGGAGGGTAGGAAACACAGCCACGCCCCTCCCCTTGCCTGCAGAAGAGTGTCTGATACCAGGCACTGTTGCGCTTTTCAACCACATGGGGGAGCTGAAAGTCATTTTTACATGGAAACTACATAGTGTTGCTTTAACATGTTAAAATTGCCAATTTGTAGGTGTGAGCAAAAATGTGTCGTTTTAGGGTGTTTCCTCTTAAATGCAAATAAGCTGATATCTGCACTAAATGGCAGTGCTCTGGTTGGATAGTGCTGATTAAGGGGCGGGATTATCCCCTTCTGACATTACAGGGGAGTCAAATTTCATTAACCTATTTTTTCATATGTTTGCAGAGAATGGTTTACCAAAACTAAGTTACTGGGTTGATCTTTTTCACATTTTCTAGGTTGATAGAAACCCTGGGGACCACTTTGAGAAGGGATTCACTTTGGTAAATCGAAAATACAGTAAGTCAGGTGCGACATGTACTGCGCCGTCACAAGGGTTATCATCTCATATTTAAACTTTTGATGTCAAGACATATCAGAGAGCCATATGAACATAACATCTTGACTGAGAACAGGTGAGAGGAAGTTTATAAAAGTGGAAAACATGGTCTGAAGTAAGTTTTTTTAAATCCTGGTTGACTATAAAGCCTGGTTACGACATGCACATAAAGACAATCTTGACTGATATTCTTTTCTCAAATCTTAAACATCCTCACACTACAAAATCTGAAAAAAACAGATATCCCACACTACAAGATTTTTTTAAGATTATTGTGCCAGAGGGAGCGCTTCACGTTACCTCTTGGGGGAAAGAATGTAGATGTATAGAGATTGTAACACTATTAATAATATAGAAATTTACTAACTAGTATGGTATGACCTTTCTAAAATCACCCGTTATGTTTTTAAAATGCAGACAATTTCACCTAAATTCAGGCCGAACATCCTGTAGTGTGAGCCTGGCTCGCTGACATTTATAAAAAGCAGTTTAAGGTCAGTGTGGTAAGATCATGATAAAAAACCTGCAATACTTATTATCTTCTACATTCTGTATAATTAAAAGCTATTTTTGTCGACGTGAGTACACTGTGAAAATTCCTTGTGGAACTTTTTTATTTTTTTATAATTTATAATAACTCCTCACTAGTCAAGAAAGCTGAAATGAATTGTACATTCAAGTTGATAAAAGTTAAAAGTGTTAGTACAACAACGGAATTGTTTACATTGTAGAGACTGCTTGTGTAAATGTTTAAAAGTTCAGAAATGTTATGTGTGGTTTATCTGGTTTAACAATTTAGCTCCACACCAGGATATGACTGTCACATTGTGCAGCAAATTCATGACCAATAATTAGTAAGAGTGTTTATTACAGTGCAATAGTACCATATATTCAGCATGTAACATAAGTGGGAAATAGGGGTGGAACGGTACATGCATTCGTTTCAAACCGAATCGGTACGGGGGTCACGGTTCGGTGCATGAATTTAAACGGAGAATACACGATATGAAAATAAAAAAACTTACGTGCAAAATAAGTAATGTAATGCGGAACTACTGTTAAGGTCCGTTCACACAACAAAATTTCGGGAGTGACAACCGTATTTGCTTACAGGTGTGAGTCTGGAAGTGTCCTGTTCAGACAGCACATTACGACACAAATAGAACACTGTCTGTATGAATGAGTAACCGACCTCAAACCAGTATGATATTCGCACGCGGTGCCTGTAACCATAGTGAAGGACATAAACATAAAAACGAAAGTATTATACAATGGACAAAACTTTAATTATGTAATTAACAAAAACAGTTGGCGTGTGTAACGCTTACCATTGTGCAGAGAAAAATAAACAAGGGTGGTTCCATATTTAAAGTTTTAATCTGCAAAATGAATGACGCAACTGCACGTTTGACCAAAGCAGATATATCCAGAACAAAAGTAATCCCGATGTCTGGTGATATATTGACGTCTTGTGAAGCAAATCGATCCGTTTTTGAAAGAAAGTGAACTTTATTTACAGCATTATTAACGCACTCACATAGGAAGTGCGCTTACGCTCCCGCTCTGTAGGTGGCACTGAGAGTATGGTTTACCAACTGCAGGCAAAACCAGCCTCTTAGCGCCACCTAGAGCGGGAACGTAAAGCGCTCTTAATATGTTTCCAAGGATGTGCATTAATGCCATTAACGCTAATAATGTTGTAAATAACGTTCAATATCCTGCAAACGTTTCTTGAACCTAGCCCAATTTAATAATTTAAAAGCAGCATGGAATTAGGTCACAGAATAGAGAAGGTTAAAAAAAGAAAAACTAAAAGAAATAGAGAAAGCAGCTTACCTTTCTTGGCAGTGGCCATTCTGGCGTCAATTTGATGCAAACTGGAGAAAAGCTCAATCACGGACTCATGGCAATTATCACCCAATAACAAAAGAACCCTGAATAAGAAAATGAGTACAAAATAAGAGTATTAAATCTTTTAATGTATTAAAATGGATTAAAACAAAACAGTTTTAACTCTGGTAAGAGGCGTGTATTTTTTGTTAATGCTGACACAGGTTGCCTTGAAACAATAAACTCGGCCAGCTGTTATAACAATAGTGCAGAGACCCCAAAGAGCCCTTTGAAAACTGCTCTAGCATTTTTCAGCTTAATATTCCACATAATTTTTGTCCAAATCAAGAAGCTGAAAGAATGAATGTTTCCTTGGACTAAAGTGTAGAATCATCACAAACAAGTATACTGTAGTTAGTTAACAAAAGCAAGCATTGATACTGACTACGCATACAAATATTATAATTATATTCTGATTAAACCAGTTGGCATGCTCAAAAGCTTATATACAAAGGGCACGGCAAAAAAAACAACACCTCTCAGAGTTCTTTATGGCTTCGTTCACATGATACCCAATTCCAATTTTTTTTACAATATATCTTTGGGGATGGCTCTCTTCACAGTCATTTTGCAATGAATAAAGTTTAACTGCACTGTCTCAACAAACAAATCCATATTTGATACATTTGATAAATATCACTGTAAAAAGAGAAGACTAAAAACTGTAAGTTTTGCATCTCATGTCTAACATTATGTTATGAGATCTATAAAACAATAAGGGGCAGGTTCCCGGACAGGGTTTAGGTTAATCCAGGACTAGGCCTTAGTATTATTAGGACATGTTAGTAGTTTTTACAAACATACCTTAAACAAACCAATGATGATGATAATATGTGTTAAGATATGTCAGGTGTGTACAAGGTGTTTTAAATTAATGTCAACCCACTGAACGAATATTCAAATAATTAAATATTCTGGCACAGCCCTAATGTTTGGGCACCAAGTAGTGAATCAAATTTCACTACTTTTTAAAGTTTTCTCAGTTTTTTAAATTGATTTAACGTTGATGTGTCCTTTTAGCCATTTGTTTTAGATTTTCACTAACAACATTAAAAATAAAGGCAGCTCTAGCATGCATTTTAGTCTGAGATTAGAATAAGCTCTGTCCGGGAAAGTGCCCCTGTGTGTCAATGGTTACACTTTATTTTGATAGTACACTTCAGACATGTAACTCTGCATATTCATGTCAACTACCTCTCATTTATTAGCCACTATATGTCAGCCAAACTCTCAGAGTATTAGACGACTATTAGGGGCAGGTTTTGGGAAGAGGTTGGGGTTAGCAGAATAAGTTAACACGTAGTTAATGTTGTTGACATTTTTTCGTCAGCAGAACAATAAATGATATTTGTGCTCTATCATATAATGTCAACAGATCTGCCACTTTAAGAGCTCAAAAGCAGATATCCAACAAAAAACTAATCCTCATGACTCCAGGCAACAAATTGACGTCTTGTGAAGCAAGTAGATCTGTTTTTGGAAAAAACTATTTATGTTACTGACAACATTATTATTGTTAATGCAGAACACCTGCCAAGTCTATCTCAGCCCCATGCTGCCACCTATTCACCTTATTTTTCACAACAACAAGGGTGGCGCCATTGCGCTCATTTTGTCAACGTACTTCCGGCCGCATAGATGATGAGCAGCTGAGGCAGTGGCTGAAGGCGACGCGTTAAACCTAAAAAAGCTCACTCAAGCCTTTATGTTTGTTTCTTACCTATTTTAACGGACAGGAAGCCGACTGAAGAACACCCTTATCCCAAGTAATGGTTCGACTACGATGTTCCGGTAACTTTAAAACCACGCCTGGTGTTGAAAAGGAGGTCAGTTTCAGGTAAGCTATCTTAGCTAAATGTGCTCGTTCGCCTAACGTTAGAATTGTGAAGTCCGTTCTACGAATAAACTTAAGATCAGTAACGTTACTTTATAAAATGCAACTATTTTAAATGATTTTAATTGCCCACCTATATTTTTTAATTATGATAGTACAACAAGATATTACAGTACATTACATTCTTACATTAGCTCACGTGATTGCTACAAGTTTCAAATTTCAGATGGTCAGTTAATTTCTCATTCAGATATTGATAATGACATATTAAACGACATATTATTTAACACTGAAGTTAAAGGTTGTGTGTATAACGTTACTGTCTCTTTTTAAAGCATCTCTCTCACACACTGTTCTGTTTAATATGGGTACCATTATAATTCTCATTATGAAAGTTTATTTTAAATACTAACATAAAAATGTTTATGGTTATATTATTTTCACAGATGCATTGATGTTTAGTGATGCAGTGGACAACTGTGAGGATAATACAATCAACATGTTCCTAAACTGTGGTGCAGAAACACAATGGGAGGATCAATCTGTCTCTGACCAACTACACTTCAAAATCACAACTCAACCTGAAGCAATCTTCATCTGATATGAGAAAACAATGGTGCGGTTTCCCAGACAGGGCTTATACTGGTCCCAGGTTAAAATGCATATTTGAGCTACAATCATGTGCGACTAGTAAATTTGACCTTTTTTTGTGATGTGACAATTAATTTAAAACAACACATTGTACTTTCTGCATCCATCATCAAAGTATTTATTAGTAATACAGTGTATTACTTAGTAGAAATGTGAACATTTGCTTAGCATGTTGATTTACATATGTGCCCCTAAATTGTCTGGTTGTGCCCTTAAATTTTCTGGTTGTGCCCCTAAATTTTCTGGTTGTGCCCCTAAATTTTCTGGTTGCGGCCATAAAATTTTCAGTTGGGGGCCATTGTGCTCCTAGTGAAAAAAGTTAGTCTGGAGCCCTGAAAAACTAAAATGTCCTAATATAATTAAGGCCTAGTCCTCTAAACCCTGTCCGAGAAACTGCTTCAATGTGTTGAGAAACAACCATCTTTGTCAGCTTTACACAGGGTTGATATTGCATGCATTACACAGTCGACACACCTCAAAAAAATTGGTAATTGCATAATTTTTGCAGTCTGTGAATCCATGAAAGGTACATTTAAATAAAGAGTACAACTGTCTCCAAGTCTTTCTTTAAACAACAACTGTAATTAAATAAAGTATTAACATGTATACTAAAATCTACAACAGGGCAGGTGGAACCAACCAAACATGTTGGCAAAATGAAAAATCTAGCTTTTGCGTTGGTGACTTTGTATGTAACAAAAAGTAACTAGACATTTTTTTGGATGGTAACTGTAATATTCAATTATTTTTTAGTAATTAGTAACACTACTAAGAAAAAGCTAAAAGCATAAATTGACAGACAAGGGAATGTATCATGCTGACACAGGTTGCCTTGAAACAATAAACTCAGCCAGCTGCCATAACATAATAGTGCAGACACCCCAAAGAGCCACCCAACCAAAATTACCCCAAGAGCACACATTAAGGTCGGTGTTCATGACTCCACCGTAAGGAGGAGACTGGGAAAAAATGGCCTGCATGGCCTAGTTCCAAGACGAAAACCACTGCTGAGCTAAAAGAATATAAAGGCTCGTCTAAGTTTTGCCAGAAAACATTTTGGGAAAATACTCTGTGGACTGAAGAGACAGAGGTTGAACTTTTTGGAAGGTGTGTGTCCCATTACATCTGGCGTAAAAGTAACACACCATTTCAGAAAAAGAACATCATACCAACAGTACAATATGGTGGGGGTGGTGGTGGTAGTGTGATGGTCTGGGGTTTTGCTTCTTCAGGAAGACTTGCCGATAAGTGGAACCATGAATTCTGCTGTCTACCAAAAAATCTTGAAGGACAATGTCCAGCCAAGCTGAAGCAAACTTCAGCAAGTGCACCTCTGAATGGCTGAAGAAAGACAAAATGAAGACTTTGAAGTGGCCTAGTCAAAGTCCTGACATCAATCCTTTTGAGATGCTGTGACATGACCTTAAAAAGGATTCTTGCCCGAAAACCCTCCAATGTGGCTGAATTACAACAATTCTGCAAGGAGGAGTGACCCAAAATTTCTACACAGCGCAGTAACAGACTCATTTCAAGTTATCGCAAACACCTGATTGCAGTTGTTGCTGCATAGGGTAGCTAAACCAGTTATTAGGTTTAGGGGCAAGCACTTTTTCACACAGGGCCATGTGTGTTTGGATTAAGTTTTCCTGCCGTCATAAAAACTGCAGGTTGTGTTTACTTATGTTATATTTGATAACTATTAAAATTAGTTTTATGATCTGAAACATTAAAGTGCGTCACATTTAATTTCTATTTTTTTCTGTTTTTTGTGTATAACATCAGAAACGGAAATACATGTATAAGAATGACTTTATTGAGCACTTAGTTGCATTAAAATACAGTATATGACAGTTCAGACACTAGTAGCAAAAGTCCAAATACTAGAATGATGTCACAAATATGATAATTGAGTACGTAGAGAAACGATTCTGAATCAAATTAGGATCCTAAGAATCAATTCTGAATCAAATAACGAGGTCCAAATGATTCCCACCCCACTTCAGACATTCTACTAAAGATATGTAACTCTGCATCTACATGTCAACTACCTCTTATTTATTTGCCACTATATTTCATCTAAGTGTCGAGAGTATTAGTGGACTATTTGGGCCAGGTTTTGGGAAGGGGTAAGTAGAATAAGTTGGCAGAACTTGGCACGTAGTTGCAAACAGGGATGGGTATCGTTAAAATTTGTATTGATACTGATACCAATACAGCTGATCAGTAACTATCGGTATTGAAAGCTACCAGTTACCAGGGAAATAATATTATTATAGTAACTAGTTATTAGTAATTAGTTACTGCCCAACACTGGCCCAAACATACTGACGAAACCCCCAAAATGAGCAAAAATGGGCAGCTGTATTTGAGGGTTTTGGCGATTATGTAATTGTTTCATCCGTAATTGTAATTAATTGTGCAGCTCTACAATGCAGTGTAAAATTAAGTAATGAAGTAATGAATCTTTTATGATGACTTCTATTGCTGTCTGGGACAATCTGAGTTTGGAGACTTTAAAGTGGACATTTCCCAAGATTTTTAAGATGCAAAATAAATCTTTGGTGTTCCCAGAGTACATATGTGAAGTTTTAGCTTAGAATACCATGTAAATCGTTTTTTGGGTTTGTCCTTTTAAATGCAAATAAGCTGATCTCTGCACTAAATTGCAGTGCTGTGATTGGATAGTGCGATTAAAAGGTGGTATTATCCCCTTCTGACAATACAAAGGGAGTCAAATTTGGATGATCTATTTTTTTACATGCCTGCAGAGAATGGTTAATTAGGTAATTGGGTTGATCTTTTTCACATTTTCTAGCTTGATAGAAGCACTGGGGACCCAATTATAGCACTTAAACATGGACACCACTCTTGCTATGGCCCCTTTAATGTACACCACAAGTTAACAAAGGAAAAACCCTCCCCTCAAAGGAATTAGGACAGAAGCAGTCGAAAAAAGATGGGTAAAAAGACTAGGTTTGAACGGGATGTCTCTCTCTCTCTCTCTCTCGCTCTCTCTCTCTCATCCATTTGTGATCCGATCAAGCAAAAACGCATGTTGAAACCAGACATAAACAGGGCTGAAGTGATCTGAGCCATATCAAGTCCCTTTAGGGTAGGCACGCCACGAGGTCGCCATGTTTGCAATGCTCCGGGCAGACCAAAGTCCCATCACATTGAATGGGGAAAGAAATTGCATGCTTAAGTCACAATAAAAAGAATTCCAACCAATAATTAAACCTGGCTTTAACTGTATCATCAATTTTGTTTTTTAAAATCAAACTGCAGTAAAAAGACCTTTATTCAAAGACAGTGCAAACGCACACAGGTTGGCAAGTGGCTCGCACGTCTCTGTTTAGACCCCCTCTTCCAGAGATTCATCAGTATTTATCAATTGATAATTAAGAAAACCCAAAGGAGGCGCTTTCGTCACCAGAGCGGCTAAACTGAACACTGCATTGTCCCCATATTGATAGTTTTCACGTGTCGTCACGTATTTAGGGGCGGGCAAGAGAGCGATATCTGCCATTGCTCACAGGTTAAGAAGTGAGCCTAAATACTTAATATTTGTTGTGCAATAACACTTCTGTGTCATTTCCTGTTGTTTGCCATGTCATTTACTGTCATAAGACAAAATTGACATCAAAGGTACGATTCATTACAAGACAGCTCTGTATTAAATGTATTTTCTCTATATCCTGTACATATTTCCAACATAACGATTTTCCTCTATACTTCTTATCTATTCTTACTATCATAAACAAGAAAACAAATACACAGAGAAACACAAATACACACAGGAAATATAACCTTTTCCTCTTTACATTGCAAACAGAAAACAAACCTCAATTTTTTAGCAGCACAATTTTGTGTGCATCTTTACATTGCACATTTCTATGTATCTGCATGCTTTAAATGTCATTAAGCAGAATATGCTGGCAGTCTTTAACTGCACAGTTATTATCCTTAGGCATTTAAGGCACACATAAATCACTAAGGACTATATTTACCATGAGCGATATGCATTTGAAATTATATTTCGTAGTTAGTAGGTCACAGAAGAAGGGTTTTATGAAAAAAAAACTACTGACCAAAGACTCTATCTATGGGACTATGTAAAGACGTATTCTTCACACGGAACTATACGCTGAAACAATGAAACTCGAAAGACATAAACTTATAATAATGATAATATATTTCAGACGCGTGCACTTTTAACAGTCTCACACAACATGGTATAAAATGTGTACTTACCTATTTTGGATTGTAAAGTAGTGTCGGGATCGTAGATTTAAGCTTTAGTCTAAACTCACAGAACAGAATGTTTAATTTGCCTCAAAATATGCTTCAAACAGAACCCTGGACTCGCAGAACCGCTCAGGTCCAGTCAGTTGATGCTGTAGGAAAAACTGCACGATTTCAAATAATATGAACCACAGCTTCCGGGTAAATCGCGTGGTGTGCTGCATTCGCCGCCTCTTTTTTACCAAGACATAGATGGCGCATTGGAATCTTTGGAGCATAGCTGCGATATGTCAACGCGTCAGCCATTTTGTTCCGGGCATAAATACATTTAAAGTGAACTGAGCTGTTCAAATGCTCTTTCAAAAGCTTTCAATAGTTAATTGACAAAGCTTTTCACTTTGAAATACTGAAAAACTGGAAATAGTAATATAATTCACACTATGCTGCACTGTTATACTATTTCACCATATCACAAAAATGTTTACCACTGTAAATGTTTTATAGGATACATAAAGGATTATCTTACAGTATTCTTTCTTTAAATGACTGTTTTGGGGTGTGTGTGTGTATAAATATATATATATATATATATATGCTTTCAATGCTGTAAAAATTAAGAAAGCAGACTGACTGCCAGTGTTTCACTGTTTGGTTTGTGTGAACAAGCTGTGTTCTGACTTGCAGCACAAGAAAAGCCTGTTCAATGATGTTTACATAGGTAAACATGCAATCATACATAGGTATGTACATATACACCACACTAACTGACCCATTCCACATTTTTAAATGTGATTACATTTATTTATTTATTTTATTACGTAACAATGTCTCCACAATTATTAATAAAAAATAAACTAAAGCACTGCTTGATAAGCTGCTCCCCCAATTGTTTGTAGGTGTTAATAGGCAAGTCTTACGCTCGCCAATATGGCCGCTGACATGCAATTCATCTATATTATGTCTAGGATTGTATATAAGTTTAGATTTAGTTAGTTGCTTGAATGTTGGATTACATTCTGCAAGCTAATTAGGTTCTGTTGGAAAAAATGTCCAGTGATGACCAGACTTAAATCATCTTCAGCAGATAGTGATGAGGACAAGTCTTATCAGAGTGCATTGTTACATTGCAGTCATCATGTCTAACTAAAGTATACATGAATTGCATTTAAATCCATTCAAATGTCCCTTCAAATGTAAATGAAGCACTCAGGAAACAATACTAATCACAGCAGATAAGGGAAGTAACAACCACACCCAAGATCATGGATTTCTTTCAAACCTCTTTATTATCAAAAAAAAGGGTTCACACCTTGGACTTTGTCTCCTTTTGACTCAGACCTTTTGGTGAACAAATGGTCACAAGCTCACAGTATGGGGGCACCAAGAGCTAATGCTGCTTTGCTCATTCTGAATGCACAATGCAATGTATCTGCAGGGCCGCTGGAAGTCATTTTGAACAGGGGGTGCTGTGATTTTTTTTAACAAAAAACCTACGAGCCTATAGGCCTATTTAAAATACATTTTAAAAATAAATACATTGAGTTTTCAATACTTTATTGTCATATACACTTCAGTGCACACAGCCAGAATCTGAAACACACAGGGCCCTATATTTTAACAATCTAAGCGCATTGTCTAAAGCGCACAGCGCAAGGTCTAAATGGGTATGTCCGAATGCACTTTTGCTAATTTAACGACGAAAATGGTTTGTGCACCGAGCACATGGTCGAAAATGGTTGGTCCTATTTTTTTTAATGATTAATGGGAGTATTTTGGTCGTAACATGCAATAAACCAATGATAGTCTCAGCTCTCATCCCCTTTAAAAGCCAGTTGCGCTGGCGCTCTGTCTAATCCCTAGATGATGGACCCCAGTTTAAGATTAATGTTAAATAATTGTGTTGTTTTTCACTTTTATTGAAATTGTTATTTTTTTTTTTTCATTAAAACCTTTAAAACCTTTAAACATTTAAAACCCGTTTTCTTTAAATGTATGGCTATCCTACCCGTTCTCACGAAGATGCGTACAAATGACACGCAGTGTGATTATCGTGCAATAGATACGCCAAATTCCGATTTTGCGTGCATATGATACGCCAGTCCTTCCCATTCACTTATATGGTGAATCGTTTCGTGTCGTTTTATTTATTGTTTTCTCATTTGTTTTCTGTTTTTTAAACCATTTTCGCTTGGGTTTAGGGTTAGATTTCAGATTTGTTTAAGTAGGTTATTTAATATACAGGTTTCTCTATGTTTTTGTCTATATTTAAGCCATGGTCGCTTGGAGTTGGGGTCAGAGTTGGGGTTTGGGTTAGGGTGTCATTTTTATATAACAAAAAGTTGTTCTAACCCTAAACCCAAGCGAAAATGGTAAAAAAACAGAAAACAAATGAGAAAACAATAAATAAAACGACACGAAACGATTCGCCATATAAGTGAATGGGAAGGACTGGCGTATCATATGCACGCACTGCGCTACAGCACCCCCACTTCCCGCGGCCATGCTTTAGTGTTTCATATTAAGGTAGAAGCAAGAAGGACCAGATCATTATGTTTTTCTTTTCAACAGTTACAGAACATTAAGCCTAAACTAGAACTGTTTACATTTTCTCAACATTATACAGTTTAAGTGATATGCATTGTTGCGTGTTGCCAAAAGCAACACAATAGGTCTATAAATTCTGATAGGCAGGGCAGAGAATAGGCAGGGATTTAGGGCGCACTCACACTATCCAAACCAAACCGTGCCCCAGTGTGATTGTCCCCCCTCCCTACTCCACCAGAAGCCCGCAATCACACACTGTACTTGTAAAGATCCGAGCCCGGGCACGCTTTCGTCATTAGGATGCGATTGTTTTGAAGAAAGCAGAAAGTAAAGCACTCTCTTAACATTGGAGCCCATTGTACGTTTACATTTACATTTAGTCACTTAGCAGACGCTTTTGTCCAAAGCGACTTACAAATGAGGTACACAATAGAAGCAATTAAAGCAACACAAAAACAGCAATACATAAGGGCACTGGAAATAGTCTCATCAAGTCCAACACAGTATACATAGACGAGGGTTGTTAGTAAAGTTTTTTTTTTTTAAGAAATCTACATATAAAGAGAAAGTAAAAATGGAGAAACATAGTAAGTCCTATATTAGGAAGTAAGGTAAATTAGACAATTTGTCTAACTGTCGACTGATGGATGTCTATACATTTTAGGATTGTTTTATATCCCTTTTCAGCCTTATGCAACAACTCTTGATTGGCTATCTTAAGAGAGACCCTTCTTGCGTCGTATGGTTCATAAGAGCTGATGCTTCTTAAGGACAGCAATCTTAAAATGAGTTCTTTTATCAATCAAAGCACCACTGAACCACACCTTTGAATCATTTCATTTCATTATGATATCAGCTATTGTGAATGTTTAATGTTTTTTTTTATACATAAGAAACTAGAATTATTTGTGTGTTGTCAGCTTATGCACATTGTGTTTGTCTATTGTTGTGACCTACATGAAGATCAGATCACATTTTATGGCAAATAACTGTAGAAAATCAGTGCATTCCTAGGGGTTCATAAACTTTAGGGGTTCATAAACTCTTCTTGCCACTGTACATGACAGGCCTGAGGAGCCCATATTGGAAACATGTGTAATATGTCCAAACAAAACAGCAGTATATTTATTTCAGCATTTTCATATTTAACAAACTAAGTGTGTGTATAAATTGTGTATGTCACAAGTGACTCACAGGGGGAGTGGATTGAATGTTTCACTTACACAAGTTTATTCTAACAGAATGTTTTAACCAGAAATAAAATACTAGGGGAGTAGATGTGGGTACATTTACAGGTAATTGTGTTATGATTTGGCACTGGAATGAAGGTATATGATATATCATCAGAAGGATCTAAAAACATGGCATGTAACTAGAGCTTCAGCAATGATTACAGACAATTTTAGTAGTTATTTTGCAACGTATTGGACAGAAATATGTAGGAATATTTGAGTTACAATAGTAACAATATACATTTAAAAGATATTTTATGCCACTTATACAGTCCTACCCAAAACACTTGTACACTAAAATCATGTACTGAGAAATAAAAATCATAACAGACAGACAAGTGTTATCAAAATGATTTATGTACTGCAGAATTTTAAAGGCAGTACCAAAAGTTGTTAAAATGACGATGTGCTGCAGACGTGGTCCTCTCTGGAGTATATGAAGTACAGAGAAGTATTAAGGTTGGTAATACTTATCATTGACTAATTATCTGAATATTAGTGTAAACAGAAATAAGGATGTTCATCTTGTTGCATCGGTGCTGCTAGCAGGCATGAATAAGATTCATTGTTGTTCCTCTTCGTATTTTAGGGTACTGGCTTACTGTCCTGTTCACATCCAGAACATCTCCTAAAAATAAATAAGGTTAGATTTTGCAGAAGTCGCATTTATCAAGGAAATAATTAGAAAACATACAAATGTGTATAGTTTAGTTGTTCATTTTATTATTTGGTAGTTTTCACTGTTTCTTCATTTCACTGTTCCTTTCACAGTATAAAAAACTCCTGGTTACCTTAATTAGTTTTTAAAATAAAGTTTAAATAATAATTTCAATAATAATTGAAAGAGTAATAATAATAATAATTTCAACACATAGTGATAAAGTGTATAGCTTGAATTCACTGTAAGTCGCTTTGCATAAAAGCATCTGCCAAATGTGTACATGTAAATCAAGTTGTATTGTTTGCTTTTCAAGAATGATTTAAAAACGATGTTTACCTTCAAAAGCAAGATTCATTTTCTCTGGTTTCTTCCCTGCCTTTTCACAGGCTTCCTTTAGTAAAACAGAGATGCTTTCAAACGGGAACATATCCACGGTCATGGTCTTTCCAGCACATTTTACAAAAATGATGATCTTGTCCACTCCAGCAGTTTCATCAGGGAAAAACGTTGGGCAGATAAATTCTGTGGTTACGTGTAGATTATCTGTGTAAATAGCAGTGCATAGAGTGACATTTTAATGAGGATAATTTAATATATCAACATACTCTACAATTAGGCTTGAAAAACATTAAGAGGCAGTTTAGCAAATTTGAAAATACTCTGAAACACTCAGTTTGAAGTGAAAATCAAGTGAAAATTTTATTCATGCAACATGTAGGATGTTATTTTAGTTGAAACTATAAAAGCTTAAATGTATATTGTTACACCGGCCACCTGGAGTGTCCAAGTACTCCACCAGATGGCACTTGCTGGATATTTTACATTTACTACATTTCCCACAATCCATCACCTGGATTCAAGATTGTTTTAATCACATTCAACTGTATCTTGTTAACCTTGTTACCCGGCCTCTTTAAACCTGTGTATTAATTTATTCATTCATTGCAGAGTCTTGTTTTGTTACTGCTGCTTTTCTGCGCTGCTTTGTCTCGATAGTTTCAGTTTTCACTTTTGCCTGAGACCCTTTTTGTAATCATCCAACAGGCATATTTGACATATTATTATTATATTCATTACAAGGCTTCGAAAATAAATGAACATAATGACAGAAAGGTGTCTCTTAAGATTTTTTTCATGTAACAGTGATAACTAATGACACACCCACTTATTCTTATTTCTGGGATTGCACTGAATTGATAAATAAATATTTTTTCATATTTAGCATATATTATATGTACATATATAATGGAATAGATAATTAATAGGCCTACTCATCTTACGTTTGTTTGAACTCTCTGATGGTTCTTTCTGACTTGTCAAACTGATGGCAATTGAACTGAAATCTTCCAGCATGTAATTCACATGGTCCATCTTCTCTGTGGAGGGCACCTTCAAAACAATATATTTTGTCATTTATCTTTGCAAAAAAATTATGAAATAATGCACTATTTGTCAGCACTGTCAAGGGTTGCGTGCTAAAGAAGCGGTTATAGTAAATTCACTAAAAGCCTTCTTTCAGCAGAATGGTGTAGGCTACATATATTTACATCGGATGCAGCTGTCCTAGCTATCTGAAATATAACACAGCTATTGACCAATCAGAATCAAGAACTGGGACTAACCGCTTTATAAAGTATTATTATATCAAGTGAAAAAAGATCAAGTGAAAAGCTTCGTTGGAGCACCTGCGGGCACCACGTTGGAGACCCCTGATATAGAGTACACACTTCAGTATATATTTATACGTCTCTGAAGTGAAAGAGAAACCATTCCCAATGTATGGTTACTCATACTTGAAATGTGTTCTCTGCATTTGGTAATGAACACACGCACTGGAAGTCATGAATAGACACACAGACACAGAGCAGTGGGCTGCCATTCACTGCAGTGCCCGGAGTGCAAGGACTCCCAAAGAAACCAAAGCCTTAATCCAGCACCAGGCAGCTCTGCCATACTACCTCATATTCATAAGTTTCTTTGCTTCTTCTCTTTTTACCTTCTATTCTCTTTATAATCACTTCAAAATTATCCTCCACTGTTGTCCAAACCTAGAAACCCATGCTGAAAACTATATATAATGCTCAAGCTATCATTTCTTAATAAGTTTTAAAGGGAACTGTTAGTTTTTTATAGAACTGTTTTTTGGGTTTTGCGAAAAGTTTTAAATTGCAAACTTAAAGCAGATCAAGTCCCCCCATATGAGGTTTGTCCCCCTAAAATTATTATAAAAACATGTGTAATATAAATAATATATATAATAAAAATATATATAAAGATATTTTCCTGATGTATTCTTTAATGTAAAGAAATGTTAAGTAACTTACCTTTCCAAAAAGGTCTGTACCCATATCTTTAATAGTGCATTAGATTTTCAGTCTGCTGATGGCTTAGATGAAACCTACCTTCTGGCCTTTATATACAGACATCATGTCTTACTTTCATTTTCGTTTGCTTTGTTTAATAAGAGATTCCCTGGGACTTCCAAAGGAAAAAACTTCCCTAAGATTTTGAACTGCTGGTTGCAGATTCCTAATGGAATCTTTCAAAATGTCCACAATTGATCCCGGGATAAGTTTATTGCAATTGGTAACAACTGATAAGAACTTTCCATTTGTAAACATTTAGATTTGTGAATTAACTAACATTAACAAAGATTGAAACATGCTGTATGGCTCATTATTAGTTCATGTAAGCTAATGCATTAACTTATGCATATTGTAAAGTGTTTATAAAGAGTGTTTGAGTGCGATAGTGTATACCACAGTGTTAGAAAAAAATAGTCAAATACCCTTTAATAAAGGTCATAATATGTACCTTTATGTATACAGATAATTACACATTACCAATATGTACCTCTGTGGTACTAATATGAATTCTTAATGTGCAAAACTGTAGGTTTTTAAAAAGGGGTAGCTGGGGTACATATTTGACTGTTGTTTCTAAAAGTTTTATTCACCATAAAATTATTAAGAGTCATCCCACAGTTTGTAAAACAGACGAAAGCTTAAAAAAACACCTAAGACAATGATCAGTGTGCTAAACATGTTTGCTTTTTCTATTGGTACAGGTAGGTGTGTTACATGTAATGACAGATGAACAGAATACTTAACATTCCTTTAGAAGCATCTAAAATGTACAATTAAATATTTTATGATGGTTTTACATAGAGCTTTTATTTGAGTCATGCATAAAGGGTGCCTTTTCTTGACCAAGCGACAACACTATCAAACTAACCAATCAAAAGACCACTATAAACCAGACAATATTTAAACCCTACAGAGTGATTTATGCAGTGTTTAGGCCAAATGAATAGCTAATTTAAACCATATAAATGAACACAGATATAGGGATGTCTAACTGCATTCTAGCAAGCAAAAATAAGATTAACTTCACTTCCTGCTCGCAGACGAGGATACTGGTTCACTGTCTTTGTTACATCCAGCGGGTCCCCTGAAAAAAAAAAACCCACAAATAATCATAAGACTTTCAAGTGTAAATAATAAGCTGGTGCATTTAATTCCTTTTGGTTACACATTTCACACCGTGAAAAAAACAATGGTAAATTTACAGTATTGCAATTGCAAAAGCAATTTATTACCTTCAAAAATAAGCGTCATTTTGTCTGGATTCTTTCCGGCCATTTCACATGCTTTGTGCTTTAACACCAAGATTTTTTGTAGTGGGTATATGTCAACCTCCCTTATTTATCCATTAAATATCAGAAGGATGTTTTTAAAAAGACATGGCAAAACAAAACAGGACCCATGAAGGAAGGTGTCAGACGTGACACGCACAAGACATCACACACAATGGCTTTAAATAGGGTAGAACTAAACTAGGGAACAAGGACACACGGATGAAGGGCATAAACTAATAATGAATAATTAACAAGGAAACAAGGGGGCAGGGTCAAGACTTAAGACAGGAGAGCACGAGGTACACAAAACATAAACACAGGCCACGTGACTCTCCACACAAAACAAGACAACAGTGAGGATTGCCATGACCCTTTTACATGAAACACAGAAAAAGACATACAGGGCTGACAGGATCATGACAGTACCTCCCTCTTAAGCTAGGAAACAGGTTCACAAGCATAACACAATATAAGTCCACAAGGCAAGACAGTGCCAGGGATCCTGTCAACGCAAGAAGGTGGACTCCCCACAGGGCTTGCCAACAAGGAACACGCCCGCAGGGCTCGCTGACCGAGAACAGGCACCTAGAACTTTTCCTCCAAAAAAAGGCACTCACGGCACGCCATCTGGGAAGTAGGAACTCCTCCTCTGCTCCCCAACCAGAACCGGCACAAAGAAAGAAAGCCATCCCAGGACAGTCACCCACGGCTCACCATCCCGGAACGCACTCTCGCGTCTCACCGCCCAGGATCTCGCAGCTTCCCGAACATGATGCTTTCTTGTGGTTCTTCCTCCAGGGACCCGCGGCTCACCGACAAGGAACGCGGGCTCACATTTCGCTGCCCGGGAGCTCAGCCACGGTTCACAATACCATGACACGGACACCAAACAAGACGACAAGAACAAACAGTGGACGTGGACGTTGACAGGACAGGAACAAGGACAGGAACAAGGACAGGACAGGAACAAGGACAGGACAGGACAGGACAGGAACAAGGACAGGACCCATGAAGGTGCCAGACATAACACACACAATGATCCGACACAAGACATCACACACAATGGCTTTAAATAGGGTAGAACTAAACTAGGGAACAAGGACACACATGTGAAGGGCATAAACTAATAATGAATAATTAACAAGGAAACAAGGGGGCGGGGTCAAGACTTAAGCCAGTAGAGCACGAGGTACACAAAAAATAAACACAGGTCACCTGACTCTTCAAACAAAACAAGAGGTGTGTTCGACTTCATGCGGCGCTGCGCAGACCGATCGGCGGCTGACTTTAAGAAGTGCATTCCGGTTAGTAATTTTGTCCGACTTAAGCTGGCGCTGCAGGCACGTGACTGTGTCACATGGTTTTTAAGTACCGCGAGAGCGGTTCGAGATCAGCCGCCTGAGTTAGCCAGCGCAGTTCGCGAAGAGGAGCTGCACGGGCTGTAATGACGACACAGCTGTTTCAGGATTGGTCGGATTCACCACATGACAACAATCACGTGTATTTCGTGTTTATTTTCACGCCCTCAGTTCCACAAATGCTCACAAATCTGTATTTTTATAACAGTTAAAGCTCTTTTCATGTAGTCGCGATGTTATATTGTGTCATCTTCATCAAAATAAAATGGATAAAAAACGTAGACCCAACTACATTGGTATTTAAATAATATATGCTTATGTTGAACTTTATTCATGTAAAAACAGATGCTGTAAGCCTCTTCAGTTCCACTCATGCTCATACACGGACATTCAAAACAGTATAATTCACTTTTTATGTAGTTTACATCTTACAAATCATGTTTAATGCAATTAAGCAAGCAAACGGCACGTGATCAGCCATGCTTGACGTAAATGCCGCAAACTACAGGAACCACAGCACGTCCGACTTCACGTCTCCGTTTTCAGCTCCTCCCCGCCTGCACGCGGCTAATCTCGCCGATCGGTTGCATCCAGCCACAGCCGATGTCGAACACACCTAAGATAACAGTGAGGGCTGCCATGATCCTGTCACATGAAACACATAAAAAGACATACAGGGCTGACAGGATCATGAGAGTAAGTCACTTTGCATAAAAGCATCTGCCAAATGTGTACATATAAATCAAGTTGTATTGTTTGCTTTTCAAGAATGATTTATAAACAGCATTTACCTTTCAAAACAAGAGTCATTTTCTCTGGTTTCTTCCCTGCTTTTCCACAGGCCTCCTTTAGTAAAACAGAGATGCTTTCAAGCGGGAACATATCTACTGTCATGGTCTTTCCAGCACATTTTACAATAATGTTGATCTTGTCCACTCCAGCAGTTTCATCAGGGGAAACCTCTGGGGTTACGTGTAGATTATCTGTGTAAATAACAGTGCAGAGTGACATTTTAATGAGGATAATTTTATACAATCAACATACTCTACAATTAGGCTTGAAAAACATTAAGAGGCAGTTCAGCAATTTTGAAAATACTCTAAAACACTCAGTTTGAAGTGAAAATGTTATTCATGCAACATGTAGGATATTATTTATAGTACTAAAGCCCACAATTCTATCCATGAAGTTTGGTGGTTAGTTGAAAGTATAAAAGCTTAAATATATATCGTTACCAGTGTTGGGGAAAGTTACGTTTAAAAGTAATGCATTACAATATTAAGTTACTCCCCAAAAAAGTTACTATTTGCGTTACTTAGTTACTTTTCATGGAAAGTAATGCTTAGGTTACTTTTGCGTTACTTTTTCTTACTTAGCTGAGGCTTGATCTCTTTCAGGCCTTGCATGTGTTTTTTATGATCGCAAAAATGTCAAGCTCTGGCCTGCCATCTCCATTTCTGACTCAAACTGTTCGCAAAATAGTGTGCGTAATTTTACGGTAATATGTTCAGTTTAATTGAGTACATTATTTTATTTTTAAATGAAATCAATTAAACTGAAAAGTAACTCGCATTCCTATTTAAAAAAAGTAACTCAAATATTAATGTTTACATTTATAAAGTAATGCGTTACTTTACTCGTTACTTCAGAAAAGTAATATTATTACGTAATGCGCGTTACTTGTAATGTATTACCCTCAACACTAGGGATGCTCCGATCGATCGGCCGATAATGCTTGCTATGTTTCTCAATGAATTACGGTGAAATGCCACTACATCCAAAAGCCAGGGGGCGCTCTCGTGCAGAAACTCAAAATGTGCTGTAGACGAAGAACAATACACACGCAGCTGTGATGACACGCAGCTCCATGAAATGGCTGAAGGATATATTTATATTGCTTTTCTTCAAATCTTTTCAGGTATTTTCACGATAATAAAGAATATGTTTAATAATTATGTTTGACGAGTGTTGCTTTTTCAAATGCATGTTATAAACGACTCAAACTAACAGTGATTTTAGATCGATAAGGACTTACTGATCAAAAGCCGTAGTACATGAAATAGCTGTAATAAGATCGGCTGTCCGATTCAGAAATGTGATCGGCCGCGTATTATTAGTGGAGATCGGGACATCCCTACTCAACACTGATCGTTACACCGGCCACCTAGAGTGTCCAAGTACTCCCCCAGAGGGCACTTGCTGGATCATTGATATTTTACATTTACTGTACTACATTTCCCACAATCCATTACCAGGATTCAACTGTATCTTGTTAACCATGTAACTCCTGCTTTTCTGCGCGGTCTCCCTGGTTTCAGTTTTCACTTTTGCCCTTGGTGTAATCATCCATCAGGCATATTTGACATATTATTAACCTTTTCTAGAGTGGGATTCATTACAAGGCTTAGAAAATAAATGAACATAATGACAGAAAGGTGTCTCTTAAGATTTTTTCATGTAACATAGTGATCATAACTAATGACACACCCACTTATTCTTATAGCTGCGACTGCACTGAATTAATAAATAAATATTTTTTCATATGTAGAACATATATATACAGAAACCAGCAGATACATCAATGACCTTTATTGTAAATATCCATCTTACGTTTGTTTGAACTCTCTGATGATTCTTTCTGACTTGTCAAACTGATGGCAGGGGTTGAACTGCAATCTTCATGCATGTAATTCACATGGTCCATCTTCTCTGTAAAGGGTACCTTCAAAACAATATATTTTGTAGTTTATCTTTGCAAAGAATTTTAATTTCGGTTCATCAAATCTTTCAAAGGAACCTGACAGTACAAACTTGAATTGTTTGTTGAATTGAATAAAACATTTTTAATATACATAATATACATTTTCAACAAAATGCCTTCATATTAGCAGCGGGACAAGAACTAACATTTAAACCCAATTTACTTTAATTTCAGGATGTGTTAGAGCACTACATAACCTGTGGATTGATCAGTTCTGTAACACATAAAAAAAGAAGCACAACGCGTTATAAAAAAATTATCGCTTTAGGATTTTACTTTTTATGGTTTCTGGACCTACCTATGTGCAAAACGATGATGAAATAATTCTCTTTCAGCAGAATGGTGTACATATTATGTTTACATCGGATGCAGCTGTCCTAGCTATTTGAAATATAACACAGCTATTGACCAATCAGAATCAAGAACTGGAACTAAAAACTTTATAATGTATTATTATATCAAGTGAAAGTAAGATCAAGTGAAAAGCTTCGCTGGAGCACCATGTTGGAGACCCCTGATATGGAATAGCCTTTATGCCCTTCATTATATATTTTTTCCTCTCTAAAGTGAAAGAGAAACCATTGCCAATGTATGGTTACCCATACTTGAAATGTGATCTCTGCATTTTACCCATCCTACTGGGTAATGAACACACGCACTGCATGAATAGACACACAGACACAGAGCAGTGGGCTGCCATTCACTTCAGTGCCCGGAGTGCAAGGATTCCCAAAGAAACCAAAGCCTTAATCCAGCACCAGACAGCTCTGCCATACTACGTCATATTTATAAGTCTCTTTTCTTTCTCTTACTCCTGGTCAAGACAATCTCCTGAACTCCAAACTGAATGTCAAAATGGGAAAGAAAGGTGATTTAAGCAATTTTGAGCATGGCATGGTTGTTGGTGCCAGACAGGCGGGTCTGAGTATTTCACAGTTACTGTGACTTTCATGCACAACCATTTCTAGGGTTTACAAAGAATGGTGTGAAACGGGAAAAACCAGTATATGCATTCCTATGGGGGAAAATGGCTTGTTGATGCTAGAGGTCAGAGGAGAATGGGCCGAACTGATTCAAGCTGATAGAAGAGCAACTTTGACTGAAATAACCACTTGTACAACCGAGGTATTCAGCAAAACATTTGTGAAGCCACAACACACACAACCATGAGGCGGATGGGCAACAACAGCAGAAGACCCCACCGGGTCCCAATCATGTACACTACAAATAGGAAAAAGAGGCTACAATTTACACAAGGTCACCGAAATTGGACAGTTGAAGACTTGAAAAATGTTGCCTGGTCTGATAAGTCTCGATTTCTGTTAAGACATTCAGATGGTAGGGGCAGAATTTGGCGTAAACAGAATGAGAACATGGATCCATCATGCATTGTTACCACTGTGCAGGCTGCTGGTGGTGGAGGTGTAATGGTGTGGGGGATGTTTTCTTGGCACACTTTAGGCCCCTTAGTGCCAATTGGGCATCGATTAAATGCCACAGCCTACCTGAGCATGTCCATCCCTTTATGACTACCATGTACCCATACTCGGATGGCTACTTCCAGCAGGATAGTGCACCATGTCACAAAGCTTGAATCATTTCAAATTGGTTTCTTGAACATGACAATGAGTTCACTGTCCTAAAATGCCCCCCACAGTCACCAGATCTCAACCCAATAGAGCATTTTTGGGATGTGGTGGAGCGGGTGCTTCATGCCCTGGATGTGCATCCCACAAATCTCCATTAATTGCAAGATGCTATCCTATCAATATGGGCCAACATTTCTAAAGAATGCTTTCAGCACCTTGTTGAAACAATGTCACATAGAATTAAGGCAATTTTGAAGGCAAAAGGGGGTCAAACACAGTATTAGTCAGCCCAGTCACACGAAATTACCTTCCTATAATCACATAATTTTTTGATTCTTTTTCGTGATACTGCCATGAATTTCTGTTTATGTGTCATTGTCATGTATTGGTTACTCAACTATTTTGTCCTATTTTCTAACAATTTTTGCTTCAGTTTAGGGTTAGATTTACATAAAATGACATCCTTACCCAAACCCAAACGTACCCCTAACGCCAGGCGACAATGTTTTAAAATTTAGAAAATATTAAAAAATAAATCCTAAAAAATACTATAAACCAATACTTCAAGTGACATCCTAATGCAAACACCAAATCTTACTCTAAACCAAAGCGAAACTGGTTTGAAAATAGGAAAAAGCAGTTGAGTAACCAATACGTGACATTGACACATAAACGGAATTTGTGATACGATCATGAAAAAAAACGCGGAAATTTGTGACAGTATCACGGAAAAGAATAAAAAGAATTATGTGACATAATTTTGTGAGACTGGGTAGTATTGATATGGTGTTCCTAATAATCCTTTAGGTGAGTGTATAATAAAAATATGTACTTTAATGATTGCGTATTGTAGAAAACATGGCTTGATTGTGAAAGTATATTCATGACGCAAATGTTTTTCCTTGGATTGAAATATGTGAAAGACAAAATGTATTTTCAAATGCTTTTATAATATGTTTGTAAAAACATATAACATATATTGGTAGAAACTATATTTACATAAACACATTCTAAATTATATTTTTGCAAATATATTTTTGGCCAGTTTTTTAAACATATTTAAAATGTTTGAAACAATATTTTATCACAGTATGGTTTAATTTTACTATGATTTTAATCTTTGACATGGGCTTAGCCGATATTAAAGATATCAGCATTTTCACACAACATTTTATATTTAATTTTGAAACATTTATAAAGATTTTATGAACAAAACAGTTTCGGTTTTTATAGGCATGGTCACAATGCAAACATGTGGTACAATTTAACTTAATTTGTATTAGTATTATATTACTATTTTCCCAACAGTCAGCAGAACAAATGAAGAAAAGGTGCTAATTCTGTAAGCCTATACGAATATATTTATATAATATATTTTATATTTAAAGATATTTCCTGATATATTCTTTAATGTTAAGAATTGTTAAGTAACTTACCTCACCAAAAAAGTCTGTCTTAGTGCGTTCGATTTTCAGTCTGCTGACAGCTTAGATGAAACCTTACCTTCTACTAGCCTATATATATAGATATCATGTCTCACTTTCATTTTCGTTTACCCATGTAAATAATGCATTAGATTTTCAGTCTGCTGACGGCTTAGATGAAACCTTACCTTCTACTAGGCCTACATGCATACACATACACATACATACATATATACAGACATCATGCCTTACTCTCATTTCTCTCATTTTTGTAGACCCATGTCTTAAATAGTGCATTAGATTTTCAGTCTGCTGACGGCTTAAATGAAACCTTACCTTCCACTAGGCCTGTATATACAGACATTATGGGCCCTATTTTAACGATCTGAATCGCAAGTGCAAAGCGCAAAGCGCAAGTGACTTTGTGGGCGAATTTTGGGGCGCTGTTGCTATTTTCCAGGCGGGAGAAATAACTCTTGCGCCAGGCGCAAATCAATAAGGGGTTAGTCTGAAGTAGGTTCATTATTCATAGGTGTGTTTTGGGCGTAAAGTCAAATAAACCAATAAGAACGTCATCCAACATTCCCTTTAAACGCAAGTGCGTAAGTTCCATGGCGGGTTGCTATTAGGCTTGTTTGAGATGCAGCTTGCCTTGCCTGAAATATAGGCGAGAGTAGCCGGCTGCAGTGAGGGGATGAGTGAAAAAACTGGAGGTAAGCCGGACGCTTCATGAATCTCGCAGTGTTGTTGACTGCAAACGTCAGCAATGGAAGAGATTGCGTTCGCGTATTTTATCGCGGATTAAATAGATGCAACTGAAATACCAACAAATGCATTTTCATTAAGATGTTTATAAGGAGAATCAACAAAGCTGAACTGTTCATTTTTGGAAAAGGCTTCTTAGTAAATGTTGGGATAATGTAAGTCTAGACGTAATACAAATTTGTTTCTGTGTGAAATATTATTTGACATAAAAAATAACTTTACTTATGACTACAATAAAAGTAGTGCCCTTAGGGTGAAATGTAAGTTCCCTTTCAGTCGGTCACTACGACGTTACGTCGTGACCGACGAATTGGGAACTCGCTTAGAGAGACCAATCTGCTTCGTACTCTACTAAAACGCCTATGAACTTGGCATTGAGATATTTGCATAATGCTGGCGCCGCCCCGCCAGGTGCGTATATAAGCCACAGGTGCAAATATGGAAATTAGCTTATTTCGCTTCGAAAGCTGGCATTATCTGCTACTGTGAAGCTACTCTCTGCTCTTCTGGGAACGGTTGCTGAAGTTGATTGACAAGCAGTTCTGACACAGCGGACGCTCGCAGTATTCCACTGCTCTGCATCTTTTTTGTTTTGAGTTTAGTGTGTGCGTTGCCTCTCCCTGTGCGCATCATCAGCTGAGCACCTAAGAGTGATTTCCCTAAAGAGTGATACGTGAGAGCTCTGTGTCTTTTTAAAGACAGCCACTCTCTCGTATATTCGGAGATCAGCGTCCTTTTCAGGATAGCTTTTCCTCCGTGCGATCTTGGATGCGAGAAGTACAGGGGTTCCAGTGACGGTCACGAGCGATGTCTTCGTGCTTGGGCATCGAGCACGCCGAGGCTGCGTTCGTGGAGAGCTTTTGCTCTCTCTCTGAGAGCATAACCCTCTTGGATTGCGGAGACGGCTGTCGTTTCTATGGGAACGACGTCCGCGCCTTTGCAGTGCTGAACGCCGCCATGGTGCGGCTGTCAAGCGCTCGCAGGACGCTCTTCGCATCACTACGCTGAGTAGGACGGAGGATGCGTCCTTCACCTACCGGCCTTCTCATCCTCAGCCGGTTGAGGCTCTGGTGGAGACTGCAGAGTCGTGTTCTGCGATTTCTGCCGAATCCATTGGACCTCCTTCTGATCCCGTCACTTCTGCAGCATCAGAGGGGTGCCCATTTTTTCCCTCCGAAGGGGAGTCGTCCCGGAGATGGCGGCCATGCCCGCTCGAGCGGCGAAGACGGTAGAGTTGGAGGGGTTAATACCTCTCCGCCCGAACCATCCCGCCCACATGATTGGTACTTCGGAGCTGCCCGGGCCTCTACGGTCCTTACCTCCTGTGCCTGCTTTTCCCGACGGCACGAAGAGCTGATGTGATTTGCGGCCGTCTCGGCCGTTCAGCTTTCACCCCTCACCTCCCTCACCAACGGAGCCGCTATAAGGACGGGGATCCCTTAAGTAGAGCGGGGGGTTGCGTTGCAGCTGCGTTCCTGGAGGGACCACCCAACCCTTCCCTCCCGTGTTTGTATAGACAGTCGTCCAGTTACGGGCGCTGCCCATCAGGCATACGGAGACGCGGCTTCAGCCCTGCACGCAATAACGTTGCGCCAGTGACTTTAGAGATTTACAAGGGAGGCCGCGACCTTCAGTCGTGCAATGTCCACCACAGTGGTTCAAGATCGCCACTTTTGGCTGTGTCTGGCTTACATGGCGGACACAGACGAGAACATCTTCCTGAATGCTCCTGTCTCACAGACCGGCCTCTTCGGCGAGCCTGGGGAGTCGTACAGCTCCGCTGCGCAGACTGAGGCGATCTCCTAGGTCGTGCCCCGGCGGAAGAGATCTGCCCTGGTCCAACAAACGCCGGCTTCTCAGTCTGCCTCTCATTGTCGGCGTCTTGCGGCGGCCACCTCCGTTCCCCTCCTCGGACCCCATCTCGGCAGCGCAGGGGAACCGGTCGTCAGCAGCTCGCCCCGCCCGCTTAGCCGCTTCCCGTGAAATTCGGGAGTTTAAGTGGCCAGAGACTGGCGACCCGGAGTGGCAGAGGATCACTCTTCAGGTGATTCGCTCCTTCCCCCGGTAGAGGGTCGGGTGGAAAATCCTTGGTTTGCATATGTTCCACCGGCTGTCCACCGGTACTTAACCATTCATAAGAGTGCATTCCTCTTTCCTCTCCAGGTCTCCGGAGGATCGAGAGAGCCGTGAGCGTACACCTCCTCACCCTACCTCTCCTCTATCGCCAGTGGGTGTCCTGAGGAGTCCGAGCTCTCCACTGAGGAGACCGGACCACCAGCACCCTCATCGGAGTCTGCGCTCTCCGCAGAGGAGACCAGACGACCGTCACCCTCAGCGGGCTCAGGTCAGTGTCACACACACACACATACTGTAGATGTTTATGCTGTCACAGCAGATGCACCGGTAGTCCTACCTGTCTCGCTTCGCTGCCCCACCACGGATATTTCGGTAGTGTCGTTAATTCTCCTCGTACGGTCCCTGGATGCTTCGCTTCAGCTCCCAGCCCGTCTCGTTGGGTTTTACGCACTATCCGCCTCGGTTACGAAATACAATTACCGGCACTCCCCCAAATTCTCGGGCATTCGTTTCACTATAGTGAAAGCGTCCGATGCACATGTACTGCGTGCAAAAGTCGATGTCCTGCTGGCGAAGGACGTTTCGAGCCGGTCCCTCTTACCGAGAATGATGATAGGGTTTTTCCAGCCTTTATCTCATAGTACCCAAAATACGCGGTGGGTTACGACCGATTTATTTACGCACCGGCTCTACAAATGTGATCCTTTAGGATGATACGCCGAGGCTCGTATTTCAATATTCAGATCGGTTTGCAGCATAGACCTGTAGACGTGTACTTCATGTGTCCATCTCCCCTCGCCTTAGACCGTTTTTCGCTCTGCGTTCATGGAGTGGACATATTAATACTAAGTACACCATTCGAGCTGTCTCTCTCTCCCCGTGTCTCCATGAAAGTGCTAGTCACGGCATTAAAATCTCCGAGAGAGAGAGCGTTGTTCGCATTCTGCTTATGTTTACGTCAACTTATAATAGCTCGTTCTTGGCAGACGTGCGCGAACACAGAGATTTAATGCTTCAGCATCTCGCTCGTTAAGTCATCAGGTCAACTGGGAAAAGAGCAACTTTGCCCCGTGCAGAGGATCCTTTTCTCAGTATGGAAATAGACTCGATCAACTAATTGCGTGTTTTACAAGAGCGCGCAACCAGTCAGTTCTGACTTGCCTCGGTTTAATTCGAGGGAAGTACGCGATCCCTCTGAAACAATTTCAGACGCTCCTGGACATATGGCAGCAGCTGCGGCGTGACACTGCTCAAGCTGCTTCATATGAGACCACTTCAGCATTGGTTTTACGATCGAGTCTCGAGGAGAGCGTGGCGCAACGGCATACACCGTGTAACCATTACACCTGCGTGTCATTTCTATTTTACCCCGTGGTCAGACCCAGCATTTCGGGTCTCCTGGCATTCTGTAGCACATGCGATGCCCCCAGCACGGGATGAGCAGCCATGTATGACGGGCTTGCAGTCTCAGGGGTGTGCATAGCACCCCAACTGCCGCGAGCGGTGCGCTGTATATCTGGGACTTGTACGCTCTGCTATGGAGATGCGAGGGAAGGATGTATTAGCCGACACCGACAACATTGCGACTGTTGTGTTATTTACCGTTAAGGCGGTTTTTGCGCTCTCGTCACCTGTCGCATCTCGCTCGTCATCTCCTCCTTTGGAGTCAGAAGCATCTGAGGTCCCTTCGTGCCATTCACATTCCGGGTTCGCTCAATACAGCGGCAGACGCGCTTTCCTGAGCTGCGCACCCCGGAGAATGGCGACTCCACCTCCAGACGGTCCAACTAATTTGGAAGAAGTTCGGTCGTGCGCAGATAGATCTATTTGCGTCACCGGACGATACCCACTGTCGCCTGTTTTATTCACTAACCGAGGGCAGCCTCGGCGTGGATGCGCTGACACGCAGCTGGCCGCGGGGGATGCGCAAATACGCATTCACTCCAGTGAGCTTAATCGCACAGACACTGTGCAAAGTCAGGCAGGACGAGGAGAGCCTTTTATTAGTCGCTCCGTACTGGACGACCAGGAATTGGTTTTCAGAGTTAATGCTCCTCGCGACAGCCCCTCCCTGGCGAATTCCCCTGAGGAAGGACTTTCTTTCTCAAGGAAAGGGCACATTATGGCACCCGCGCCCCGACCTATGGGATTTCCATGTATGGTCGTTGAGTGCGCGCAAGGTTTAGGTGATTTATCGCAAGCGGTATCTAACACCATCCACAAGACGGGCTTAAGCGCTTAAATGAAACCCTTTTTCGTCACCTGGAGCTCTTCGCAACGCGAGGACCCCAGAGAATGCTTAACATTGTGCTTTTATATCTTCAACATAGGTTAGTTAGATGGTAGGCTGTCCCTTCGCCATTAAAGTTGATATCGCCGCTATTTCTGCTCATCACTCACTTATTAACGGCAGATCAGTTGGCCAGCATGATTTGGTTATTAGATTTTAAGAGGCGCTCGCAGGCTAAACCCCTCGCGCCCTCCCTCTATTCCTGAGACCTGTCCATGGTGCTGAAGCCCTACAGGTCCCCCGTTCGATCCTTTGCAGTCTGCGAGTCTGAAGTTTTTGTCAATGAAAACTCTGACCCTGCTAGCATTGGCCTCCGTGAAGAGACTAAGGGATTTATATGCATTCTCTGTTGACGATTCGTGCCTTCAGTTTGGTCCTGCTGTCTCACTGAGACACAGACCAGGCTACGTGCCCAAAGTTCCCACCACTCCCTTCAGAGATCAGGTGGTGAGCTTGCAAGCGCTGCCCCCGGAGGAGGCAGACCCAACCATGGCTTTATTATGCCCCGTACGAGCGTTACGCCTCTACGTGGATCGCACACAAAGCCTCAGGACTTCAGATCAGCTCTTTGTTTGTTCGGTGGTCAGCAGAGAGGGAAAGCTGTCACTAAGCAGAGGATGTCTCATTGGATAGTTGTTATTATCGCCCTTGCTTATAATCTGCAGGGCATTCCGTGTCTTTTTAATTTGAGAGCTCACTCTACTAGAAGTGTTGCCTCATTTTGGGCACTCGCTCGTGGTTCCTCGCTAACAGACATCTGCAGAGCTGCTGGTTGGGCGACACCTAATACGTTCATTAGATTTTAGTGTTCGTGTCGAGCCTGTCTCCTCTCGTGCCCTTTCCTCGTTAGGGGAAGCACAGAGAACAGGCTCGCAGGTCGGCTTGCAGCCTCCGACTGCTGCTCCAAACTGAGCTCAGTATGGAAGGCCATCAAGGCAAAAACGCGTAATAATTTGTTTTGCCTTCCTCCGCTGCCTTGGCAGCCTGATGTTGCGGAGCATCCGCTGCCAGCCTCTCACTAGCTGCATCCTCGCGAACCTGTGTTTGGCTCGGGCATCCACATCGCGTCCCACCGGGTTCCTTTGTGAGTATTTTTCCGTAGGGTTAATCCTACTAGCCCACGTTTCCCTCAGCAGAGCACTGCTTTGCTTACACAGCCACGGCTGTCATTTATACCTCAACTATGGTTGACTTTCGCCCACCAATAGCCCTTAACGGGGCGGTGGCTTCCGCAGCGTCCCTATACCGCTCAGATAGGGCGCTTCCCAGTCGCTGGCACTACTGTGGGGTTAAAGGAACATCTAGTGCCTGGCCTTCTGCCTTAAAACCTAATTCTCCTTATCCTTAAGTGGAACCGGAGGGCTTTACGCAGACACTGGAAGAGGTCAGCCCTCAGTGGCGTTTTGGTAGGGATTCCCAATTCGTCGGTCACGACGCATGTGGTAGACTGGGTCTGGAGATGGGTGTTTGACGTCGTGTCGAGCTACGCAGACCAACGTATGACATCAGTAGCATTACCATGCGTGATTCAAAAACAAACAGATAATTCCGCGCGACCGCGCATCAGCAACCCGCCGGTCCGCGTAATGCGCGGCAGCCCGCAAGCCCGCGAAGCCGGTCACACCTCACATCACTGAGGCACTATGGTTTAAAAGGATGCCGTGATCTTCGGAAATACAGTCAGTCAGTTGCAAAATGTACAGCGCCGTCAAAAGTTCAATGGGTTATCATCTCATATTTAAACATCAAATGTCAAGATATACCAGAGAGCCATACGAGCATTTACATTACATCTTGACTGAGGTAAGAGGACGAAACGACACAGCTAAACGCGCATGATAGCAAAACACTTAAAGCTGCTTAATGTTATGAAGCTTGTGGTTTGACTGGACGTGCTTAAAAGTGCGCTGTTTATGATGCACATCCACAAAGGGAGTTAAATTTTCTTTTTTTTTAGATAACTTAGTTGAAAACTTAGTTGAAGTCTTGCATTTATGCAGATAGATGGACGTTGTAGATTTATGTTGTATAAAGGCTTAATATTATGCAGAGTGCGTCATATAGAAAGCGCTTCGGTTTGTGTTTATTAACCCTTTAGTTTCACTTCATAAACATTTAATTCATTAAAACTCTAGTATGTGTTCATTGTTCTGTCATAGTTTCTTCGAAATTAAGTTTTATTTGAGTGTTTTTAATAAAAATATTTTCATTTTCACCATGACGTGTACCCGCCCCTTTGATTGCCCTGCCCCCAGTTAATCGAGTACTCGTTCTTCAGACCTATGGATTAATCGAAATGAAAAAATGACATAAATGCACATCCCTAGTGTACACAACCCCTGAGCGTCGAGAGTTGAAAGATATTCAACTTTGGGAGAAAAGCTCCGCTCGTCAATGTCAGTTCTCACACGGCCGCCCAATCACAGTGGAGGAGGGGCGGGACATTACCACAGTAACCAACCGGCTCGCAGCTGAAGTATCACAGCTACCAAACCGCTCAGCTGAAGAAAGCTGGCACTCAGCTGAAAAACAGCTGGCATTCGGCGTCCTCAAGGTGTTTTCAGCCGCGTTTAAAAGTTTAGGTGTGTCCAGCCCCTTATTATTATGATGGATTTACCAGGCGCACGCCAGGAGCGGTTCACAGCCGAGGAGACCGATGTTCTTGTAAGAGCAGTCAAAGGCAGAGAAGTTGTTTTGTATGGGGACCGGAGAAACCCGCCCAAATCAGCGTTGGTTAAACAGGCGTTGGAGGAAATAGCCGCAATTGTCTCATCAGCTGGCATCCCCAGGACGTTGCGCCGCAAGCGCTACAATAGGTGTGTTCGAGATCATCCGGCGCTGCGCAGACCGGTCAGCGAGGTTTGCCGCTTGCAGTCGAGGGAGGAACTGAAGACGGAGCCGTCAAGCCGGACACCTGCTGCTTGCCGTAGTGACGTGTGCGTGTGTTTCCTTGTTTTGAATCGCAAATTAAGTGAATTAGATGCTGAATTTGATAAAACAAACCTTTTAATAAAAAGTTGCAACCAGAAACATTTTATATCAAATATTTTAATTGCTGCTTATACGGTATACCCGAAAATAACGGGAAAAAAGCCTATATTATTAAAATACCAATAGAGTTTGTTAATGTCATTTTTATTTTATTACACGACACAATATAACATATTTTAGCATATTAAACTGTTTTTCCTGTTTTAAAACATGAATTTATAATGTTTATTAGTGGAACTAAAGGTTGGATGTAACTTGAAACGCACGTGATCGCTGTCATCAGTGCACTGCTTCAAGTCAGCCGCCGATCGGTCTGCGCAGCGCCGCATGAAGTCGAACACACCTAATGATGTCAGG
Organism: Paramisgurnus dabryanus; assembly: GCF_030506205.2. Classification (NCBI taxonomy): domain Eukaryota; kingdom Metazoa; phylum Chordata; class Actinopteri; order Cypriniformes; family Cobitidae; genus Paramisgurnus; species Paramisgurnus dabryanus. Next base: position 10,079,930 of record NC_133338.1, on the reverse strand, counting down.
AGACGCGGAAATCCCAAGATTGCCAGCATAAATCGGCCACGCCGTGTAACGGGAGGTGCATCTGCCTACACAGACGCCAGCAGAGGACATCGCTGCGTCCACCCTCACCGCTGAAAGCCAAGAAACGCAAGCAGTCCAACCCCAAAGTACACTTACAAATCAAGTTCACATACATTAAGGTTTCTTATGAAACATTTTAATTATTATTTACATAAAATAAACGTAATACAGTCACAAAACAAACTTATGAAAATATTTTAATCGTTATTTGCATGATAATTTTTTAATGCAGCCACACAAAATAAATAAAAACTATCACCACAATTATTTTCCTTATCTCATGTGTTAATATTTTTTATTGTAACAATTTATCATTTGCAAAAATAACTGTTGCATCTGTGTAGATTAGATAAGCAAAGTGTGTGCGCGTTGTGCACGCTATACATTATGGTCAAGCATGCGCCCTTAAAATAGATCAGTGGCGCAATTGTTTTTTGAAACTGCAAAATAGCATCAAGTTCATTCCCTAGTTTGCCGACGTGCGTCTGTGAAGGGAAAACCTGCTGTGCGCTGGAGCAAAATACGAATGATACATGCGTCACTGACAAAGTCAATTGCGCTGGGTGCAAGATACTTACTTTCATTTTCGTTTATGCTTTGTTCAATAAGGGGTCCCCTGGGATTTCCAAAAAAGAAACTCCCCTCATAAGATTTTGAACTACTGATTGCAGAGATTACTCCTAATGGAATCTTTCAAAACATTGCAAATGTACACAATTGATCCTGGGATAAGTTTATTGCAATTGGTAACAACTGACAAGATCTTTCCATTTGTAAACATTTAGAATTGTATTTGATTTAACTAACATTAACAAAGATTGATACATTCTGTAAAAATATATGGCTAATTATTAGTTCATGTAAGCTAATTCATAAACGAATGCTTATATTGTAAAGTGTTTACAAAGAGTGTTTGTGAGTGTGATAGTGACAGTATACCACAGTGTTAGAAAAAATGGTCAAATACCCTTTAATAAGGTCATAATATGTACCTTTAGGTATACAGGTAATTACACATTACCAATATGTACCTCTGTGGTACTAATATGAATCCTTAATGTGCAAAACTGTAGGTTTTTAAAAAGGGGTAGCTGGGGTACATATTTTACTTTTTTTTCTAAAAGTGGAGGTTTGTTAAATGTCATAAATTATAATGTTTTTGTAATTTGTCATTATTCACCATAAAATTATTTAGACTCATCCCACAGTTTGTGAAACAGATAAAAGCTTGAAAAAACCTAAGAAAATGATCAGTGTGGCAAACCTATGTTTGCTTTTTCTATTGGTACAGGTAGGTGTGTTACAGGCAATGACAGATGAACAGAATGCCACAAATGCTTTCGATATAGCTTAACATTCCTTTAGAAGCGTCTAAAATGTACAATTAAATATTTTATAATGGTTGTACAAAGAGCTTTTATTTGAGTCATGCATAAAGGGTGCCTTTCTTTGACCAAGCGACTAACTGACCAATCAAAACACCACTATAAACCAGAAGACAATATTTAGACCCTACAGAGTGATTTATGCAGTTTATAAGGCTAAATGAATAGCTCATTTGAAACGGATATATGATGACAGATATAGGGATGTCTAACTGCATGCTAGCAAGCATGAATAAGTTTAACTTCACTTCCTGCTCGCAGACGAGGATACTGGCTTAGTGTCCTTGTTACATCCAGCGCGTCCCCTGAAAAAAACATAAATAATCATAAGACTTTCAAGAAGTGTAAATAATAAGCTGGTGAATTTAATTCCTTTTGGTTACACATTTTACACCGTGAAAAAAAACAAAGGTAAATTTACAGTTATCGAAATCAAAAGCAATTTGTTACCTTCAAAAATAAGCGTCATTTTATCTGGATTCTTTCCAGCCATTTCACATGCTTTGTGCTTTAACACCGAGATTTTTTCTAGTGGGTACATGTCAACCTCTGTTTTCTTTCCATTAAATATCACAAGGATGTTTTTCTTGTCTACTTCTTCAACATTTTCGTATAAAGAGGTGGATGGTATTCCCCAGTTTGTCTGGTTCAAATTTAAAGTGTCTGAAATAGAGCAGTATGATAAGGGAGCCATTCATGTATTTTGAGTATCTTCACATTTTAACTATTTCTTGTTTACCAGTCTGTGAGAGGGTAGAATGGAAAAATAAATAATTTTTGTTTATTTATGAATGTTGTAAATAGTTGTTGCTAAAATGTAGTTTGCTTGTTATTTTAGGACAATAGCCTGTCTCCAGTGACTGCCCTTTGTACCTTGGTTTAATGTCTCAGCTGAACTCACTGGGGTTGACTTCTCAGCCTGTTGACTGACTGTCGCTTCTGGTGGATGTACATTCTGCAAATGTATAAAAATGATGTTAAACTGAAGCCAACATAGCGGTGTGCTAGATGTTAATTCTTCTGCATTCCGCATACTTCTGCATGAGAACTACTACTTCTGCATGCAGCACTGCACAGACTGATCAGCGTAGACCACAAGAGTACTGCTTTTAACTTTCACAATACTTTGATATATTAGGTTGTTGATATCTTAGGTAACAATTGGTCTAATCTCTACAGTTCCAAGATAAACAGATTTATGGTTTCTACAGCAGCAAAAGCAAAAACTTTTTTCCATAGTTTCCATAGTAATTCAATGACCATTGAATGACCAATGATTCTCATAATATAATTATGAAATAATAATTATTAAAGTTAAATTTCAGTCGCAGCCAATGGTGTAGTGGATGGTGCTCCGACACATGGTGCACCCGAGTTCAAATCCCAGCTCGAGGTCCTTTGCCAATCCCATACATAGACTGTAAAAAAAGATGGACGACGCCTGTTCGCTCCCTTCCATTGGTGAAAAGTGAAGCCGCCAGAGTCCCGATATGGCGCTGACATCTTGGCTCTTGAGTCTGCGCAATAGCGATTTCGGGACCAGTCATGCGCAGTAGTGAGCAGGAAGTGAACCCGCGAAATCAAAACCCCGCCCTCGCTCTCGCAGAATGCGCATATCACACGATATCACAGCTGTCAATCATGACGTGACACCACCGTTTTTATATCATAAAATAACTAACTAAAACCAAACTTATTTTAAAATCAAACATTTGAATTTGCATCAGTGTGATAAAAACTACAATAAATGACAGAAACTAGGTTCGGAAAAAAGATAATTGAAGTGTAATGAATTTTTTTAGTTGGTCTCAAGTCCCATTGAATAACATGGGGAGGCGGGGTTTATGACCTATACTGGGACCAGTCACTGGGGGGCGATCGAGACGTTTTGGCTTCACTTTTCAGGGCTTGTGCGGCACGCTTGATCCCATACCCCTCTCTTCACCCTATACTTTCCTGTCATCTCCTTAATTACTGTCTATCCAATAAAAGCAAAAATGCCCCCCCCCCAAAAAAATTAAAGTTACATTTCAACCATTCCCATATCATTATTTAATTTCATTTTGTTATTTAATTCATTAACACAATATGTTAAAAAAATAAAGTTTTTCTGAAAATGTAACATGTGAATGTTTTTCTTTGGATTGAAATATAAAAGGCTTAAATGTACTTTAAAAAGCTTTAAAAATGTATTTGTACAGTATTTATATATAATAATATTTTATTGTCATTTGGGTTAATTTTACTATGATATTCAATCTTTGACATGGCCTTACTGAGTCAATATTAACGACATCAATGTGTCAAAGTTTTCCTTTTTTTATTTTGAAGAATTTATAAAGATAAAAAATGTAATAAAAATACTTTTTACATGTTTTCACAGGCATGGTCACAAATAACATGTGGCACAATCTGATCTGCTTTACTTGATTTATACTACTGAAATATTACAATATTTTCCACACATTTTTATTTCATTTGTGGGACTACTTAACATCAATATTTAACAACATTTCCTGCTGTATTCTTTAATGTAAAAGAATGTTAAGTAACTTACCTCACCAAAGAAGTAGCTCCAGACTATACCCATCTGTTTAAATAGTACTGATTCAGTCTGCTGAAGGCTTAGAATAAACTTTGCCCTCTATAATATATATGCTTTACAGGCATGTATTACTTTCATTTTCTGTTTATGCTTTGTGTAATAAAAGCTTCCCTCGCTTTCCCTCTTCTTATCTCGTTATACCTGTTTGCCCATAAATAGTCACTGTGGGGTTTTTTTTGGTGTTGTCAGATGTTGTGTTATTTGTAATGTTCTGTTTAGTGTAAAGTTGTAATTGTATCATGTATTATGTTTCCTGTTATTAAATTTAATCCTGTTTGTCAGTATCTCCATATGTTCTTCAATTTTGTGGATTACAATTCAGCATCTAAATCTGCTTCTCTGCCCGCCCTTTGTGACAGATATAAAGGCACAGTTTGCGGGCTATTTGCTCCACTTTTTGCATCAATGTGAAATGACCTTAACGGTTTTCAAAATCACAATTTGAAGGGTGTGATATCAAATATGGTTACAAGCATTCATAGACTTTCTGAATGCATAAGCCTACTTTTGACACAGAGCTGAATCAACATGCAAGTGCTACGTGAATACAAGCCAAAGATGTGATTTAGAAAAGTTAAACAAAGCAGTTTCTCCACAACAGACTTTGTCTGTCCAGACTAATGCAAACTTAGATCATTCCATTCTACTGCATGCTTAGCTTTAATGGTTTCAGTTGTTGGCAAAAAGTTGCATCCCCACCCATAGACTGTTTGGACGTAGTGTCAGTGATGTCGCCGGTATAGGTTTCTAAAGAGCTCAACTTACTCAATTATGAACTTTGAGGCTTAATATAATTCAAACAGATCAGTTACAAAAAACTACCCTCCTTACAGTTGCCATGAATGGCAAAATCAGCTTTATAGACAGAAAAAATTATACCAGGCTGTAAACATATTTATTTATTTCTGCTATAAAATTGGGCATTTTAACATGGGCAGTCTATGGGATTGACTTCCTTTTGAAGCCTGTCTCTAGCTGCCAGTCAATGAACTGCAGTTTTAATCACTTCCTTGTTGGCTTCAGGAGAGAGAACAGAAGGCTTGGTCCCCCCATCTGATAGTTATCCCTCTTAAATTATCATTAAAAACCATGGGGCGGTTTCCCGGCCAGGGTTTAAATTAATCCAGGATTTGGCCTTAGTTATTTTAGGACATTTAAGTAGTTTTTTCCAAACATAACATACAAAAAACAATACTGGTGTGCATCTTAAAACAAATAAATGGTACTAATATATGTTAAAATATGTCAGGGCAAGCTGATTTGAAATTAAAACAGCTCAAACATGCATTTTAGTCTGGGACTAGGAGAAACCCTGTCTAGGAAACCGCCCCTATGTGTATTATAAATAATACAAACATAAAGGCATGGTTTCACAGAAAAGGCTTAGCAAAAGCCAGGACTAGGCCTTAGTTAAATTAAGATGTTTAAGCATCTTTTATAAACATGCCTTAGATAAAGGTATTACTGCTGTGTATCGTTAGACAAATTAATGGCACTGGCATATTTTAAGATTTGTCAGTGCAAGTTTTCTCTCACTCATACAAGCCTATATGCCTGCAGCAAAATTACAAGTGATTTCAGCAGTAGTGACGTTTAGCTCGATGACCAGCCACAGCAATAGCGTGCTTTGGTAACACATTACAATAAGGGTCCATTTGTTAACATTAATAACATGAATTATAGTAGAAAATGTTAATTTAATAGTTTATTAAAACATTTTCAAAACTAAAGGTTTATTTATATGTGCATTCGAAATATAAATAAACTTTCTGTATTTATTTATCTGTCTGTTTAGTGTCTAAACTGATCTCTGAAACAAATACCTTGTCAAAAATAAAATGTTTTGGTTTGCTAAAGATGAGGGGAGATGACGAGCATGGATGTGTAGAGATGTTTGGCAGCCAGGAAAGAATTCAAGGACCTGTAGCTCAGTGGTTCTCAAACTGGGGGCCACGAGATGGTGCCAGGGGGCCCCAGTTTTATGACATTTTATAAAATAAATTTATTTATCATGAATTCTGTGCAATTAAACCTAAAAAAATAACCAACAGCACTACTTCATATCATTTAATTTTTGTTTTGTTTAATCAAAAGTTGAGTTTAAAACAGTTTCTTGTCATAAATTTTCTTTGGGGGGGTCACGAAGGAATGCGCCACACACAAGGGGGGCCGCACGCTAAAAAAGTTTGAGAAGAACCACTGCTTTGGCTAACATTGTTACATTAATTTTTCACAGTAACGTTAAGTTGTATGAAGGTAGTACACTTGTCATTTATTTCCACTGTAATCAGAAATAAACTACTGTAAAAGGACTCTGTTTGTTATTGATTATATTTGGACGTCTACCGGAAGTGGGGTTTAGTCCACAAAAGTCAAAGATGGCCAGTCAGTTTGAGGAAAGTCATCGTCTATTCTGCGCAGTCATACAGTTTTATGTTGTTATGTAATGATGTCATCTCCCAATGACATCACAACCTCATTTAGTAACTTTTAGCATCAAAACAACTTGCCTTTAAATAAGTTGGCAACATTGTAAGTTGTTCCGTTGTTGTGGAACTCCAGTCAGCTGTAAAAGTTATTTTCTTCACCTTTAACATTAAATAACTTGATCCTTTTTTCTTTAATACAAATTAAGCCATTATTAAATAATTAAAATAATTCTGACAAAAATTATGATAACCAATGTATGTTTCCATGAGTCCATGATTATAATAACATTACCTAGTTTAAGAGTAATTACGTTTAAAATTAAGTTCAAATTTCAGTGGCGGCTTGATGGTAAACATTGCAAAAATAAATGGCTTTAAAGAAGAATATTAGGCTTATTCCTGTGTACACATACCCTTACAAGTACATTTTTGGATGTTTTGTTTGTATCTCCTTCAAAAATGACTCTGGAGAAATTTTACGTTTATTGTCCCCAATACTGATAGATGAAAATTACGCCCATGAAAAGTTGGTCAGCCAATACTTTATCAAAAAAGGTTAAGTGGTTTTAAATGTACTTTGGTTTAATTTGGTCTTGAATGCTGTGCAACACCACAACAAACCAGCTCTTATCTCATTCAAAATTTTGTTCATAAAAATCACACTTTTATGCATTAGATATTACAGATACCCTGCAATTTTCGTACACTGAGATTTGTTTTACACATTACCATGTTTTTACAATCAGCACAGAAAGGGTTAAAGGTGATTCCGTACGTAGTTATGCTAGTACACATAAAACTGTAAAGTTATATGGTACACCAAGAACAGTTGAGAGATATTTTCCTGTAAAACGGTACAAAGTATTTCATAATGTGAATGAATGTTAGGTAATTTAACTTACCTCCCTGGAGAAATAGCTGTAGAGTGCACCCATGTCTTAAATGGTATCAAGACTTGATTCTCAATTTATAACCTTACTCTGTGAAACGAAAACACTTTATTACATTAGGCAACATTAGGTTACATTACTCGTACTGTACTTTCATTTCCTTATTTACATGTGCGCAACCAGCCCGGCTAGCTCAGTCGGTAGAGCATGAGACTCTTAATCTCAGGGTCGTGGGTTCGAGCCCCACGTTGGGCGTCAAGCTTTTCGTTTTTAATCAAACTTGAAAACGTATTTTGTGTAATTTTTTGAATAAATAGCCTACACAATATTATACCGAAGTGCAAGCGTACGTCGTGTGTTACCACAATAGCGCCAATGTTAACAAAAGTATTTCATGGAATTGTAAGGACTGTGTCTAGTCATGTTCAGGCTGGCAGCGTAGGCTTGTGTAACATTGCTTATAGCACATGCAGTTAATCTTTGACTGCATGTATGTTTTCTGCATTCCTGTTAATAAAGTATTTTTTTGGGCATCATGCATCAAATTTTTGTTTGGTTAACACTTCATACTGTAGGTTAATAATAATTATTAACGTCCATTATTATAATACATTATAATATATATATATATATATATATATATATATATATATATATATATATATATATATATATATATATATATATACATAATAGCCTATAAAGCCATATTCTTATGACACAGACAAAAAAAAGTAAAAGGCGTTGGGTTAATTTAATTGCTATTTATACATTAATAAAAAAAATAGAAAATACATTTTTACACCGACAACTTATTTAAACGTTACATTGATGCGCTCTTCGGTCACGTTTGTGATGCTTTAATGATCAACACTGCAAAAACGGAGAAAAGAAACATTTGATGCATCGTAAGTGGATCTTAATATAATGCTTCAAAAATAAAAAATACTAGTCTCTAAAAACATTTATATACAATTATTAGAGGAACGCATTTTTGCATCATTTGACCTCAGAGTCATGAACGTGATTTCCGCGCCCCCTCTAGTGGCGAATCTAGATGTTCTTCTAACATTGTACAATCTCTGTTCTGTTTCGTCTGGGTAAGGGTTTGTATAATGTATTAATTCATTACGTCCAGAATGAAGCACGTTATTAAAACATTTAATTTCAGAGTGAAGTGAAGAACCAGTCGTATCCCAGACATATGTGGGCCCCACGTGGGTCCTATCTGGGCAGCATGGGTTACATGTAGGCATGGGCTTCACATGGGCAATATACACTCACCTAAAGAATTATTAGGAACACCATAATAATACTGTGTTTGCCTTTAGAACTGCCTTAATTCTACATGGCATTAATTCAACAAGGTGCTGAAAGCATTCTTTAGAAATGTTTGCCCATATTGATAGGATAGCATCTTGCAGTTGATGGAGATTTGTGGGATGCACATCCAGGGCACAAAGCTCCCATTCCACCACATCCCAAAGATGCTCTATTGGGTTGCGATCTGGTGACTGGGGGGGGGGTATTTTAGTACAGTGAACTCATTGTCATGTTCAAGAACCAAAATTGAAATGATTAAAATAAAGCTTTGTGACATGGTGCATTATCCTGCCGGAAGTAGCCATCCGAGGATGGGTACATGGTGGTCATAAAGGGATGGACTCGAAACAATGCTCAGGTATGCCGTGGCATTTAAACGATGCCCAATTGGTACTAAGGGGCCAAAAGTGTGCCAAGAAAATATCCCCCACACCATTACACCACCACCACCAACCTGCACAGTGGTAACAAGGCATGATGCATCCATGTTCTCATTCTGTTTACGCCAAATTCTGACTCTACCATCTGAATGTGTCAACAGAAATCAAGACTCAACAGACCGGGGAAAATTTTTCCAGTCTTCAATTGTCCTATTTCTGTGCAAGGATACAGTTTATGCCGGAGCAGCAGGAGTCTCTCACAACCGTTACACTTGTAATTTATTCAGAGTTGTGTTTTTAGAAAATGTAAAACTATGGTGCAAGTTCACGGACTGCACAGCGATGAATTAAAGCAAACGTGCAAGGACATTTAATGAGCTTGGCTGTGTATGCTTTGCAAGTTCTTCATAAGACTGTTTTTCAAAAATTAAATGATGATCAGAATTAAAACCATCTCCAGAACAGTGAGCAATGTTTGTGTTGTTTTTTAAATCTCAAGTAATTTAAGAGTTTGACTTCTTTCACATTGCTTGTTTTAAGGGTTATGTTAAATTATTAGTAATAACCTGCATTAGCGGTTTTTAAATGTTGTTGATTATTTTAGGGTTAAAAGCAGGGCTCTCAAGTTTTACCAAAAGTTTGGAGTGACTTTACATCTGACAGGGGAGGGGTATTTGTGACAGCGACCAGCTAACCGTTTAATTTTACCTAATGTTTTGTAAACAAACCATTAATTAGTCCCATTGACTTATCCCATTGGGCTTATTAAAGTTTGGTTACAAACATTTCTCAAAATATATTCCTTCGTGTTCTTCAGAACAAAAAAATACAGGTTTGTAACAACATGACAGAATTTGTATTTTTGGCTGAACTATCCCTTTAAAATGCCATATTTTCACCCACCCATATTACAAAGTTTCTACTTTAGTACTACAGATAATCTTCAAAACATCTAAGTGTCATTATCTGTGTTATTTTGAGATTACATGAATATGAACAGAAATGCATTTAACATCTTGTATTACAAAAAATGTAACTACTTGAAGTAAACTTGTACTCATCTTTCATACAAAGAGTTCAAATTTATTACAAGTGGTACCTAAACACATTTTAAAAACATTTTAGCATATTTCATATTAATGTACTAAACAACAAAAAAAATGTAGGCTATATTAAGTACAAAATTATTATATGAAAGTAGAGCACTTTAAGTAAATTATGGAATTATACTTTTTTACTTGGGCACATTGTACACACACAGTATTGCAGAACATTTAATGATGAAAGGGCAATAATAATGAAATACATCTCTTTTACATTAATTTCAGGAAGCCTCAAGTACTTTTCTTAATTTCATGTAACTAAAGCTTCTGGTTGCAAAGCTGTTGGAGTTTTTGACCGAATCAATAAAAATTTAGCACGAATTTGTCTTTATTCTCCAATTGTCTTTGATCAAAGGCAATGATTTCCTCCAGGAATCGTAAAATCAAAATACTTAAAAATGGGTTATATCTACCTTTATCGGTTCTTGCTCATCCAACTTCCACTCCGTTAAATCCATGTTAGTAGCTAACCAACGTGCTTGCAGCGGGATATAATTTGATCAGAAACAACTTCTCGTTTATTTCTGATTGCCTGGTAGGATGCATTGTGTGAACAACTTCATGAGACCCTGCAAAAAATGACAAGTGGATGACACTTTAATTATATATAGCAGGACAATTTATCTCTTACTTCTCAGAGTGAGAAATACAAGGTGTGGCGTGTGAGCGTGTAAACTGACTGAAATGCGTGTGTCTCACGGTCAATGCGTGAGACATGAGAGCCCTGGTTGAAAGTGTAATAAAATGACAATAAATTAGTTTGATATATTGAACCTTTATAGTTTTTTATTTGATTTCTTATATTGCACCTCCTTCATGTTTTGTGATGTTATAGATAAATGAACTGTTTAACATTAATGCTGAAAACTGATATTTACCGAACTGGAATTATGTTGCTTTTATCAGTTATCAATTTTAATTGAATATATTATTTAAATGAATATATTAAGTAAATTACAATTAAGAATTAATATTGTAATTATTACATAATAAGGAACCAGTCAAGTACCCATTAAAAACCCATACTGGGCCCTGGTAAATAACATGTGGGCTTCTTTAGGTGGGGGCAATATGGGCCCTATGTGTGTTTGGCCACCTGGGCCCCACATAAGACCCCACTCAGTTTCTATATCAAATTTATGTGGGCTTACCCAGGTGGGGTTTTAATGTCCATCCATTTTCACTCTTTTTTTAGGATACAAACAGAAAATACAGGAAATATGTACACAAAATTAAAAACAAATTTCAGAAATAAATGTCTTCTTCAGGCATCCGTGAGTATTTAGTGTTACCTCTCTTGGCACAAAACACATCTTGAGCTTTTTGAGGAGAATAAAGTCCTGAAGTCATTTGATTGGAATTAGAAATTAGGATTTAATTTCATTTAGGTTTAAAAGATCCTGCAGCTGCCTGCTATTGCTCAAGTTGAAAGCGAGTTTACCCTAAATACACTTCAGCTTATACTTTTACACTGTTTTAATACTACATACACATATCCTGTATTTTCTGGTTGTATTCTAATAAATAATTATATATGATCACTATACAATTGCAAAAACAACAAATCTAATGGTAGCATGGTGGCCTAAGACGTTTGCACAGTACTGTATATCTGTTTTGGCCAAATTGGTGAAAAGATGCTACACTAATTTTGAGGTTGATTCCTAAATCCACTTGGCTCTAAAATCTGAGGGGGCACGTGCAGTGTAAGACACGTGCACTGTATGTGATATATATCTATTTTTGTCATTTTTATAATAAATGTAATCTTGTCTAGGGATATGTGGCATAGTCTGGATGAGGTTTATTCAAAAGGTTCACATTTTATAAGGATAAAGGAGAAAGTATTGATCACCTCCAAACAATAGCATAGAAACAAACATCTGAATGAACTTCACTCAGAGTTATCAACACTCAGAATAAACAAGTCTAATAAATGATATTATAAATTATAATGATTAATCAACAGATATATAGCTGGACAGGGAAGCTGAAACTGAGAACATAGGAACAAGAGAAAGACAACTTGGGCTACCATGACCTGAGTTGACCAGTTTACTTCAAGGTTATGCATGTCCAAAGGAAATGATTTAATTGAATATTGCAAGCTAAGGCATATGAAAATTACCTTTGGGTAAGTCATATGAGGTTAACATCATAAAGAATATGAACATGATATGTCAGGTTATATCAAAAACATAAGGGTATGGGAATGGGTGCACCCCTATTTCTAACAGTCATGAAAATAATTGAGTTTTAAGTTCAGTGTTACAGCGAAAGTGTTAGAGTGTTTACAACAGTGCATGCTGGACCAACCAATCTTAGCAACAGAACCACAAACATTTGTTTTAAAATTATTTCAGTAAAAAATGTCTTTAAATGTGCTGCATGTAGACTGTGCTAAATAAAAATACTATAATAAATCCGTAGATATTTAGGAAACATGCTAAGGACACATATCTGTTTCTCTGAAAAACAATGCTCCTGCAAGTTATTCTCTTTTTGAAATTTACCTTCCATGTTGGACAGTGTTGCCAGATACATTTTTGTTGGATAAAAATGACATCCTAACCCAAACCCCAATTCGAACCCAACTCCAAGCGACCATGGCTTAAATATAGACAAAAACATTGAGAAACCCGTATATTAAATAACGTCCTTAGAGGGGACAGAGAATGAAAAACCATTTTTACCTTGTCTTTGTTGAATAATGGTACTCTACCCACATTCACAAACATACAAAAAGTGCTAGACATGCTAAACATCTCAGTCTCATAGAAATCCTCTTTTAGAAATGTCAGCCAGAAAACAGACCAATCTGAAAAACTGATGCTTATGACATCACAGGCATCTAACTGCCCCTCCACTTTAAAATAATTGGCTACATTTTTTGAGTGGCAGCAAAGTCAGCCAATCAGTAATGAGATTGCAAGTTAAGCCAGTAGGGGCAGCCAAATAGGTGCAAAACCACTTGTTTAAAATCCCCCACCCTAATAGAGCTATCTGAGAGAGGTTTTTAGGAAGCTTTTAAGGCATTACAGACCAAAACAAAAAAATTTTTGTCTACATGTCACATTACAGAACAAGGATAAATACTCCGTTCAATCATTCTATGTCACCTTTAAGCAAATCTGAAATCTAACCCTAAACCGAAGCGAAGTGAAAATGGTTTAAAAAACTAGAGAAAAAAATAGAGAAACCAATAAATAAAACAAAAAAAAGATGTGCCGTTAAAGTGAATGGGAAGGACTGGTGTATCATATCCACGTCAAATTGGAATTTGGCGTATGTATTGCACGATTTTCACACTTCGTGCTATTTATACGCATCTACATGAGACTGGGTCAAAACCCCACCAAAATGCACAAAACTCACAAAAAAACACCCAAAATGTTAGAGTACACAGATGGACATGCACTTTACTAGGTTGTTTCAAGATAATTCTGTTTCATACATAGTATAGCCTATTTTTTTTTAACTTTTTATTCCTTTTTATAGACGTTGGTGTGAGGAAGAGGTGATGGAAAATTTGAGCTATGATGGTCAAAACTCAAGTGATGAATGGCTTGCATCAGTTGCTTGTACAACAGTGGACATGACAAATGAACCAAAAACAGGATAAATAATCATGTAACGAATTTAAGAACGCGTGAGAAAGAATAAAATATCAGCAAGTATAATATATTCGTCTTATTTCATGCAAATTTTTTATACAGTTCACAATTGCAGAAAATCATATTTTAACTATAACATTGTCTGTCACCCTTAGAAATGCAATATGGGAGTATCAGTATCCTAATATTTTTTTTAAATGAAATCCCTTGGCAGTTGTCGACTTGCATGAATGCTATTAGGCCACTTCATTATTCCTGAAAAATAATCCATGGGCAGTTGTGCAAGTTACCTCCAAACTGTAATACATTACAGATAACTTGTTCCTGTTATTTTAAAATAATATCTTACCTTGCAATATTACTGTCTCAGAATTGTAATGCGTTACATGACTCCTGTATTGCTTTTGAGTTACTTTCATTAAAATAACTACAGAAGTAGAACTTTCTAAAAGCACAAAATTTACTGCAGAGAATTTTAAATCCAGTAGAGGGTGACATGATGTAGCATTATGACTGTGGCCTATCCAGGCTACCTATGATCTAAGTATGGTAGAGAAAAAAAAGTATGGTAGAAGTGATTATCTGGCAATATCTGTGAATAGCTTGAGTATATTTATATTAGACACAACAGGACTACAGCATATGTAAACTCCAATGCCATGACAAGATGCAGAATGTTTCTTATTGTTGCCATTATTTTACTTTGAATTCAAGTGGTTCACAACACAAAACTGTCATGCACAAAGTGAGTATGATGAACATAGCTTATGCTTTCTCAGTATAAAGTGCACTTAGATGACCAACCCCTCAGCCTCAATCATTGTAGTCCTTATAAATGAACATATAGGCTAAACATAGCCTAACTGCTTAGAAAGGAAACCAAGATATTCTTCTTAAAAGACAAAGGGTTTATAGGGTTTAGGCTAATACAGGACTGGGCCTTATTTATATTAGGTAATTTATAAGGACAGCAAGTAGGAATTTAAAGGGGGGGTTCAATGGAATTTCAAGCATTCTAACTTAGTAACACAGTTATAGAGTTGTTTCCTCATGCTAAACGTAGTCAAAGTGTCAAAAAGCAGTTGGACGTGTTACAGAGTATTTCTGTGCCAAATGCACTTCGCCAGGGTTCATACAAGTTTCAATTACAGGTCCAACTGACGTTTCAGGGGTTTTCTATACGTATCACTACTTTATATGGGCACTTCCCCCAGAAAACCCCGCCCACCCGTCAATCAGCGGGAGACGCTAGAGCTTGCAAACATCTTATCACGCCACTCAGCTTTGTTTAATTTCAAAACTAAACAATGGCACGAAAGATGAAGTGTGTTTTTGGATGTAAGGAGAAGAAATCCAGCCTTATGAAAACAATGGACATAGTTTATTATCCGGGGTAGCAGCGGAGTTTTGCTTGTGTGTTTGATGCGGTGGATTGCCCAACCGGGTCATGACGAGTTGCACGCGGTAAGTAAGACTTCTGCCTTATGTTGGAAATAGTCGTGTGCATATTATATCAATGACACGAACATGTAGTGAATCATAAGTTAAAACAGTGTTGTATAGTGTTTCATGACTCGTACTCGCTCCTCCCGCGGTAACTCCTCCGTACGTTATCAGAAAGATTCAGTAAAGCTAATCTAAACTTAAGACTCTTCGGAGATACAAAGGATTTCATACTACTCTATAGGTACTCCAGAGTAACATCAGAAATGCAGAAACAACGTGTGTTACGTGAGCTTTAATTGTTTTATTAATCAAAATCAATGTCTTTATTTATAAATATGTCCTCATTGGTGTCAAATTACCTCTGCCGATGATCTGACCTTTCTTTCTAAGCTTAGAATTTCTTCTCTTTACTTACATTGA
Organism: Paramisgurnus dabryanus; assembly: GCF_030506205.2. Taxonomy (NCBI): domain Eukaryota; kingdom Metazoa; phylum Chordata; class Actinopteri; order Cypriniformes; family Cobitidae; genus Paramisgurnus; species Paramisgurnus dabryanus. Next base: position 10,064,275 of record NC_133338.1, on the reverse strand, counting down.
ATGGGTAAGTCGTATTGATAGACTATAATAGCAGAGAGGGACAAAAAGCTCTAGCCAAAAACACAAAAAGCCAAAAACAAATGTCACCAACATTAAGGCTTCCTTCAAGTCAATTGTTGTGGCAAAGAGAGTTTTAATAAATGTTGTTTTGCCCAGGGCTTAATTTGAGCTGGATCGTATTGAACAGGATCCGGGACCTCTCAGGTTTGGACTGTCTGTGTTCCGGTAACTATGTGTGAAATTGGCCGAAATCTGAAACAAAACACAATATGCTATACAGGTATATATAAAAATGACATTTAAGGACATTTCATGTAATTTATTTGTTTATATTTTTCTAACGTTCCCTTCGGACGTGAAAAGCACTGCATACAAACGTCATGTACGCGCCTCTGCTGACAAAATTAGTCTAACCGCTAAAACTTCAAGGATTGGAGCACAATAAAAATGTCAAAAAGACAGATACATTTATTATCATTTTTCAAAAGAAAAGAAGAGATTAATGATACTTAAAGAACCAGGAGTTTAACGACTGAACACGGTGGCTGCGGTACTGATCAGTGAAGAATGCTACCGCGGCTGTTAATGAACAGGAGGCTGCCATGACAGCAGCCAGCCAGGATGAATAACAAGGTGAGACAGGCCTAGTTTGCAGTTCAGATTTGGAGTTCTTGCAACGGAGAAGAGGTTGGGACATATAGCGACAAGGATGGAATGCACTATTTGGAACAAAGCTCAGCTCAAGGTTAAACAGTCCAGATGTGGGGTGTTTTCCCTTAAAAAATTAACTTAAGTAAAACCATGGTTTTGCTAATAGTAATCAATACAGGAGAACCATGCATTACAACACTGGGGTCAATGTTGGTTAATTTATATATTTATATATATATATATATATATATATATATATATATATATATATATATATATATATATATACAGGGTGCGATTTGTGAAAAAAAACAGAGGGGGGGATGTTTTCATAGGCGTCGATTTCGGCGATGGTGGGTACCCACCATATGAGTCATTTTGTACCCACCACTAGTTTTTACTTTTTTGACTGTTTTCAGTGGTTATGAAGAGCAATATGAGAGAGAAATTTGGTAATCATTGTCCGACCTAACAAAAATCCATTATAATATTATTATTATTTTTTTAATATATTTCTAATTAAAATATTTCTAATATTCAGAAATGCGCTCTCCGCTCACGAGCTCTGATCGGAACAAACCCGAACCTCACTGTGTGCTTAACTTGCGCAGAAACAATAAAATATAACCAGCTTTTTAAAATGGTTTTAAAACTAAACATTTAGACAATTTTAGCGCAAATTATGAGCCTATTGACGATTTTTTATAATTCTTGACATAATGCGTCTCTGTCCACAGCACATTTCAAAAAATTTTAATTCATAAAAATAAATCATGAGAACATGAACTCATCACTGCATTTGCAGGAATTGTAAAATCTTTTTTCTATTAACTCATGAAGCAGCCTAACGCAATATTTTTACTCTAATAGCTTATCTTTCCCCACACATATGAACTGTGATCATGCACAACAAAAAAACGCGCAAGAATTAAATCTTGAATGGCAAAACTATATGGCACAACTTAGTGTCAACTTAAATATGAACAATGTATTAATTGCAAAGTTAAACCATTACAGTAGAAACAGCTTTACTGCTGCTTTTAAAGTAATAACATTAACTTTACACCGCAATGCTGAGCTACAGTGAAATGATAGAAAAGACAGATGCATTATGTGTTAAGTCAATTATTTGCGCAAACTGGACGCGCCCGCGCCTCGCTAAACGCCTCATCTGCGTGTAACTTCGGCCATTCTCAGTGGTGTGACTGGGACACTTGTCATCATAAACAGATAATCAGATTGTGATGTTTATTCCCGCTTTATTAATATGCGGCTGAATATGCTGCCCATCGTTTCGACACACAGCTCCATAACCATCTCGCATGTGTTGATAGGCTATAGGTTGAGGTGTAACCGAGTCTGTAACCAATCAGATAGCGCCGTGGGCGGGACATTGAGAGGCTGCGCCGCAGCTGTATCAGAGCCAGCCAAAACAGCGCATTTTAAAACAAAATAGACTTTAATCAAACCACGGATCAGTGATAAGTTTTGTGATCCGTCTCGCCACTAGTGTAGTAGCACTGATCACATTGAGGGGGGGGATAAATTTATCCCCACCGGGGATAAAAATAATTAAGCAGAGGCAGGGATACATTGACCAGAAAGGGGGAAATCCCACGCATCCCCCCCGGCAAATCGCACCCTGTATATATATATATATATATATATAAATTTAATTAATATATATATATATATATATATATAAAATGTATGTGTGTGTGTGTGTGTTTGTTCAATTTCTCATTAATGCAATTATGTAATCAACCAATCACATGGGAGTTGCTTCAATGCATTAAGGGGTATGGTCCTGGTCAACACAATCTCCTGAACTCAAAACTGAATGTCAGAATGGGAAAGAAAGGTGATTTAAGCTATTTTGAGCGTGGCATAGTTGTTGGTGCCAGATGGGCCGGTGTTGTGCCGAATTCTGTGACCTATCGAATTCTGTGACTAGAGGTCGCTGTTTAGCAATTGTTCATGCGAGACCGCGCCTGGCGCCCGTGCACATTATCGTTAGTGCTGCAAGGGAGTTTCTAACTATATACGTGACCGCCCACTGAGGGATGACGTCATTTTACCCTCGCTCTAGTCTAGCGTATGAATGAAGCAGTCAGACTTCGTGAGAAACGAACGCGCTGATTAAAATGATGTGAAATAGGTTCTTATCTAAAATACCAGAACATCAAAAATGTTTTTTTTGATTTTCTGGTTTTTGAAATGTTTATGTTGTTGTTGGGACTGTTGCTATTTAATTGTTACACAACCCGACGGACAGTTACAACAGCTTACCGAAATCTGTGACCTGCCTCTGTTTCATTCAGAATTACAATAATGTTACTCAAGTTAACTCTGGTGATGTCTAATCTCATCTGTGATATATCATCAAATGCATTTTGACCTGATGTCAACAGTAGCACACAAACAGCAGGGTCACACAATCTGACGGACAGTAACAACAGCTTACCGAAATCTGTGACCTGCCTCTGTTTCATTCAGAATTACAATATTGTTAACCAAATTCACTCTGGTGATATCTGTAATATATCATCAAATGCATTTTGAACTCACGATAATGTGCACGGGCGCCAGTCGCGGTCTCGAGTGAACAATTGCTAACAAAAACACCGGTCTGAGTTTTAATAATCTGCTCAGCTGCTGGTATTTTCACACTCAACCATTTCTAGGGTTTCCCTTACGAAAAAGAAGTTTATTCAAGTGTGCTATAAGTATACTTCTTTTAAACTTAAAATAAGAAAGTATACTTTCAGTTAACTTTTTATGTACTTCTCTAAAATGTACTTTAGGTACTTCTCAGAAATATACTTAAATTGTACTAAAGTATACTTGACCTATACTGACCGAAATGTCTAAGTATATTTGGCCTATACTTGTTTATTGACATATACTTAAAAGTTTAAATTAAAAATGCAACAACGAAAGCTACATCAAGAAAACTGCAAAAAGCCATAAGATTAGCCCTGGTGAAAAATAAATATACTTTATTGTATTTCAAGTATATTTAAATTAGTACATTACAAATATACTTAGAAAGAAATGTACCATCTTTGAATATATTGAAAGTATGCTTACAACATATTTGCTTACAATTAAACTTTTAACATATTTCAAAATAATTATACTTTAGTATATTTTCTAAAAGTATACTTTAAAAAATATACTTGGAGTTAAAGTTCTGTGTAATTTTTAAAGTATACTAATTTGAACTTATTTTAAAGTTTATTTTAGGTATACTTTATCTGTTAAAGTTATCATTATAATAATGCACTGACAGCATATTTATAAAATACTTTATTTAGCATCCTTTAGAAACAGAATATTTTAAGTAAATTTTGAAAGTATATGTAGTGTACAAATGTATATTATCTTTATGGAGAATCTTTAGTGTTAGTAAACTAGTAAGTTATTAATTTTGTGCTGCAGGTATACTTGCAAGTATTCTTTTATTATACTTTTAGTTAACTAGTGTACTCATACTGAAATTGTACATGTAAGTGTTCTGTTAGTGTACTCTTAGTAAACTAGTAAGTTACTAATTGTGTGCTGCAGGTATACTTGCAAGTTTTCTTTTACTATACTTTTAGTTAACTAGTAGTTTACTACTTAACTTTACTTTAAATGAACTTAACATCATACTATAAATATAAATATAATGCACTTAAAGTACAATACAATGTTCCTGTGTATTAATTTTTATACTTGTACCTTTTAATTGTATTTTCAATTTGAAGCTAAATCTTTCGTGTGCTATCAGTGAGCTAATCAAACAAAAAAATAATAAATACTAAAATTATATATATATATATATATATATATATATATAATGGGACACTACAGTGGGACACTGCAGAAATTGTGAGTAAAAAAGGAATGGAATAATTCACAAATCTCATAAACTTATTTTTTATTCACAATAGAATATAGACTATCTCTGCCCATCTTGACTTCTGAGAGACACTGGCACACTTTTTATACTCAATCATGTTGCCAATTAAGTTGCAAATTGGTCCTTTAGTTGTTCCTTATATGTACATTTAACTTTTATACTCTTATTGCTACCTGTCCCAACTTTTTTGGAATGTGTAGCTCTCATAAAGTCCAAATTGAGCCAATATTTGGCACAACATTTCAAAATGTCTCACTTTCAATATTTGATATGTTATCTATTCTATTGTAAATAAAGTTTATGAGATTTGTAAATTATTCCATTCCTTTTTTACTCACAATTTCTACAGTGTCCCAACTTTTTCTGATTTGAGGTTGTATATATATATATCTATATAATATGGCTGAACCCCCTGAATATTAACTTTCTTTCTGGACTCCATTTCCCATAATCCTGCATGCCTGGACTGATTGGTCTGCCACCTGAAACTCATTGGACAGCCTATATAAACTCTCTGGAACCATTCAGTCAGTGCAAAGTCTAGATTTGTACCGGCTATCATTGCTGAGCGGTTTGCCTGCCTGCTTAGCTATCTGTATTTATTAATCTTGATCTGTTTTACCTGGTTTATGTTTGTTGACTGCCCTGACCCATTTGCCTGTTTCATGACTACAAGATTTGCCTGCCCTACATTGCTGTGTTTGCTGTTGTTTGACCTTGTCTGTTGGAATGAGTGTGTTTAATAAAAACCTGCAGATGATCCTCAGTGTCAAAGTGCTTTGTTACACAAGCAGCACACAATAAGTAACCTACTAGTTTAGTACACTAACAGAACACTTGCATGTACACTTTCAGTATATGACTAGTAAACTACTAGTTAACTAAAAGTATATTAAAAGAACACTTGGAAGTATACCTGCAGCACACAAAAAGTAACCACCTAGTTTACTAAGAGTACACTAACAGAACACTTCCATGTACACTTTCAGTATATGACTAGTAAACTACTAGTTAACTAAAAGTATATTAAAAGAACACTTGGAAGTATACCTGCAGCACACAATAAGTAACCTACTAGTTTACTAAGATTACACTAACAGAACATTTGCATGTACACTTGAAGTATAAGTCTAGAAAACTACTAGAATACTCATGAGTTCACTTGCAGTACAAATGAAGAACTAATTGTGCACTAGTTGTACACTTAAAGTTGACTACTCTTACACTTATAGTACACTTAGAAGTATACTTCTATATACTAAAAGTGGGCCAATTTAGTCCCAAGCGGTATTCAAGCAGTACACTTACAAGTATACTACTAGAACATAAATGTTAGTACACTTACTACATAAAGTATACTTAAAACTATACTCCAACATTACTTAAGTATTCTTAATAAAATTAACTTGAAGTATACTTCTTTTCCGTAAGGGTTACAAAGAATGTTTTTGACCATGTCCATCCTTTTATGACCACCATGTACCCATCCTCTGATGGCTACTTCCAGTAGGGTTATATATATATATATATAAAACCCCTGCCAGGGTAAGTATTTAAAGAAACGCCAGTTGCAGTGTTGTCGTGTAGACAGTAAATCCGGGGTGTTTGCCTTGCAACGTCACTTTTGTTAGGCTTCTGATTGGCCAAGTAGGCTTTATGATTTGATTTATATCACCGTCTGCTGGTATGGCATGCTCTTGACAGTGCGTGATCACGTGTTTTTGCGTGTTCATGTAGGCAGATATTTCTTTTAAAACCAAGCATGTATGGAGATGATTTATTTTTAAATTGCAGGAGGAAAAATACCTGTGTCTGTGTGGACTAGACCTCAGTCTTGAGTCAGGATGATGACAGTCCCACATGTTTTGTGTTGGTAGCACATGGCTTTCGTGCTGTGTGTTTACCTGGGTGTTTCCCAATGTCAAGGAAGGGTCCTCGGAAGCCAGAATTTCGAGGATGTTAAGTCATCGACATCTGTCAAAGGACTGTTCCAATGTCGAGGATCCTCAGAATTTCTGCCAAGGACTAAGTCCTTCATTCGAGAAATATCCCATATACAGGAAAGGATGCATATGTGTAGCCTTCGCTTTGAAATCACCCACAATCTTATGCGCGCAGCACTGAAAGCACACCTTTTCACTGACGTAATGACGAGCACCTGCTAGCCTGTTCAATTTACATGTTTTCCGAATGCTAAAGAGGAGCCTCGCCTATCCTCTTAAGGAAGTGATTTGTAAGGGCCAGTCCTGCCAAGGAAGTATCCTTGACATTGAGAAACAGCTCCTGTCTCGTTTCCGGACCCAGACCCTTTTTTACCTCGTTAATCACCTCATTATTGTTTTATCATTATCACCTGTTGCTCTCTTGATTTTCTCCCTAAAGTATACAATTGGTTTTTGTCATTTTTATTTGAAAGAACGTTTAGAGTTCAAGTGGGAGCAAGACCCTCATTGTCAGGATTTGCTGGCAAAGAACCCAAGCGCAGACAGAGATGGAGAAAACACTGATGACTTTAATGAAAACAAGAAAACAAAAACCCACGAGGGGGTAAAACAACAATAACAGATAATACAAAAACACTAACAAGGCAAGACTAGACTAAACTATAAACACTGAGCTAGACAAGAGCAAACACTAACAAGACTTGACTGGATTGGATATTAGGACTTAAACAGGAACAATACAAACTCCATGTAAAACAGACGATCGAGCACAGGACAGCAAACACAAGGGCATTAAATAGGGGAGCAAATCAAGAGGGGAACAGGTGACATGAATCAAGCAATTATGGGATAATTAACGAGGAAACAAGGGGGCGGGGTCAGGAGACGAGACAGAAAGCACATGGCAATGAAAAAACAAAGCCAGTGCTCTCACACAAAACATTGGGCTGCCATGATCCTGTCACTATGACTTAAAACTGTGACTTGAAGACAGGACCATGACAGGACCCTCCCCTTAAGGTACGCCACCTGGCGTCCCCCAAGGGAACACACTAGACACGAGACAAGACATACTGGGAAACAGAGAAAAACCAATAAAACATAATACACAAACACAATGGCAAACAACAACTTACAATAACAGGGTTGGGGTGACATAACAAAAACATCATTAAAGGGAGGGGGGGTGGGGAAACAAGAAAGTTCATCGGGGATGGTCCAGGCTGGGAAGGACTGGGCTTAGAACGGGAGGTCCGGAAAGGCTTAGTGGGAGTCCTGGAAGTGGGGTTGGGGGAAGACACGAGAGGAACAGTTCCAGGGAGGACGAACTGAGGTGACGTAGACCCAGGGGGCGCTGCATTCGGCAGCTGAGACGGGATAGTGGGCGCTGCATCCGGCAGCTGAGACGGGATAGAGGGCTGCGCAGACGGCTGAAGAGGCTGTGGCTGCGCAGACGGCTGAAGAGGCTCCGGCTGCGCAGACGGCTGAAGAAGCTGCGCTGGCTGGCTGGTCAGACGGCTGTGGCTCTGGCTGCGCTGGCTGGCTGGGCAGACGGCTGTGGCTCTGGCTGCGCTGGCTGGCTGGGCAGACGGCTGTGGCTCTGGCTGCGCTGGCTGGCTGGGCAGACGGCTGTGGCTCTGGCTGCGCTGGCTGGCTGGGCAGACGGCTGTGGCTCTGGCTGCGCTGGCTGGCTGGGCAGACGGCTGTGGCTCTGGCTGCGCTGGCTGGCTGGGCAGACGGCTGTGGCTCTGGCTGCGCTGGCTGGCTGGGCAGACGGCTGTGGCTCTGGCTGCGCTGGCTGGCTGGGCAGACGGCTGTGGCTCTGGCTGCGCTGGCTGGCTGGGCAGACGGCTGTGGCTCTGGCTGCGCTGGCTGGGCAGACGAGGTAGCCACGGACGGCGTTGCAAAGGCAGAAAGTTCAGACATAGATTGTGACATCGAAGCTCCCCTCCTTCACTTCTTCTTACGAGGTCGCGGTGCAGAGAGTGTGGCAGGTGGAGGAGACACTGTGGTGGGCATGACAGGTTCAGAAGAGGATCCCTCTGATGCTGACTCCCAAGAGACCCTCCGCTCTCGCTTACCCCTGAGGCCAACGGACTGGACCGAGCTTTCAGTGACTGGAATGGTGCCTAGCGCCATAACACTAATGACGCGACCCTCTGGGATGGGAGACAATGGGCCGGAATTGGATCTAGCTGATGCCTTGGCAGTCTGGGCCCGTTGCCGCTGTTCGAGGCGGTCCACCATCTCCCACACAGTAAATTTGCCAGAGTAAAATTTACTCAATTTGAAGAAAATTTTACTCTACAACAGATAACATTTGGTCCCTCTCTAAAAAGAGTAAAAGTTACTCTTTTGATAGAGTTGTTTTTTTAGAGTTAATTATGCTCAATGTAGTGTTAATATTTTACTCTGTCTTCTGATATTTGACTCTATGTAGTGTTTTTTAAAATCAACTCTAGTACCATATTACTCCATTCAGAGCTACAAAAAAATTGACTCTGCTACAATTTAACTCGATTTAGAGAAAGTTCAGATTTACTCTGTCACAATATCCTTCTCCTCCAGAGTTGTTTATCATCAATTTTGAGTGAACTATAAAGAATAACCGACTCAATCCAGAGTTATTTTTCTGAATTTTTCTGAATTTTTTTTACCCTCAACCAGGTGGACAATGTAAAATATCAGTCTGAAAATAAAATATTTCAGTAAAATTTTATTTTTCAAGCTTTTGTTAAAACAGCATATAATATCTCATTTTTTTCAAGCTTTTGTTAAAACATATCAATTTTGTTTTTCAAGCTCCTATTTAAAACAGCATCATTAGAATTTATGACAACAATACTTATATAATATAATAATAAAACAGAGGATATAAAAAAATTACATGAAACAATATGGTACAATAAACAAATCAGAATCACAACCATAAGACATTAGAATGTCAAACAACTTGTAGTGCAAAATATCCTTAGTTTCCAGAACATAAGGTGCTTCTGTGGTATGTGAAACTCTGTAAGCATTAATATGTTCAACTAAACACAAAGTTTTTAATGCAGTTGTCATTAACAGGATGTGCTCATCTTTGATAAAAACATTTTGGATCACATGAAATGCAGGCATGTCATTTTGAACTTTAACACAAACCGCTAACCCTGCCCGATAAGTTACTCCACAGCGTTTGACCCATTTCACATTTAGGACCTTAGTCCACATAGGGACATTTAATTTCTCAGCCATCTCAGTGCCAACTTCCATTTCATTTAAGGGAACCATTTTTCCAGGACCTAATTTCATCTCATTTGGATCAAATGTTTGCCAAATGTAAGCCATTTGGCACTGGTGTTTCTTTGCTAATGTTAGGGTTATGTTTTTGAAGCTTTTAAGCTGTTTTTTAAAAACATTATGCTTTGCTTCATAACGCATGCACCAACAGTGTAGTAGTGGTCCAATTTTCTGCATACAACTGGGATAATGGATGATAAAATGATGCTTTGGCAACAAGTTCTTATCAGGAAACAAATGCTTAAACAAACCATGGTGCTCTGCAATGAGGTGTTTCAAATAAATGGTGATACCAGAGGATATACTTGAAGAAAACACTATATTGACTATCTGAAGCAATAAAATGAACAAATACCAGTGCTGATCATTAGGACAAACAAGATCCCCAAAGATGATGGGTAGATATCGCAGTAAACACCAGCTCTGAGTGGCATTTAAGCCCAAGTCATTGGAACCCTCTCTTAAATATACACCAGGAGGTTTGTTGTTTTGTTCCATGAAGCCATAATTGAAACTCTGAATTCTTCGGTGTACTTCTGCTGATGTGGTGTAATTGTCAATCAGATGCTGAATGAGTAATTTCATCTCATATTGTGCGATCCCTTCTAAAATATCGTGCATTATATCAACCGAAAAATTTTCAGTGGTGTGGAAATATTGCAACGAATTTAAAAGGCAAGACTTTTTTACTCCCATTACATAAGGTAGACTGGGATTGTTCTGCATTCTTTGGCAGTGTTCAGCATGAAGTTCTTTAGTTCGCATTAACATCTTTGGACTATCTTCACTGAACACTGTCTGAAAGTCTTCTTTTTCCAGTAGGCAGAAGCGGCAACAGTACCTAGCACTAAAGGATTCCACAAAACCAAATAAGGAGTGGACACCAAGGTTGTCACCAGTAACTTGGACAATGGTTCCATAAACTGTATGATCAAGTAATGGAATCTGAATTCCATTGGTTTCCAGTGTTGAAATGTCCTGGACAAGCGGCTCTAGTATTTTATCAAACCCATATGTTTTGATATCTTGTGCATGAAATAAAGCGAGTAAATGGATATTTAGTAAACTTGAGTTGTATTTGGGGGAAATATTTCTAAGGGTAAAATAGATGGCTCCTAACTTGTGTATTCCTCGTTTTGATCCAAGGGGATTTGCACATTCAAATTCATCAAAAAATAGTTGGATCTGAACTGCATCTCTTTGTTTTGAAAAGAGCGCATGATTCTTAAAGAATTCGCCATCCTGTATGTCATAAAGAAAATTTGGATTTTGTTGTGAATCTCTCACCATCATATCTTTAATGTTAGGGTGCTTATAAATGGACTGTAATGTCTCAAGAATGGGTATATATACAAATTTATCCTTAACAATAGTTTGGGCAAAAGTACCGGTTGTCCTGTTACGCCGTGTAGCAAATCTTGTTCCAAGAACATATTCAACAGGATCTATTTTTCCCCATTTCTCTGAAAAGTACTGCATTCTCTTGCTCTCAGTGTTTAATGACACAAAAGGATTTTGCATTTTTTCAAAACACTGATCAATCTGAGACTCAACAACACTTTTTATGGGCTCCTGTAAAGATAGGCTGTTTTTCAAAGACTCTTGAGTTTCACTATGGATGTCTCCAACCACTTCTTCTAAAGCATTAACAACATAGTTAATAGTTGTCTCTGCGACACCAGCAACTTTAAGTTCGGCTACCACTGTTGCACAACTGTTTACTATATTTGTTTTTAGGAGTACAGAATCACAAGGTGAATCTTGGTTTGGTAAAACCCCTATATCCCCTACTGAAATGGAGTTGGCATTGGATGGGCCTTCACCAGAATCAAGGCATGACATGTCAGTTGCAGAACACTTGCTGAGATGTTTTCTTAATCCAGAAAAACTATTGTAAACACGTGAACAACCTCTATGAGCACATTTTAACTTAAGTCTTCTTCCTGAACAAAGACCATGAACCAACTTAAAGTGCCTTATAAGGGCATTGGCACTAACATGCCCCCTTTTACAAATAAAACAAATCATCTGCTCACTGGAGCATTCTAGCTCTCAACTCAGCCACTCTGGGATTCACCTTGGTGGTTTCAACATCTATATCATACACAGTGGTTTGCAGAAAGGTATACACATTGTTAAGTTCCTGACAGTATGAAGTCCCAAATACGAAGTGAGCTTTGAAAAGCTCATCAACACAGGCCAGTGAATTACAGGCCTTACAAGGTAGAGCATGTTGGTCAATTACAATAAACCAAGACTGGATCCTACTTTTCATTGGCCCAACAGCAAGTAGATATGGCTGAAGGCTCTCTCCAATGCCATCCAAGTGCCCTTGAATACTGGTTCCGGCCTGTGAAAGAATAAAACTAATTAGTGCTAATGTGACTTCATTTAAAACAATATACAGCATGAATAAAGATACAGTGATGTCTTGCACCAAAGTTTCTGTATTACATACTTCGAAAAGATTACAACAGATTGTTACTAAGTATGTGCTTAAGTATAAAAGAATAGCGAAAAAAATTGTAAAATAGGTGATCTTGTCTGAGAAATAAGCAAGTTCAAGTTTACACAATAAACATTATGAAGTGGTGTCATTTTATCTGCTTTATCAGTAGCTTCACCTTAATGAATTTCACAAGACGATCGCATGCTTGTCTAGCTGAGATCTTTCCTGGTCTTTTGCGGCCTTGACTTGAAAGTGGCAAAAGGTGAACCAGCATCAGAATTGAAGACATGTCACTGTCCCAACCTGGACCATAGAAAATAAGAACAGCTTTTAGGTTTGTTTTTTAAGTAGAAAGAGTCAAACATATCCTCATAATCACTACAACTAACTTGACTCAACTTCACGTGGAAGATGTGCCAGTATAAAAACATAAACCACTGCAGTACTTCAGTTTACATTGCACATAGGGGCTGTTTACACTTGGTATTAAGATGTGTTTTCATCGATCGGATCACAAGTGGACGAGAGAGACACATCACGTTTACACCTGGTATTTAAATTCGTCTCTTTTGTCCACTTTCGACCACTCCTGTCCTGAATACTGTGAGGGGGCGGTCTGTGAGACGGTGGGCGAGTCTCTCTGCTGTCATTCAAATGCGAGTGGGAGTAATTATGAGTTTATATGGACGCAAACTAATTTTATGTTGGAGTCCGCTGCTTGTTTAGCAAGTAAACATGCTGCACAGTGTTTTTACGTGTATATGTGAGAGCTTTCTCTGAATTTTAAGCGCCACTGATGAAATAGGATCGCGCAACTTTCACACGCTTTCAAAACGAAACTACGGAGATCAGCGGCTTCAGTTGTATCAATGAAAGGCTAAAAATAGCGCGGTTCACCGTGTGTTCACGTCAGAAGTCAAAAAAAGACGTAAAACTTGTGTTTAATACCTCAGATTAGATAAATGGGCGGAGAGAAGGCGGTCGCGTGTGGCTGTTCGAACACATTCAACCACATATGCGTTCCGCAACTCCAAAGCGATCCGATCGAAAATGGTTTCGACTACCTCTGGATGTGGTTGAAAGTGGACGTGCTCAAAACGTTTTGAACACTGTTTACACCTGGCATTAACGTCGTCCACTTGTGATCCGATCGATGAAAACGCATGTTAAACAGCCTCATAGATTCAGTATTAACAGCACATTCATGGTGAAGTCTTTATGTTTATAGATGTGTGGATGTATTGAGGTGAAACTACTACAGATACTGAAACAAGGTCATACAGTTAAAACTTTATTTACAATATGTAAACCATGCTTTTGTTCTCAGAGTCCCCAATTAAAACAATTTCAAACTGTAAATCTTCAACTGCCGTACTAGGCCCTTGTGCAAACCCAGCTGAAAAAGGAGTACACTTTAATGTCATGTCATGATTTTCACATACTAATTTTGTAAGTCATAAACATAAAAATATTTTTTAGTTCTTCTTAAGTGTACTTAACTGTGCTATTATGAAACACCATGAATATGAACTAAAATGTGCTTAAAATATATTCAAAAAATTATTTAGGCACCACTTGTAGTAAACTTGAACCCATCTTTGTGTAAAAGATGGATTTAAGTTTTCTACAAGTGGTACCTAAATACATTTTTAAGCAGGGATAGTATGTTAAAAGTACATTTTAGTTCATATTCATGGTGTCTCAAAATAGTACAGACAAGTACACTGTTCTTAAGATTATCTCAAGAAGTACAAAGGAAGATTTTTTGGTATATAAAGAACAAAATTAGTGCTGGAAATAGAGCACTCAAGTACATTATAAAATGTGTACTTTTTCATCTGGGTTTTCACAAGTGCCTAGTACATGAGTTGCAGATTTACAGTTTGAAATTGTTTCCATTTGGGACTCTAAATAACAAAGACATGGTTTATGTGTTGTTAATAAAGTTTAACCGTATGAGCTCATTTCAGTATTTAAATAATTTAATGTGAAGCACAATAGTTACCATCTTCAACTTCAGTGGCTTCAGCATTTTGGATGAGGTCTTGGACCTCACAAGTCTGTGTGAGGCCACGACTCTGTACAATAACCTTTGGTTTTATGTTGGTAGACCACTTCTCCAACAACTTTGCAGAGGTCGCATCACCAAATAGAAGTCCAAAATCTTGATCAATCTGTAAAACAGTAGGAATAATGCACTTTACCAGCTACAGCGAGACTTGTAACCAGGCAAAAGACAAGTGACCGATCCTGGGGGCAACGTCACTAAACACGTTTCTGCCCGATTCCACATGGTTAGACAACAGTATGATTAGAATGGTTCTACACGATGGTGGAAAATTACTCCTAAATTAACCCTAACAAGTCTGTGAATCTACAAAACATTTAATTTGATGTTTTCATGTTTAAAGAATTCAAGTCTTACTTACCAAGCCTGGGATATCCCGAAATCGTGGGAAAATTGACAGAATATTAGTTGACTCTTTAGGGTTGTGCAGCAGCTTTTGGCGATAGGTCAGTGTTAACCTCATCTTTTCCTTTACCACTGCATCGTCAGCTATATGCTTCATCAGGGCAATTGCTTCCTGACACTGACGCTCATCATTCAAAAAGCTGTCCTCTTTGTAGGGATGCCTGTCAGCAGTTGGGCCACCTGAAAGTGTTTAAAACAATATGGCAACAAGACACATTTATTACTTTTCTTTCCAAAGACACATTCATACCAAAACTAGATACATGACAGAAAAAAAAACATGCATATATCCCAGAGTGTTATTTCAATTGTGCCCAAAGTTAATGATTATGCAAAACATGTTTGAGTTTAAATAGAAAAGCTATTATATTTTACAGAGATACTGTGTAGCACATGACCTAGGTACTCAGGAAAATTAGCCCATGATTTTATGCATAGCCTCTATGTCAACGTGCATCATACACTAATGAACCTTATTGTAAAGTGTTACTTATTTTTCTTACAAAAATTGCGATTGCCCTCAGAAGGCCTTTATTAAAGCCATGTGGAAAACTTCTGTGAAGGAAGGATGCACTCTTTTGGGCTTCAAAAATGAAAGCACTACTTACTACCATTATTAAGCTTGGAATACTAAGAATGTTTTCTAATATAACTTCCATTGTGTCTGTATAAAGATGATGATCATATGTATCTTGGATGACAAGAGGGTTAGTCAATCGTGGGCTAATAAGTATAACCTTCAATGACACACTAATTTGAAACAAAAGACAATTTCAAGACGAGTCACACAACTGTTAAAATAAGTAAATAAGCAAGTTGTATAATAATTTGAGAAGTTAGTCAATGCCTTGCAGCCAAGCTGATAAAAGCACTGACTAAACGTCAAATAATGCACCTGTTTGTGGTTGCCGTGGGCGTTTCATCCGTCCCTCTGATGCTTCTTTTTGGAGAGTTTTTATTCTCCATGCCAAATATCCACTTCCATCTTCTGCATTGTAATAATGCTCCTGTGAGCAGAACAATACACCAACCTAGTAGTTTTACATTTCAAAATCCTCCTTTAAATATCACAAAGATTGAGAGGCAACAGCTACTTACATAACCAAGCTTGCTCCTTGGGTCAGCCAAGCATGGGAATAAGGAGATGACACCTTTTGCATATTCTTCCTTCAAACTTCGTGAAGGGCTTGTTCTACACACAGAAACATTTACAACTTTTACCATTACAACCCATAACATCATGAACACCAAGTAGTGTATGTACAACCTACCCATGTTCCTTTGTTAAATGTGCTACCAAGATTTTCACCATGTCACGTCTTCGGCCATCTGACAGACTTTTAGTGTGAGCGTATTCGTTTATGACCTTATCGCCTCCAGGGCTGCCCTTTAGGATATCTTCGATCATCTGGAGGGGGATGATGTTAAATAGAGCAGAGATGAGAAATTATTAACTGTATACTTTATACCCTAGTCAACATTTGAAGTGGATCAAAAAAGTTCAAAGTTACCCTAAGAAAATATTGGGTATTGGTTTTAAGACAAATTTAAAGACAAGTTTTTAACCCCTTTAAATGTTGACTAGTGTAGTTCCAAATATCCTTACATACTTAAGTGATAGGGCTGCACGATAAATCGCATGTGATTGTCACGCGCATCTTGTCAGTAATGCCGGTTCCTAGATTAGTATTAAATCGCCATTAGCTGCTTTCAAGTGCAGAGCCGTAGTTCACTGACCATCGGGGGCAATTTCACAATAATTATCGCAGACGTATCGCCTGCGATATGTATGCGATATGGCCCAGCTTGTCAGGGAAGTACGGCTCTGTTCAGTTAATGCCGCGCCATCTGAAAGCAGCTGTTGCCGATTTTATACTAATCAAGGAACCGGCATTACTGACGAGATGCGCATGATATCGCATGCTATTTATCGTGCAGCCCTATTAAGTGATTCTATTTAGATGTAATTCAGAGGCAAATTTGGGGATCCTTACTTGGGCTAGATGACGTTCCTCAGCTTGATTTTTTGCAGGAGCATTTCTAATCAACACTGCTGTGTCATCAGATTCTGACGTCCCCTCAGTATCTCCTAATGTGTTTGAGCTTAAATAATCTTCAATATAAACCATATAAATGGTCAGCTTATCTGTCATACAACTTTGATAGCATTCTATTGAGAATTAGTCCAACTGACATATTAACATATTTAAATCAGTTAATTGGTGAACACTGCTAAGAAAAAAAAAAAACTTATAATCATGTGAAACAATTTACCATCAAGGCTTGTTGTGCTTCCTGGAATGAAAATTTCCAGGACACCAAGGTCTGGTCGTGTCAGCAGATATTCAAATGATTCTTCATCGACCTCTGTCTTTGAGTCATCAAAGACTTTAACATTAATGGTCGGAAGATTAAACTTCTTGGCAACTGAAAAAAGACAAACCATGGGCAAATTGACAAAAGCCAGCAATGCCAAATTAACAAAAACAGTTATTTTTATACCCCATAAGGTACAATCATACACTTATATTACTATTAAAAAATGTTTTAGAGGGAAAGTATTACAATATTAATTCTTACCACATTCCAAAAATGTTTGAAATGTTAATGGTTCTGAAGAAAAAATGTATTTCTTGCTATCTTTAAACTTCACCCTGACAACGTTGTTGGTTTGCATCCTGAAAGAAACCATACAGACAAAGTTAAATAACATAGGTTACATAAGAAACAGCTCGCATTACCGCCTGCAAAGCGATAATGCACACATCAATATTGCTAACGTTAACACTTTACCGAGTCAGGTACATGTGGTGCAACTCGAATTGCCCGCCACATTATTGGTGCACAAACATTTGCTATCTGATTTCACTATCAATTAACATTCGTGACGTTTGTAATCCTTATGTTATATATATTTGCTTTCATTATAACACCGTGTCTAAAAGCTGTCTATACTGAACGAGACAAACCGACTATTGCAAAGCACTTGGACTAACCTTACAGAAAAGATAGTGAGAAACCTATTTGACGTCATTGCAGAAAATGTGCTGTGTCATGTCAAATTAATGTAAGAAAGCGATCTTAGTATTTAAAAAATGTGCCATCCGGAAACCTAACTGAGGCAAACGCTAACTTCACTCTTAACCGAGTCATAGACATGTGGTGCATTACTCGAGGTGCTCGTCATGTAAGTTTAACTTCACTTTACTCTAACAACGCTGTTGGTTTGCATCTTGAAGCAACCAGAAACACAAAGTTAAACATAATGCGTTGCATAATGAGAAACAGCTCACGTTATCGTCGGAAAATGGATAATGCACATCAAACTAACCTTAACTTAACTCTTTACAGAGTCAAATACATGTGGTACAACTCAAAACGCCCGCCAAAATATTAACTTAGTGGACAAACATTTGAAGAAAGGTCGTTTTACCGGTGTCAGTTATCAATGTGTTAATTATGTGCTTAAGAGATAACTTCTATAACTTACGTGTAACCTTAATTAACTTATATAACCTGTAATTAAGTTTTCAATTATAGCCCAAGTTAGTTCTCACGTGAGAAAGTTATCTCTGTAATATTAAAAAACGTGGCAAAATGATATAAGCTCAAAACAGAGGCTAATATTCTGAAAAGTAATAGTAAGATTTTGAAAATTCACTTACTTTACCAGCCAGCCAAGCAGAAAGGCACCTCGTCTTCCAAACCCTCAAGCAGCAGTGATCGATCGATCGACGATGGCCGTTACCAAGGGAGCCACAGTGAAGCCAATATTTCGATCGCCCTCTAGTGGCTGGATGCAGTGTAGGTCATAAAGCCCGCAAACTCCGTAAGTGAATGCTACGTGAACCAAACTTAAAATCTAATTACACTTTAGATAATTTTCCCAAAGATGGTTTCTGTTACTTTAGGGTTTTTTTAATAAAGTTTTTATTTTTAGGTGTTCGTTTTTCTTAAAAGTTTTATATCAATTTGTTATTAAATTAAAAAAAATTTTTTTGATATTGTTGTTTATTAATTTTTTTTACAATAAAAGTCTATCTAGGCCCGTCATTAATCTTTTAACTGTCTTTTAACATTACATAAACAAAAATTAGGAGGGAAACATTTTGAGGAGGAGTTACTCTGTTACACAGTTACTCTGTAATTTTGCTCCCACTCTACTGACACATTTTACCTTGTTCACTCAAAATTGAGCAAAAACAACTATTTTGGAGGAAAAAAAAAATTACTCTGGAAAAAATACTCCCCCACTTTTCCTGTGCAGTAGGGTAGACGGGTCAGATCTGTCCGCTCTCGCAGTGGTGGTGGATCATTCAGAGCAGCAATAAAATAGGAGTTGGCCAAGTTCTCAGGTAAAAAACACCTATTCCTTTCCATGTGTTCGGCAAAGTCTCTGAGGGGAATCTTCTTCTGAGGAGGAAACGGCCCGCCGCCAGTAAGTGTCTCAGAAATTAACTCGCTCCACCACTTCGAATCGGACATGGTGAGGGCTGTCTGCTGGGTTCTATGTTGGCTCGATCGTTCTGTCAGGATTTAGTGATGTTACGTTTGACACCGAAGCTTCGATGCTTGCTTCAGACTCGAAAAGTCCTTGCAATGAACCACTGTTTCGGAGCTTGTATCGTTACGTCACTAGTCACGTGAAATACGACGTCTGAAGCAAACACACTGGTTCATTTCTCTAGTGAACCACACGACATGCTTTGACAGCCCATTCCGGCGTTGACAGGTTTGAAACTTGGCGGCTTTATTTTTCACGCAAGTGAAGCCAAACCATAGAAAAGCTTTCTAAACAATTTTTGTGTACTCCAGCATCATCTGTTTCATGCGAGAGAATATTCTCCAAAGCTGGTGAATTTGTTGAAAAAAGAAAGAAATCGCCCACATCACCAAATGTATAGCCTATTAGGCTATATTATAAAATAATTAAAAAATATAAAAATTTATTATAATTAATATAAAATTATATTTCTGAATAAAAACCACAACATTTAATGAATACCTTCCTTCACATTGTCCAAGCCCTGTCCAGTTGCCCTCTGCCACATTATAAATACATTTTTAAATACATAAATGTCCAGTTAGTAAGTTGTAGAGTGCTGTATCCTACAGCTAAATATTCACACACAAACACATCTCAGGCTCAATGTTTTATTGAGGGTTTGAAACATGAACACAGTGTCAAAGCTCTGACAGCCAAAATGGGGCGGGTACATTAGCCTACTCGCATTGTCAGCTTTGTTGCATTACATTTACTTCACCAGCAGATGGTGGTGTGCATTTTCTGTTTGAATGAAGCTTCGAGTAATGAACCATTTTCGGCACAATTGTATCAGAAAGCAATAATGCTTCGAAACGCTTCATTTGGCCATCACTATCAGGATTTGCTGGCAAAGAACCCAAGCGCAGACAGAGATGGAGAAAACACTGATGACTTTAATGAAAACAAGAAAACAAAAACCCACGAGGGGGTAAAACAACAATAACAGATAATACAAAAACACTAACAAGGCAAGACTAGACTAAACTATAAACACTGAGCTAGACAAGAGCAAACACTAACAAGACTTGACTGGATTGGATATTAGGACTTAAACAGGAACAATACAAACTCCATGTAAAACAGACGATCGAGCACAGGACAGCAAACACAAGGGCATTAAATAGGGGAGCAAATCAAGAGGGGAACAGGTGACATGAATCAAGCAATTATGGGATAATTAACGAGGAAACAAGGGGGCGGGGTCAGGAGACGAGACAGAAAGCACATGGCAATGAAAAAACAAAGCCAGTGCTCTCACACAAAACATTGGGCTGCCATGATCCTGTCACTATGACTTAAAACTGTGACTTGAAGACAGGACCATGACACTCATCTGTATTTCATGCAGAAAATGGTATACCTCAAGGTAGTGTAATTAGCCTTTTGCTATTTAATGTTATGATTAATGATATTTTTGATCATGTAGGGATGGGTATAGGATGTGTGTTATATGCAGATGATGGTGCAATATGGAAGAGGGGAAGGAATATATCACAAGTGGTATCTAGTATTCAGGGGCCGGTTGCACCAGCTGTGCGTAAGTTACAACGTAGCCTAGTTACGACGTAAATGGGCACTAAGTTACAACTTACGCACTACTAAATGTTTTTGCGTTGCACCATTAAACTTAGTTTAAACGTAACTATACGTTGTAACTAAATATTTACGGAAGCCTCTGTCCATGAATAGCGGTCGGAATAAGATGTCAGCCAGAGTAGATTATATCGATGAGCTCGTAATTGATCATGAAGAGCCGCAAGTTCGTCAACGAGTCTTACGAGACAGACATCATCCTTTGGATATTTATGATGATGTCGACATATATGCTCGTTTGCGCTTTAAAAGAGAGGGAATAATGCGGATAACAGACTTGATAGCGTCTGATATTCAGCACGACACAGAGAGAAACGGCGCTCTGTCCCCAAGCCTTCAAGTGTGTGTCGCCTTACGTTTTTTTGCAACGGGATCAATGCAAAATGTAATAGGCGATTGCATTCAGATTCATAAATCTACAGTTTGTAGAGTGATCCGCAGGGTGTCACTAGCCTTGTGTCGTCACATGAATAACTACGTGTGTATGCCAAGAATAAACGCACAAAATACGAACAGGCAAAAATTCCATGCCATTGCCGGTTTTCCTGACGTACTTGGCTGTATTGATGGGACACAAATCAGGATAAAAGCACCCACAGTAGATGAGAATGCGTTTGTGAATAGGAAAGGCTTCCATTCCCTAAACACCCAAGTCATCTGTGACCCGAATTTATGTTTTTTAAACTGTGTCGCGAGATGGCCAGGTTCAAAGCACGACAGTTTCATCCTAAGAAGATCAAACATCTTTGATAAATTTGATTCTGGGGAGTATCGTGGGATTCTGCTGGGTGATTCTGCCTACCCACTTAAAAAGTGGTTGATGACACCATACTTAAACCCTTCCACACAGGCAGAGGAAAATTTCAATTCTGCACATACCAAAACACGGGTAACAGTGGAAAGAAGTATAGGTGTATTAAAAAGGAGGTGGTCATGTCTTCACAGGGGTATGTGACAGCAGATTTAAATTTGATTATTTTATCAGTTTAGACTGGGTTATATTTCAGACAAAGTACAAGTTTTGAAAACACTACAAATGTGCTTGTTAGGAATTGCAATGGAGCCAGAGAGAGCAGCAAAGGTGATAGGAGCATGCATTGTATTGCATAATTTGGCCATGCTGTGGAAAATGCCAATTGATGATCTGGGAGGTGAAGAGATTGAGGAGGTCCCACAGGAAGAGCACTGCAGACAATTTCAAGACCCAGCAGTGCAAGAGGGTGTAACTGCTAGGCGTTTCATCACACAGAATCATTTCACTTAAATTACATTATAACACACAATAGTCCTTTTTATTTATAAGTCCATACACAAATTATTTACAATAAGTAATCCTTTTTAAACTGTATTATTTTCATAGATTATTTTAAATTAATACAACTGTAACTTCCATTCATTGATATATATCATATATAATATTTATTCTTTTCAAATTTATTTAATGGTGTCTGCACACACATATTCAATAGCAGTATACGTTGTATTAAGGTACAAGAATAATAAATATTAAAACAAAAATGTTGTGGTGCAAACAAGTTATTAAATATACTAATAATGAACAGTATCTTGTAGGTCTCAGGAATTAACCATTAGCCTTAAACAATTGGCAATAAAATTATCAAAATGACTACATTTCAACGATGTTGAAGGAGTAGCCAAGAGGCTTTAACTCCTCTTGTAATTTAATTATTTCTAGGTTTAGTTTCACATTTTCGAGTTCTAGCTTTTTTCGTTCACTTTTTATTTTTAAGATCTCCTGTTCTACTTTCGCACATTCAAGTTTGATAAGCTTACAGCGGCTATAGTTTATGTCTTCATCCTGCTCATTTGTACGTTTCCTTTTCTTTGTATTGTCGACTAGCGTTTCTTTGTCTTGTGTGCTCTCTGGACGGTCTGTACGAAGCACAGGCAGATCTCCCGCTGATGCTGGCGCAACAATGTTTTCAGCGCAAGTTTCTGTTGCGAGTTGGCTGTCGCAGGTTGGCTGACCTGATGCAACACCTGCCGATGAATAAACAAGAACTTGCTTTTGTAATTTTACAGAATTGTGTCCTAATTCACTTTGCTATAAAGTATGAATAATAATAATAATAATAATAATGCTATTATTTATATATTATTTATAATGCTAATATTTCTATAACGTTTTTTTTCCCGTTACGTGGCTTTCATATTTGCTCATATGACTTGCACAATATGTATTTTTAGGAAACGTTTTAAGCATATAACAATAAGAAACTATGAATACTTTGAGCAATGTCGTCTGTGGCTTCAGTTCCACTTTCAACTCCAGTGATTCCGCAGACGGTGGGTGAGTTGTCGCCAATTATTTCCAGGATAACGGTTGAGTATGGGCTAGGCTCAGGTCTCGGACCCCCTCCAGTGGGCACATGTTTTGTGCGAGGAAAATCCTCGATTGCTTGTGTCTTAAGATCGCTCCACTTCTTCCTTACTTCCTTTATCTCCCTCTGCTCACAGCCTTTTGCATTTATTTTGTTTGTTATGTCCTGCCAGATCTCACCTTTTTTTCGGTTTGTGACAGACGAGTTTAATTTGCTTTCAAGGACTGTTTTGTTCTCTTTGTATCCATCAATTAAAATAAGAATTTCTTCATGACTGAAATTTTTCTTTCTGTTTCTTTTCTCTTCCATGTGTGGGATTAGGCCTGTCGCGATAAACGATAAATCGATTAATCGCACGGTAAATAAAATGAGCTCGATCATTTTTTTAGGCCGCGATAATTCACATTTGCATGCTTGCTTGTTTTCCTCGTCTCTCTCTCTCTCTCTACCAAAGAGACTGGATGACCGCTCCGTGCAACGAGTGACAAGGAGTGAACCCTCGTCAGTCATTTGTCAGTCGCATGACCTGTGTGGGGAGGGGGGACTCCTGGCGTAGCCTATCACAGTAGGAGTACTGAGGAGGATGAGAGCCGCGTGAGAAGTGTAGCAGGAGAAAACACTAGTTAAGACGAGAGTTGGAGAAAAAGATGGATTTACTAGAGGCTGTTTACACTTGTCATTAACATGCGTTTTTATCGATCGGATCACAATGTTTTACGTCTTTTCTGACTTTTCTGACACAAGGTGAACAGTGCTATTTTAGCCTTTCATTGATAAACTAAAGCGGGTGATCTCCGCAGTTTCATTTTGCAAGCGTGTGAAAGTTGCGCGATCCTATTTCATCAATTGCGCTGAAAATTCAGAGAAAGCTCTAACATATAAACGTACAAAATACTGTGCAGCATGTATACTTGCTAAACAAGCAGCGGACTCCGACATAATATTAGTTTGCGTCCATATAAACTAATTACTCCCGCTGGCGTTCAAATGACAGCGGAGAGACTCGCCCACCGTCTCGACAGACCACCCCTCACAGTATTCAGCACAGAAGCGGTCGAAAGTGGACAAAAGAGACGGATTTAAATACCAGGTGTAAATGTGATATGTCTCTCTCGTCCACTTGTGATCTGATCAAAAACACATCTTGATACCAAGTGTAAACAGCCAAGTTTCAAAACCAAACGCTACAGCTGCAGTGTGGGAGTACTTTGGATTTAAACCTAATGACCGAGGTGAACCACTAAACCTGAACGAGCCGTTATGTCGCATTTGTGGTAATAACGTAGCACTTAAAAGTGGCAACACGACAAACATGCATATGCACCTAAAACGCAATCATCCTGTTATTTTGTTCATTTCTTGTGGATATTTAAAATGTCTTCCAGTTCCAGTATTACTTATTGTTTAGAAATAAAAGTTTAAAGATCTTTGAAAAGGTGTATCTGCATTATTATAATGGTCCCGGAGCATCAATGTTATCGCCTATCGCGATAAATTCCGAGGCAATTTATCGCCTAGCAAAATTTGTTATCGTGACAGGCCTATGTGGGATATATATATATTCAATTAAAAGTGTAATTTGAAGTTTGATAATGTGTGCTTTAACGTCTATTTTAACGTTCAGTTTAGGCCAGTAAAGAATTGAGTTTAAAATTACGCGCTGTTCAGACTATTTCCTGTTTACCTATTAGAAGGCTTGTGATTGGGTTAAGAAAAGTAGACGTCATTTTATGCGACAACGCATTACTTTACGGAGAGCTTACGACCTATTAGCTACGTTCTGCCTTAAGAACAAATGGTGCAACCGAATAAAAAACAGAGTTAGTTATAAACTAGCTAGTAGTTACTAAGCCTCTAGTTTGGACTTTACGTTCCAGTTTAAGGAAGAACTTACGTGCGACTGGTGCAACCCTACCCAGAAGTCTATTAAAAAGGTTGAGGAATGTTCAATAAAATGGAGATTTAAAATGTCAATAAGTAGATCTTGTTGAATGTTTTTCACTAGAAAAGGAGAATCCCAGGAAAATATGAATTGAAGTTATATGATAAAGTGTTAGTTCAGGTTAATACATTTAAATATCTAGGAGTGTGGTTTGATAGTAGATATAATTGGCAAAAGCATTTAGATGAAATTGAGAATAAGTGTAGGAAGACTTTAAATGCAATGAGGGCTATAGCTAGTAAAGAGTGGGGAGCAGAGCGAGTAGCATTGCTGTCATTATATCAAACTTTAATTAGATCAGTGCTGGATTATGATTGTATGATTTATGGTGCAGCATCAATGACGCTTTTAAATCGGCTGGACAAGATACAGTTAAGAGCTGTGAAGTCCACTCCTATTAATGCCCTGTTGGTTGAAGCAAATGAAATACCATTAGAATTGAGAACATTTAAATTATCTTTAATTTATTGGAAATACATTAAGAGTTTTGTTGGAAATCACATTGTTACAGATGTTTTAAGTAATTGCTGGGAATATGTTAAAAATAAAGGAAAAGGATTTGGTTGGGAAACAAACTCTGTTACAGATAAAGTCCAGATTGTGGAGATTGAAAGTAATTTGTCATCTGTATTGGGTAAGATTCTGGCCTGGATTTTTTTAGATGATGTAATAGATTTGGAAATACTGGAAGAAGTAAGAGATTGGGAGGAAGCAGGGATGGTAGCAGCTAATGTTAGAAAGCATCTACATCAAAAACACTATAAGAAGTCTCCAAATTTTTACTGATGGGTCAAAAGATCCAACCTCACGAATGACAGGAATAGGAATATATATTCCGATGTTTAATGTTAAAATATCAAGAAGACTAACTGATAATCTATCAGTATATTCTGCAAAGATGAGTGACATCATCATAGGCTTATAATGGGTGGCGAAAATAAGACCTGATAGAGTAGTAATTTGTTCTGATTCAGTATACGCATTAAGTTCATTAGATTCACAGAAGTCAGTTAGAGTATATTTAATTAATGAGATTTATATGCTTTTATACCAAGTGAGAAGGAAAGGAGGGATAGTTGGATTTTGCTGGGTTCCAGCACATAAAGGAGTCAAAGGAAATGAAGTTGCTGATGAATTAGAAAAAAAGGCGTTGGAAAGAGATTCAATTGACGTGAGGGTACCACTAGGTAAAGGAGAAGTTAAATCAATTATCAAAAAAAAATATTAAAAGAAAATGGCAGAAAGTATGGGATAATGACATAAAGGGTAGACATTTGTATAAAATTAGGAAATATGTAGAGACTAATAAGAGCATAATGGGAAGAAATAGGAAGGAAGAGGTTATGTTAACAAGATTAAGGCTTGGTCATTCAGGATTAAATGCAACATTAGCTTTAGTAGGAGTGCATGAGAGTGGTTTATGTGAGTTTTGTAAGGAAAAAGAAACAGAAGAACATGTAAACTGTCATTGTAGGAAATATATTCAGGAGAGAACACAATTAATGGATTATCTTAGTAATAATGGGCAAAAGGATTTAGATTTGGGGTATATATTAGTAGTGGAAGTTAATAGAGGGTATAGGGTGTTAATGGAATTCATATATAGTACAGGAATAATTTATAGGATTTAAAATTGTTTAAGGGCAGTTTGATTTGGCAGGGTTCTGTGTATGGGCTGGAGGAGCCAGTGGCACAAGTTTCGAGATAATGAGAAACAAAGTTTTTTTTTTTTCAAAATTTGTGATTTTCGTTTTATTGCAGAATCTGTAGTTGAGATAATGAAGAAAGACTCTCCATGTTTGAGATAGCAGTTTTTGTACATTTTGCGGTTGAAATCGGCTTGTTCTGGAGATTTTAGCGTGCAGCGGGGTTGTATTGTCTGTGTGTATTTACATACTGTATAGCGGCTTGTGTTTTCGCCCCCACCCCCAAAGGGAACAGCATGACTACTAAATCAGGATCATTTAATGACTAATGACTATCTAATTAATGACTTACCCTTATGTTGTTCTAAACTCCGAAGACCTCGGTTCATCTTCGGAACACAGTTTAAGATGTTTTAACGTTAGATTTAGTCAGAGAGCTTTCTGTTCCCTCTATTGAAAATCTATGTACAGTTTCCATGTCAGAAAGGTAATAAAAACATCATCAAAGTAGTCCATGTGACATCAGTGGGTCAGTTAGAATGTGTTGAAGCATCTAAAATACATTTTGGTTCAAAAATAGCAAGTATTACGACTTCATTCAGCATGGTCTTCCCTTTCGGTTCTGTTGTGAACCACGTGAAGTCACGTGACTGTAGTGACGTGGCTGAACTGTTCCTCAGACATGTTTGCTAAGTTTTTTTTTCAAACTTACAGTGTGCGTCTCCCCAGACTGTAAACGAAGCTCGGGCGCACAAAAAAAAGAAAAAAGAAGCTGGGGCGGAACAGATAACAGTCAGCCGCGTCGTACGTGAGTCGCGTCACTGGCTTGCTCGACTTTGACGTCATCCGACGGCGGTGCTGCATAAAGTAACGCGAAGTAATTTCGACTCGCTCTCGCGGTACTTTGACGTCATCTCTCTGTCAGTTCTTGCAGCGCAGCATGAAGTCAAACATATACACAAAAAAGTCCCAGAGATCGTTGAATTCGTTATATAATATCTATCAATATTTTCCATGAAGTCATTGGCTGATGGAGGAACGAGCGAGCCATTGGTTAAATCCCTAAAGAACGTCACATTTTTGACCGCGCTGTTTGAATTATTTATTATACTATTTCACTATTTTAAATACAAACTTTGAAGGCGGGTTCATGTGTTTACTGGAATGTAAAGCGTAATCTCATATACCCTTACATGTTAGGGTACAGGGTATGGCTTAGCTAAATGAGATGTAAATGAGCCCTATTGTCTCTCCGGGCACGGAAAAGTGTTAACTTTTATTTCTGTATTTTCTCGGTTCGAGTTTTCCTGAGTTCCTATATTCACATTTGTGGATTCTTTTTAAGGATCTCCTATCTGTAGTGGCAGGCTTGCACAAATATCTCCAAAAAGAGACTATTGACCTTCCCCAAGCAGTGGCATACAAAGATGCTGTGTGTGACTCCTTAAAGCAGAAACGCAGTGATCCCACTGCTGCAGATATATGCTAGAGCAAGGCAGTGTGTGAAGATAATCACATTGTTATTGAGGAGAAACTTTCTGGCCAGAGACAGAAGATAAAAAGGATTGAGGATTTTGTTGTTGAAACAACTTATGGTGCACATAGGAGAATCTGCACAGATGCCGAACAAGTCAAAACAAAGTTACTATATCCATGTCTTGATAGAATGATAACTGAACTGGAGAACCGTTTTTCTGCTATAAATGCTGCATTGCTTCAAGGTATTCAAGCATGTAGTCCAGTGTTGGAAAACTTTCTGTAGGAGCCACATTTAAAAGAATTAGCACACCACTACAACATTGATTTAAAGACAGAGGAAGTCATGGTAGCAAGGCACGTTTTGACACGTAAAAAGCAAGCTGGTGCAGCTCCATAGGACATGGTTTTACTTTATAACCTGCTGGATTCTGAATTGTTTCTATAACTTAAATCTGTCATCCAGGTTGCCTTCACTGTACCTGACTGTTAGCAGCTGTTCGTGCAAGAAGTCCTTCAGTGCTCTTTGTCGTCTCCGCAACTGGCTAAGGAGAAGAATGGGTCAGAGCAGGCTCCATCAAATGGTAGTTTTGGTCATCGAGAAAGATGTCGCTGAGCAATTGGACCATGAGAAAATTATCAACAGGTTTGCTACTCTTTAGGAGAGAAGACACAGGTTAAAAGTGTAGACAAAATCTACACAAAAAAATATTCAAATTTTCTAATTTCTATTGATGAATCTCTCATAGGTCCCTCGTCTCAGGTTAAGAGTCTTGGTGTCATCTTTGATAGCACACTTTCTTTTACTTCTCATGTAAATAATGTTACTCTGGCTGCACATTTTCACCTTCGAAATATCAATAGGCCACTCTTGTTCATAGTCATTGTAATTTTCTTTCATTATTTAAATCTCAACTTAAAACTCATCTGTTTAGTTTAGCCTAATACCCTAATGAAAACCACCACTTGCCTAATAATGAACACTTGCATTAACACTTGTTGGTTAACAGTGTTGGGCAAGTTACTTCCATAGTGTAACCCAGACAGCACACGTACGTCTGCCCGACGTCGGCTCAAGAGCGTACGTCGGCCTCCTTATCTGAAACATCTAATAAGTATCGGCCAGGCATCGGCCAAATCTTCAGTCAAGTCAACGGTATTTCCCGCTCATCAAGCTTGTCTGTTACGTCGGCTTTGGGTCGGATAACTATACCGGAGGCCGATGCCGCGCTTCTCTCTGTTGGTGCGTGTCCAGTTACTCCTCCCTTTGCAATGCAACCCACCAGAGCAAAGGCGACATCATGGGTGTGTACAAGAACTAAGTAAATGATAATAAGTAAAGAAAAATGGAATCCGTTAAGTAAATGTAAATGTTTTAATATAATATACATGTTGCGAATTCTTTATGGTTTATCTATTATTGTACGTAACTTATCTCGTTAAAGTGTTGGGTTACGTGAAATGCGCAGTGCATAGTTTAAAGCATATACGTTTCTAGCGTAAGTGTGGTATTCTCTGTTACGAAAGTATACTAGCTGGAGTTTTCGTAGAGTTCGCAAGCTTTTCACTCGTGTGCAGCATCCTTCAGTGCAAGTTAAAGTTTATGACACAGTAAGTTCATATCATTATACTATGTTTAATGATTAATGTTTGTGTGCACCGTAACTATTTCTGGCATTACGCCAGTTTTGCCGCTGTTTCGTGATCTGTATAATTATCAGTGTAATCGCGCTAACACTTGCGTTAGCACGGGTGCTTATAACACTAATACCTGCAATATATGTTTAGTTCTTCTTAATATGGGCATAATCCTGTATTCTACAGTTTGTTATCTGTTGCTATAATAATGCTGCATAACGTGATTTATGCTATTATATTTCTTTCCGTAGTTTATATCCTTGCTTAGTGTATATATGAGAGTTCATGATGTTTCATTTGTAATACGGTTGAATCCGTATGTAGACAGGTTATTTTTTATGTCTTATTTGTTTATTACAGAAACTACCTCAGTTGAATACTGGCGTGTGTACAAGGTTGAAACTTGCATAAATAAAAGCGAAATCTGATGACTCCTCCCTAATCAGAGTACTGAAGTGGTTAACAGCCTTTAAAACTAGCAATCAGTGGGGTAATTCTCAACAATAAAAGTAAAAATAAATAAAATAGCAGCGCTTTCTTTGCTTTTAATGACACACAGCTGCTAAGTTCCATTAATCCGAAGCAGGAGGGGGTAGTAATGTACGTACGCTGGTTGCCAGCCGCCGTTAATACTCAAGTAAGTTAGAGAAAAGGCAACTCGGGAAAGTGAGTACAAATAAGGGATTATTGGCTTGTTTTACACGTATCATTGTTTTGTGTTCCCCTCCTTCGTAAAAAAACAGACAATTCCACGTCAACTCGAACACGCAAAACCCCGGTATGAAGCATTGTCATGAGCATGCCAAACCAACAGATGGCGATATATTCCTTAACCCAGAGAAGCCACTCCAGTCTCGTCTTGCCATGAACAAGGAAAAAATGCGGGAGCTGACTTCGCAGACGTACGTGGTTCAGGTAAGTTTTCGACAAAAATCTTATATTTAAAGTCTTAAAAGTTAGTATAAGGCACTCCGTCTACTACAGCACAGCAAATAAAGTCATAATGTTTGTAGTACTAGCAGCGCTATTCAGATTTGATGCATTTTTGCTAAAATGTTTTATTTAATAGAGATTATAATTTCCATTATTTTTATCAATCTAAATACCTTTCACTTGTTCAGTATTGTGTTTTTGTTGCTATGTAAACGATGAACTTAATATAGGCAGATGGCCATTGCTTTTCTGAACAGCAGTTGGAAGTATTCTGAGGTAATTTAAATTTTAGGAAAAATATGAGCATGATTATCGATGATTATATAATTGAGTTCAATAACATAGTAATTTTGGTTGTTTCATTTCATTGTGAGTGTTTGTTTGATGTTTAAATGATCAACATAATATGGTTAATTGTTCTGTCCCGTTTGTTAGAAAAGCTTTTGCAAATATCTTGTCTGAGGTAAATTGTCATTTTAAACACATTTAGTGAGTGTGAATAATATGATTTTTGTCTATATATATTTATGATGCTCTGGCAGTTTTAGTTACTGTATAAAGTGTATTATTTTGATCTGTATGATAGTTTGAGTGCTTACAATGGCAGCAAATTTAAAAACAAAACAAACAAAAGATGTTTACATTGACATTATTTAAGTTAGTTCAGATTTTTTGACAACCATTTTGTTATGCACAGTGCAATCTGATTTACGTTATTGTATATCAGATGTATGAAATGTACAGTGATTTAATGAACAGGTGTTTCATATCATAGTCATTTGCCATACTGTGGATTTTAAACACATCAAGGGCTGGAAATGACTGAATAAATTTCTTGCCTTTTTCCTTAGCTAATATTTCCCTCATATATGTTTCCTCTCTTCTTGTGTGTTAACAGGTCATTGGCACTGCTGTGTAAGTGTTTCACTGACAGACACCTCAAGACATTTTAGTGGGTGTAACTGGACATCATTTATGTTAATCTGTAATATTCAATTATTATGTTTTATGTCTTTGCAAAACAGATCACAACATCATTTGCTGTAAGTTGTTTTTAACCAGCTGTTACAAACATTTTTATTATTTGACTTTAACCCTAAGTGTTTTTGATCTTAACCATACTGTCATATTAGTTTTATCGAAGATAGGACATAGAGGTACTAAGCCATCTGTTTCTCTGTGCAGGGCATGTACATCTAGGATGCGATCAATCCAGATGAGATTCTCTCCAATGCCAGCAAACCGACAGTGGAAGACACGAGCCAGCACTTCTCCCACCACATTGCCTCAGGCTTTTGAGATACCGACTTATAACTGCTTCTCCCCCCTATGTTGGAATCACCGGGGCCTCCATCGCCCGGCATGTACACGCTACATTAGGTGTAGGTAAGACGCACACTCACTGCTTCCCTGGTGCTTGTGTTCTCAATGTTTCTGTGCAGGTGCCTGGGATAATGAAGACAATTTGGGTTGTCGTGTTACACGCCAGGTGAACAACATCAGAGTGCGGCAGTCAGAGATCCTAAAGAAGGACTCCATATGTTTAGTCGAGACAGTACGCCGTACATCTCTTACGACGAGGATATTTGTTTCAGGACCGCTTTCCCGATACTGACAAGGACATTTAAGGTTCAATGGACAACTTGCTTTCAATGAATGGTTAATGTCTGTAGCCCTTTTCACACACACATTATGGAAAAAATACAGAGTACACATCCGGGAGTTGTTCGGGATTATTTGATTTTGGTTAATTCACGCTGCCAATAGTTATCTAGATTTGTTTGTGCTTTCACACACATGCACTTGGTAGGTTTTTCGTAGTATCTGTAGTTTGCTTATCCGTGATTTCTCTCTCGAGAAACCACACGTGTATTTTTTTGTTTATGATAAGATCATAAAGGAGTGCGTTACACCAGTGCTTCCCAATCCTGGTCCTCGAGCACGCCCTCTCAAAAAGTTTTAGATGTCTCCTTATTTAACTCATCTGCTTGTTAGGGAGACATTTTTACCATTTTGGAAGGAGGCTGATAAGTTGAATCAGGTGTTTTAAATAAGTTTTTGGGAGGGGGTGCTCGAGGACCAGGATTGGGAAGCACTGTGTTACACGCTGTTTTGTTATGCTGGTGAATGTTCATAGCTGATAGTGACGAGCCCCCTGATTTCTTCTTCAGTCCAGTTTGCAGATTTTTCTCATTGTGAATGTTAATCTGCATTTAAATCTGCCATGTCAAAGGGGAAAAGGCTATATTTTTGTCGTGATGACACAATATTTATGTTGACTAATTATCGACGTTGAAATTGACACCGCCGATTCTATCCACCAAAAGCAACAGCTCTAAGTCTAGCATACACATAATTGCATTCACTAACCTTTGCCTCAGGTTATAAATAACTTAATAATCACAACCATCCACTACCTAAAAAGCTATGAACAGCAGTCATGCAAATTTTCTCAATTTGCTTTTCTATTTCTACTAGCAATTATGTGAGCTGCAGTCTGGATCCTGCCTCTGTCAGATGACCTAACACAAATGGAAAGATGACATCGACCCTTGCAAGGACTTCAGACGATCCCAGCACTGGACTACATACAGTGGTAATCATGTGCGTTTCATGTTTAACTTTGGATACTTTTGGAGATCATTTCATCTTCCCCTCGCTTAAATGTTTACATTATCAGAATTTTTTTACCAGGGGTGCCCAAACTTGTGCATGTCCCTGTACTGATATATACTATACAAATAATATAAGTTGAATTTACTTATTTGAAACGCATTATACTAAACACTACACTGCAATGTTGTTTTTAACGTTTGTGCATAATATATGATTTTTTGTCTTTTTCCTTCATTAGATTTTCAGTAGTCCGTGTCAAATTTTCTTTCAAGGTAAGATAGCTTTACATGTTTTTTATTGTGCTTTAGTGGTCACACAGGCCCGGTTTATGTTCTTAACCAGCATGAGTTTATTTATTGTGATATACACAAAACAAGATATTTTGATAAATGATGTTAAGTACACAGCTGCTCATTTACTTCAATAAAATGTCTTTTTCCTATTATGGAAGTCAATGGGTACCATCAACTGTATGATTGACATCATTTATCAGATTAAAGAATTTTTGGCAAGTTTATAACAACATGAAGGTGAGTAAATGATACAATTATAATTTTTACGTAAACTTTTAGCTTTGAAGGATTATTTACTCAACCCCATGTTATCCAAGATGTTTGTCTTTCTTTCTTTAGCCAAACACAATCAGAGTTATATTAAATACTGTCCTGGCCAGTGGGGGCTCGTGACTGCTCTTCTGAGGGGTGCGAATTCAAAATAAGTGTTCAGAGTGTCATGTGTGTTGCTCGTGTCTTCAAAAATATGTGTTTGTTACATCATGTAAACCATGTGCATCACGTGTCTTGTCAAAAGAAGTGCCTGCTGCACACGCGTCAAAACCTTTTATGATAAAAGAGATGCTCACGTTCACAAAATACACACAACACATTCACTTAACATTAAACTCTGATTACGCATGAGATAATGCAGGTATCTTTTATCATAAACCATTATGACGTGTGTGCAGCAGGCACTTATTTTGAAATGACACGTGATTCACATGCGATACGCCTAACACATATTTTAAAATGACGAACCACACACATGACGGGCTACATACATGTTGGGATGAGCTTCGCATTGCATTTTGCGCCCTCGGAAAATAAGTCATTGTCCGCCACTGGTCCTGGTTCTTCAATGCTTAAAGGAATAGTCTACTCATTTTCAATATTAAAATATGTTATTACCTTAACTAAGAACTGTTGAATCATCCCTCTATCATCTGTGTGTGTGCACGTAAGCGCTGGAGCGCGCTGCGACGCTACGATAGCATTTAGCTTAGCCCCATTCATTCAATGCTGCCATTTAGAGATAAAGTTAGAAGTGACCAAACACATCAACGTTTTTCCTATTTAAGACGAGTAGTTATACGAGCAAGTTTGGTGGTACAAAATAAAACGTAGCGCTTTTCTAAGCGGATTTAAAAGAGGAACTATATTTTATGGCATAATATCACTTTTGGGAGTACTTCGACTCGCCTGAAAAGTTCGCTCCCCTTCTCACTCTCATAATGGGAGAGGGAGGGTGTTACTGCGCCAAGTCGAAGTACTCCCAAAAGTGCTATTACACCATAAAATATAGTTCCTCTTTTAAATCAGCTTAGAAAAGCGCTATGTTTTATTTTGTACCACCAAACTTGCTCGTATAACTACTCGTCTTAAATAGGAAAAACGTTGATGTGTTTGGTCACTTCTAACTTTATCTCTAAATGGTACCATTGAATGAATGGGGCTAAGCTAAGTGCTATCGTAGCGTCGCAGCGCGCTCCAGCGCTTACATGCACACACACAGATGATAGAGGGATGATTCAACAGTTCTTAGTTAAGGTAATAACATATTTTAATATTGAAAAAAAGTAGACTATTCCTTTAATAATGGCATTGACTGGGCATCAATGTTTTGAAGTTCCAAAAGTGCATCCATCCATCATTAAAGTGATCCATATATAACCCAGTGGGTCTTCTGATGCAAAATGATAGGCTTGTGAGAAAAACTTTATATTTTAAGCTTTAAGCGAGTTACGATGTATATGTAATGTAAACAGACTACAACAACTCAATCGCATTGTTTCTCATGTGTCTCTACTGTGTTTCATCACAATTCATTTTACGACTAGTCATGAGATGCATAACGTGCCGCCATATTTAAATTGTCTTTTTAACTTTGTAAATGTCTTGTCTCTATCATAAAAAGCTATAAATATGAATAGTTTTTCTCACAAACGTATTGTTTCGCTTCGGAAGACATTTATTAATCCACTGGGTTACATATGGATTACTTTAATGATGGATGGATATACTTTTGAGCTTTGAAAAACATTGATCCCAGTCAATGACATTATAAAGCAAAAATATAAATACAATATATAAATGTAAAGTACCAGGAAATGATTTAATATAACTCTGATTGTGTTCTGTTAAAAAAGTAATAATCAGTCAATTTTCATTTTGGTGGGAGGAGTAATCCTTTAACTCATTTGAGTCATCAGACAGTCATCTTGTTGCTTTGACTGAATTCAGTTACAGATCAAAATCCCTGGTGGTAATTCAACACTGCTCAGTCTTATCTATTTAGGTACACTGACGATCCTGAAGGTGTGTTAACATTAATAAAATAATAAAGTAATGCATAAAGTGATAATTGAACATTACTGATGATGTGTGCTGTTAACAAGCAGAAGGGTAAAGATAAACTAAAACAAAGACGTCAAAGCAACAAGATGACTTGGTTCAGACAACTCAACCCTTTTAAAATGTCTTTTATTTAACAGTGCATTTTATCCTTTATCTTAGACAAAGCAGGCCATGTTATTTTCATTTAATACATTCTGGAACAAATCTGGGTCCACTTATCATTTCTACTTACAAATGAACATTTCTGTTCTGCTCCGTTTACAGTGTTTGGGTGAGATCTAGACCGAGGACTAAGGCGTATACTAGGACAGAACTAAGTGTTGTGGCCTACAGGTGAGACAACTTTGCTACTTGGTATCTGTTAGACACGATACATTGAAGAAGGGCCCATTCATATTATACTTAAACTTGGTCCAGGACCATTTGATTTTTGGTTCATTCACACTGCCAATGATTTTCCGGAAACTGTGTTTATGCCGTAAAGACACATGATGTGTTTAAAGTCCTGCACTTGATAGGTTTTATCCACAGTGTCTGAAGGTTTGTTATTATTGGTTATTTCTCTCTGCAGATGACTGGATTTTTGTTTATGATAAGACTATAATGGAATGCGTGATGCGCTGTTCTAGTATGCACATGAATTAACCCAATTTCAAAGTGGATATTTGAAACTCCCTGAACTCTGTCCTAGTCCAGTTTGCAGACATTTCTCATCGTGAATATAAATGTTCATTTAAACCCCCGTTTTAAAGAGCTGAATGGTATATCTTGTTGCGATGACGCACATGTATTTTGTTTAATATAAGCTCATGTGAGCACCTGATGCGCTAGAACTGTTATGCTGCTAAATGATCTCTGCTTCAGCGTGGATAGTGACAAGTTCCCTGATCTCTGCTTCAGTCCAGTTTGCCGACCTTTGTAAAACCCTTGTTTTAAAGAGCTGAACCATAACTTCAAAACTACGCCATTGTTTTTGCGTCTCATTCACAAAGAGGGCTTTCCAGGTATCTTACGGTAATGTTACTAGGTCCTCTTTCCTGGAACAATCCCAGAACATCTTTGCGTTCACACAAATGCCTGTCTGCCAATTTTACGGATATTTTCTGGGACCAAAGTGCTGTGTGAATAAGGTTATACTTTACTCGATTACATGAACACTGATGAAAGCACTTGTTCAACACAGTTTGGTGGTAAGCAAGTGGGTGACTGTTATCTTTAGATATCTCTAACAATAAAATGTATAATTTTCAAGACATTTGCATTAATTCCTCCTATAGCACTCATTTTAAGTATAGCTGAGGATGCAAAGAAGAATTAACACTGTTAATAATGCACAGCCAGACACTCAGGAATGCAACAACACAGTAGACCAGATGTTTTATATGCTTACATAAAGTACTGTATGCTTTGTGGGTCCACTTTTTGATTATCTATCCAATATACACGATTGTTCATGTTTGCCATAGGCACCTAAATTTAAATATAAAAATGTGATTGTATGATTAATAATTTTTTGTTGGATGTTTCCATTTAGGTGATCCTAAAGCAACAAAAAGGAACCATGGAGAGGAAGAAGTAGTATCCAGATGTTTAAAAGGCGGCGTTCGGGACAGGAAACAAAGGCAACAAAGAAGACCTCTAAGGTTTAAAGGCGCTTCTTGCAGAGACAAGTGTAGGAAACAAAGACAGGGGACCTGATGAGAATGTTTTATGATTAAATGTTTTTGTTATGTACATGCACATTATTATTTACAATATATTTCTAAGATACATAAATATGTGACCTTGTATATGAAATCCAGGCTACTGTCTTAAAATCTAATGACATCTAAAGTTTGAATTTACTGATTTAACATTGAGTTCAGTCTTTGGCATGACCTTACTCAGTCAGTATTGAAGATGTCATGATTATATTTTCAGAGAATGTTTTCTGAATTGTGTAGGATGATTTTATGTAGAAAACAGTAAGTCACAAAGAAATACTTTGCTGGGTTTTCACAGGCCGTGTCCCATTTGTACAACATATGTGAATTATCTTGAGACTAAAACTTCTGAAATCCAAACTGTTATATTTTAGCATTTCAAATGCAGCCACCCTTTGCCTAGAATTTGAAATATATACCCTTGGGTTTTTTCAGTAATTTTTTGACATCTCACCCTGAGATATTTTTAAAGAAATTTCTATGTATTATGGGCTTGAATTACTTGTTTATTTTATCATTTTGTCCAAGTAATTTGAAAAAAGTTTTAACTTAAATTTTAGTTCTCAATTAAAATAAATGTATATGTTGAGACTATATTTTTGTCCACAAACGTAATTGAATCATATACTTTAAGAGTATATTATTTTGAAGGGTATAAGAAATATTTTAGTTAAGTGTAAGTAAAACGTTTACACAGTAGTATAGCAGTGTATAATAGTTACAGAATATGTAATTTATGTGTGACACATGTAAATATTCTGTTACTGATTTATCCAAGTTGTTTATGTGTTATATTTGTCAAATGAATAAATTTGCAACGGTTATTGACAGTGGTGTACTTGTTTTTAGTTATTATTGCAAAGAAGCACATTATTCTGCATAAGTGTGAATGAATAAAGGTTTAATTTAATAAATAAATGCACGGTAAAGCCCGTGCAGAGCGGCTGTAATTGCATCGTTTAAACATCGGCCCGAGGGCATTTGCGACGAGATGCCGACATCTAGACGACATCTTCCCAATGAGCAAACGCTCCCTGAGCGACATCTTGCCGATGGAACTTTGAAAGTCGGCACAACGTCGGCCAGATGTATGTGTGCTGTCTGGGATACATTATGGGGCGGTTTCGCGGACAGGGATTAGACTAGTCCTAGACTAAAATAAATATAAGAGCTATCCAAACTGAAAACCACTTGCACTGACATATCTTAAAATACATCAGTGCCCTTTGCTTTGCCTCAAAATCCACACAAGTAATGTTGTTAGGCATGTTTGTTAAAACTATTTATTTTTCTTAATTAAAGTGAGATCTAGTCCTGGCTTTAGCTAATCCCTGTCCGGGAAACCACCCATAAATATTACAAATTACTGTCATTTGAAAGTAATTAGTTACATTACAATATTACTGACTCTGAACTGTAATGAGTTACACTACTTTTGCGTTACTTTTGAGTTACTTTCATCAAAATAACATAAGTAAGACTAGGCATTATAAAATGTTAAAATTTAGTTTATTGCTGCTTATAAATCTAGAAGTTATGTGTTGGCCCTCGAGCTTTGAATAGGCACAGTGAAGACTTATGGCAAAATACAGTAACAATGACTGTCAGAATCATAAACATGGACAAATGATCTGGTAAAAGTCTGGTAAATGATGGTAGACATACCAAACACAATAGAGCTAGAGCCCAATGCAACCTATAGACTAATAACATGGCAAGACACGCAACCTCTTTTCATTTATTTTCTTTAATTCACTTTTAATTCAGATTCACAGCACAAACCTGGCATGCACTGGGTTGACACAACTTGTCAAAAAGTGCTATTGGAGAATCTGGCCTCAAGGAATACAGCTCATTTCAGTAGGCTACAATATAAGGAATACATGTAGGCTAACATATAAAACACAGACAAACAGAGGAACACTGCTTTTTGCCAAACAATGAAAATAGGCTCCCATACAAAGGCTGGTAAAAACTTTAAACAGTGATGTTTAAATGTACTATTTAAAAAACCATGTTTAAGTCTACATTAATGTTATGTTGTTGTTTAGGTTGCTGTTTGTAATAAAACTGTAGATAGCATAGGAATAGCCTAGCAATCTATACTGTAACCATAGCAATGTTAGCTTACCTTGTCAATGCTGGTGTGGTGAAATGGATTTTACTGGCAAGATTTCTAAAAGTCTCTTTACTTTTGAGGTTCACGCAGCACAGGAGACCGATAGAAACTTTCTGTTGCTTTTACTTAGTGCTCTCATTCGCAGAATTTTGCGTGTGCTACCGGACCTGATTGCGACCACTTTAGTCAATGCTTACAGCCGCGGACTTCCCAGATTCGGCTTTTTAAGAAACGCGTCAAATACAAAATTAAAGTAAAAATGAACATGCTGCATACAGCACCTGGAAACAGACATAGGCTGCGTCCCAAACCACCTACTTCCATACTATATAGTAGGCAAAGAGTACAAGAAGTAGTGCTGTTTGGGACGCAGCCATTACTATTTTACCCGCAGCTTTTTCCTGTGTGGATGCTGGTCCCGTGCATTGATTCAAAAATAAAAAAAAATAAAAATAACACGTTTATTTTTTAAATGCATTTTTGTAACGCGCTCGTTACTAAGACTGTAACGAGTAAAATATTACCAAAATTTTATTAGTAATGCGTTAT
Source organism: Paramisgurnus dabryanus (assembly GCF_030506205.2). Taxonomy (NCBI): domain Eukaryota; kingdom Metazoa; phylum Chordata; class Actinopteri; order Cypriniformes; family Cobitidae; genus Paramisgurnus; species Paramisgurnus dabryanus. The sequence continues at coordinate 10,023,837 of NC_133338.1, read as the reverse complement.
ATTACTGCGTTACAGCAAAAACTAATATATTACTGTAATATATTATATTTTGTAATGCGTTACTCCCAACACTGTTGGTTAACTGACATCTTATTAGCCTAAATAGACTACTTAAAGCAAGTAAAGGTTGCTCCTATTGAAGTAGCCTAATGTCATAGTTAAATGACAGTGGATTATGAACTCGCAAAAAATGGAAAAGAAAGTCCAACTGGACGTAGGATCAGTGTTAGTGTTAATAAATTACTAATGAGAAAGAAGTCAATGCGGGAATATAAGTGGTGTGCTGTAGGGTTGCCGTGGTCACAGAGTTTTCCCAACAGTTAATCAGCGAGTCACAAACCCGGTGATCCCGGTTATAAATGCGGCTTCTCCATAAAGCGCTGCTTGAATGATGGGTTTATTATTTTTCTTGATGAAAAACACAACAACAAAACGATCTCGCTTATATTAAACATCATATGTTTATATTATAACAAAAACGAGTAAGCTTCTGCCATCGTCTGGTCAGTCAGCTTGCCTCGCACACTCTGACAGAAATAAATGAAATCTGACACCTGCTGCTCTAGGACGTGACGCGCGTTCAGCTCCGCTGAATTCAGGCAGCAGACACATTCAGTTTTAAGTGTTTGCACCCTCTAACGAAACTAAATTATTTAATTACACAAAAATATCAAAACGACAGCGCGGTGGGCAAGTGATCTACCCGGGGATAGGCAGAAGCACCCGTAATCACAGTTTCACCGACTATCGTGACAAGCCTTGTGTGCTGATGAGGAAAATAAATATTCTTTAGTGTTGGATGATGTAGGCACCAACTATTGCCCAGACAAAACAGAACAGTTGCTTGATGAGGTAATGAGATGAATGCAGTGCAAAATAAAATATTTACTAATTTAATTAACGTATTAAACTTTAAGGTATTAAGGAATAGGTAAGTCTTATACTTAGTCTTATTCTTTTATTGGCATAATAATTGCTAACGTCAGCAGCTTGTGATTACAGGCAGCCTAATAAACAACAGACTTCACTCCCATTTTGTTTCATCATTTTCACCTCACCAAAGAAAGGCTGTGTCTGTGGCAACATAAGTCGTTTTCAAAGCGCAATAAAAAGAGCATCATATTCGACAAAGGGCGATCAATAATGTCACGGCTAGGGGCTGGCTACTAAACCTAAAGCCACGCCCCTTCTCAACTTCCACCTCGAGGAGGTCCCCAAAGCCAACCCAATGACCAAACAACACGAGAGCAGGTAAGTATTAAAACAAACTTTATTTAAATATTTAAGATAACTGGGGGAATGGGGAAGGGGCAATTAAAACTAACTTCCTCTCTGCCTTCCAGGCAGACCACAGCACGGGAAGGTGGCAGAAAGGGGAAGGGGGCAACGGAAGTCCCAGGGGCTGGGGACCAAAATATAGGGGGGCGTGGGCCGGGAACACAGGCTCCTGCCAACTCCGCTATCCGTGGCGCCCTCCTCTTCTCTCCTGGAGGCAAAGACAAAATAGTGTGAACTTGGGGTTTATCTCTCTCTCTATCTGCGGTACCTGTGTCACGTCGGGCCAGTACTTCACTGCTCACTCCACTTTGTGTTTCCTTCCACAGGCTTCGACGGAGACACGAAGACTCGTTTAACCTGGACTGGGATCGTCCTCACCTGTCGGTTTGCTGCTAGTTCTTGGTAAGTATGGTTCTTTTTCCACAGGTCACTCTCCTAACATCCACTCCCGTCTTTTCTCTCTCTTTACAGACAGCTTGGACACAACAACACAGTTAGTGCAACTTGGATACTTCTCACCTCTCTGCTGTTTACAGCTCGGGGCATGTATGACTGTCCACAGTTCGTTCTACTGACGTTCACTCTCGTTCTCTCTTCCTTTACAGGCAGCTTGGACACAACGACACAGTTAGTACAGCTTGGATACTTCTCACCTCTCTGCTGTTTACAACTCGGGCAGATGTGACTGTCCACAGTTCGTTCGACTGACGTTCACTCTCGTTCTCTCTTCCTTTACAGGCAGCTTGGACACAACAACACAGTTAGTGCGACTTGGATACTTCTCACCTCTCTGCTGTTTACAGCTCGGGCATATGTGACTGTCCACAGTTCGTTCTACTGACGTTCAATCTCGTTCTCTCTTCCTTTACAGGCAGCTTGGACACAACAACACGGTTAGTGCAACTTGGATACTTCTCACCTCTCTGCTGTTTACAGCTCGGGCATGTATGACTGTCCACAGTTCGTTCTACTGACGTTCACTCTCGTTCTCTCTTCCTTTACAGGCAGCTTGGACACAACAACACAGTTAGTGCAACTTGGATACTTCTCACCTCTCTGCTGTTTACAGCTCGGGCATGTATGACTGTTCACAGTTCGTTCTACTGACGTTCACTCTCGTTCTCTCTTCCTTTACAGGCAGCTTGGACACAACAACACAGTTAGTGCAACTTGGATACTTCTCACCTCTCTGCTGTTTACAGCTCGGGCATGTGTGACTGTCCACAGTTCGTTCTACTGACGTTCACTCTCGTTCTCTCTTCCTTTACAGGCAGCTTGGACACAACAACACAGTTAGTGCAACTTGGATACTTCTCACCTCTCTGCTGTTTACAGCTCGGGCATGTGTGACTGTCCACAGTTCGTTCTACTGACGTTCACTCTCGTTCTCTCTTCCTTCCCAGGCAGCTTGGACACAACAACACAGTTAGTGGGCTTGGATACTTTTCACCTCTCTGCTGTTTACAGCTCGGGCATGTGTGACTGTCCACAGTTCGTTCTACTGACGTTCACTCTCGTTCTCTCTTCCTTCCCAGGCAGCTTGAACACAACAACACAGTTAGTGCGCTTGGATACTTCTCACCTCTCTGCTGTTTACAGCTCGGGCATGTGTGACTGTCCACAGTTCGTTCTACGGCGTTCTGGTCGACAATGTACAGGGGCGGGCTTACGACAGCTGGCCCGCACAGAAAGGCGAACGACGATGGTTTTCCTAGGGGGCGCCGGGGGCAAAAACCCTCTCGGCGGATGCGCTGGTCAGCAGGGGGCGAACGTCACACCGTCTCACCGGGCCGAGCGCTGCCCTATCCTCAATGCCCGTAGGCCGATCGAATACCGGACAGGGGCGCCCCTTTGTAGAGACCACGGGGCGGCGGAACTCCTTCGCCTCTCACTCTGCCACAAGATAGAACACACAGGTAAAGTAGCAATATACAGGTTCGTGGTTGTACTCACACACGCACTGCCAGCTTCCCAATCTTCACCGCCACACTCTGCAACTGTCGACACACCAGACGGGCGACTTCCAAAAACCCACACTGTCACTTTACACTTGAATCGCACACAGCGTACAATAATTGATGTTGCTCACAACCGTCAGCCTCTCCGTCTCTCCTTAGTGGAAGGGGTGATGCGGGGTACGTCTGACAAGACACACAGCACTTGCACAGCAACCCACAGCAAATACACAGCACCACTTCAACGTGAAAAGTTTTCAAATGACATGGACTCACCCCCCCCACACTACAAGTGTACACACGAGACGCCCGACGTCCTCCTCTTCGCTAAGGTCAAATGGGGGCGATGGTACCACGGCCGGAGATTTTTAGTTCTGTTGCTATGGCTGCTGAATCCACTTATTCCTGCGGCCCACCTACCACGCTACGTCAGGGGTAGGGCCGCCTTCCTGGAGGCGTTCGATAATACACAGGTTAGTAGTTATGCTTCAGTTATCCAGAGCCAATACTCACAGCGATCCTCTTGATGATTAGTTTACAAACTGCTTCGTTTCCTTCCTCCTTGGTTACTCCAAGCGTGTCACAATCACCGTTGTTTTCTTCTACCCACAGGGTTTCCTCTACGGTAACATCCACTGAGAACTACGAGAGAGAAAGAGAGAAAGTGCAACCAACTGCCAACGTGTAACGGACGAGCACAGCTCCGTACCTCAACTCACACACTACGCACCCAAACTGTGATTTACACTGCTCCTAAATACTCCTCTGTGTGCTGTAACCCTCCAATCAACCAGCGTTCCTCTTAAACACGCACAGCTGTGCTTGATTTCGCTGATTACAGCCCTCGCGATGCTACCGGATGTCCGATGTTTCCTCTTCCCGGTCTGGGCGGAAACATCCGGGCGGAACCAAAGTTTCCCGACTTTTGGTTCCGCCCAAAAGATCGTCACCTTGTGACATCCTCCCCCGCCAATGCATTCTAGTCCCTGGAATGCCTCGGAGTCGTCCACTCACCGTAACGGGCAGGGGGGCGGCCTCGGTTCTCCCGTTGGGAGCGTCTCACGGGTGAATCAGGTTCGGCTGGCTCGTGTGCTAACTCTGGTTGTCCCGGGGGTTCAGCTGGCTCGGGTGCTAACTCTCGCTGCCTCTGGGCAGCCGGGGGTTCAGCTGGCTCGAACGCCAACTCTCGCTCTCTCGGGGCAGCCGGGGGCAACGCCACCACGGGTCGGCCTGGTACCACAGCCCATCCTCCCATCCAGGGGGCCGCCGGTACCGGCTCCACAACCCTTTCCTCTGCTGCTTCAGGATAGTTGGGGCAGGGGCGAATCATGTTCCGGTGTACCACCCGCTCAGGGCCGGCCTTTCCTTCCGGCCGGATGGTGTACACCGGCTGTCCCGGTCTCTGCTGCCTACAAATCACATACGGGATGGTCTCCCAGCGGTCACTTAGCTTTCCTTTGCCTTGCCGCCTATTGTCCCTCGCCAAGACCCTCTCTCCTGGTAACAGGGGGGCGTCCCGGGCCGTCCGGTCATACAACCGCTTGTTCTTCTGCCCTGTTGTCTGTATTTTCCTCGATACTTGCTCGTAGGCGAAGTGAAGCCGCTGGTGATGGCGTCCCACCCACTCGGTCACACTCACTTCCTCCTGGCCGGCTGCCACTCCTACGACCAGGTCCGTGGGCATCCGCACATGTCTGCCGAACATCAGGTAAGTAGGGGCATACCCCGTCGTACTATGTATACTGTTGTTATATGCCTGTAGTAGGTTCGGTAAAGCACTCACACAGTCGCTCTGCTGCCGTTGATCCAAGGTCCCCAGTAGCCCCAACAGGGTCTGATTGAACCTCTCGCAGCTGCCATTTCCTTGGGGATGGTACGACGTCGTGTGGGTCTTGGTACACCCATACAGCTGGCATAACTCTCGGATCACCTTTGACTCAAAGTTGGCCCCTTGATCCGAGTGCAAAAACTCCGGGCATCCAAATGTCTGGAAGACGTTCCTCCATAGAGCAGTCGCGGTGGTATTAGCTGTCTGATAGAGGGTGGGGACTGCCCATGCGTATTTGGTGAATAGGTCAGTAATCACCAAGATGTTTTGGTAGCGGTCTTGTGGCCGGCCCAGTGTCAGGAAGTCCATTGCCATAATGTGGAGGGGGGCTTTGGCATGGATGGGCACCATCGGCGCTCGAGCCTCTCGCCGGGATTTAAACAACATACACCTGGGACAAGCCTGGATCAAACTACGTACTGTGGCTTCCAACCCTGGCCAGTAGAAAAATCTGTGTAGCAGCGATGTGGTCCTTTCTTGTCCCTGGTGCCCCAGCTGATCATGATAGGCTGAGACTAACACTGTCGTCTGATCAGCGGGCACCACGATCTGGCGCACCTCCTCGCCCAGCTTCGGGTCACTAACCTTTCTACAAAGCACTTTTTCTTGCAGCTCCAGCTTGTCCCACTGCCCCAGTAGCCTTCTCCCCGTCTCTGTCTGGGCTAGTCGTTCTGGCGACGTTGGCCGTCGGCCCTGCTCCACCCACGTCTTTACCTGACGCACATCCTGATCCTGGGCCTGCCTCTCTATCCACCGGCGGGGGTCCCACACCCAGTTCCCAGGCGCTGCCTCCTGTTGACCTCCTGGGGCATCCACGGCCCCTATCATATAGCCCTCGCTTGGGCTATCCTCTTCTTGGCCCCCCCGGCACCCGGGGTCGTCCACCTCCGACAGTCTTGAAAGGACATCGGCGTTTGTGTGCTCTCGCCCAGGTCGATACTGCAAGTGATAATCAAAGTTGGCCAGCTGGGCTACCCACCGCTGTTCCACGGCCCCCAACTTCGCCGTCTGCAAATGTACCAGAGGATTGTTATCCGTGATTACTGTTACCTTTGCGCCCCAGAGGTAGTCTTTAAACTTCTCGCTTAGGGCCCACTTCAGGGCCAGCAACTCCAGTTTAAACGAGCTGTAATTCGCATCGTTCCTCTCTGCTGGGTGGAGGCTTCGGCTTGCATAAGCGATCACCCGCTCCGTTCCTTCTTGTCGCTGGGCCAATACGGCCCCCAGCCCCAAGTTGCTTGCGTCTGTGTACAAAACAAATGGTTTAGTGAAGTCTGCGTACGCCAAAATGGGTGCCTGTAACAGTTCCTGTTTTAGCTTCCGAAACGCAGCCTCACAAGGGTCGTCCCAGCTGATTGAGGGTGACCCACGTCCCCGGTTTCGCCCTGTACCAACCAGCAACTGGTTGAGAGGTTTAGCAATCTTTGAGAAGTCTTTGATGAATCGTCTGTAATACCCCACAAATCCCAGAAACGATCGTACTTGCCTCACGGTCTTGGGTGCAATCCAGTCTCTTACTGCAGAGACTTTTCCGGGATCCACGGACACCCCCGCGGCGCTGACCACGTGACCCAGGAAATGGACTTCTCGCCTCAGCAGATGGCATTTATCAGGTTGCAGTTTCAGCCCGTATCTTTCCATGGCCTGGAAGACCTCTTCGAGGTGCTGAAGGTGGGAATCGAAATCTGGGGAGTACACAATCACATCATCCAAATATACTAAAACTGACTCCATTAACTGCCCTCCAAGACAGCGCTGCATCAGTCGCTGGAACGTGGCCGGAGCGTTACAAAGCCCGAAGGGCATCCGTTCCCACTCAAATAATCCAAACGGGGTCGTAAAGGCGGTCTTTTCTCGATCTGCCTTGGCCACCTGCACCTGCCAATACCCACTGGCCAAATCCAGAGTAGAATACCATGCGGACCGCGTGAGACTGGCAAGGGAGTCTTCGATCCGTGGTAGGGGAAAAGCATCTTTCTTGGTTACCAGGTTGAGCTTACGATAATCTACGCAGAACCTCCAGGCCCCTGACTTCTTCTGTACAAGCACGATGGGGGCCGCCCACGGGCTACTGCTCTCCCGAACAATGCCTCGCTCCAGCAGGCCCTGCAAGAGTGTGCGTACTTCTGTGTATAAGGTAGGTGAAATCGGCCGATATCTCTCTCTGCTCGGCCTGGCGTCCCCGGTCGGGATGTGGTGTTCCACCACTCTGGTGCACCCATAATCTTCCTCGTGACTCGCAAACACATGTTGCCATTTCCGAAGAAGAGCCTGGAGTTTCTGTGTCTGTACCGGTTCCAAATTTTCCCCTTGTAGCGACTCACCCTTGAGGTGTTTCGGCACCTCACTCTTCCTGTCGTTCGTGGGGGCATCCAACTGCGTCAGGGCCACCTCAATCACAGAGGGGCACACCTGACGGAAGCTGACGTCTCTCTCCTCTCTCACCTGATGGGGTGCGACCGCCGTTAGTCGGGCCAGTCGTTGGTGTCGATGTAAATGGACTGCGTAGGGGTGTTCATTACGTACTTTTACGGGGACTTTCCCCCAGCGGACCGCCGCTAGGCCCCGTGCCACTTCCACTTGAGGGCAGTCTGCATGAGGCTCAACCAATACCCACTCCTCAGGGTCGACTTCTCGAGGGGGCACTCTCACCCACACAATGGCCTCACTTTTAGGGGGAATAGACAAGGCAAATCGACACATCACTCTTCCTACCTCTTCTCGGTCTCTACGGACCTGGGCCATCCGGACTCGACGACAGTCAGCGACTACACGCTCCCATTTGGGCCTCTCGGCAGGTGAGATCCTGGGGCCAGGCTTAGCCTGAAATAACTCTTCCCAACATTCAGAAAGGACGTTCATGCCCAGTAGGGCTCGATGGGCACCCAAACACCTGTCTTCGACAATGATCACACCTTTTTGGGGGACTAACACCCCATGGACTTCTAAGTCTGTTAGTCGGTAACCGACGTAAGGGATCTCTAGGCCATTTGCGCCCCGCAACGTCAGCCAGGGGGCCTCTGCCCCTTGAGTTCCTTGCTTCCCAAATATTTCTTGTGAAAGGCTTTCTGCAAACAACGTTACCTGAGAGCCCGTATCTACCAGGCATTGTACTGTCTTGCCACACACTTTTACCTCCGCTATTGGGCTATGCCCGATCATCTGGTGCCTGGGGTTATTGCTTCTGGGGTCTTCCCGAGGGTTCCCGGCCACACGACCCACTGTGGCCGGCCGATCTAAAAACCCCCCTCCGACGCCCTACGAGGCCCACACTGGCGACTGATGTGTCCTGATTTACCACAGCGATTGCAAATGGGCCGCCCTTGGTCATCCCATTCGAAGCGGGGTCGGTTAAAGCGGTCTGGACGTCCGGGTGGCTCTCGGCCTCGCTCCGAGTAAGTTCGTTCTCGGGGGGCCGGCCTCGGTTCCTCCCGAGCCCTTCCTTGGCGCAACTCTCCCAAGAGGGCTTTAGACAGCTCCGATATCTGTTCCTGGACGTCCTTCAACAGTTCCGCCTTTAGGGCCTGCTTCCAATCCGCCCGCTCAGATGGTGTGGGTGCCGTTTCGCTCACCGCCGCGCATACTGGGGCCTCACTGACTTCGACCTCATCACCTTCCAAGGCCAGTGCCTCTTTCCTAAGGTCTTCAAAGGTGAGCCCGGGGTCCCTCCGAAACTGGACCCTCAGACTCTGCCTTACGGGGCCCTCCTTCATCCCCAGGAGGAACTGGTCACGTAGAAGATTCTCCCCGTCCCCCAGCCCATGATCGCGTCGGGCCTGTAATCGGGTGAACTGCTCCCGCAGCCTCAGGGCAAACGCTCTAATGGTTTGTCGGGGGCCTTGCTTAAAGTTAAAAAATTGGGAACGGAGGACAGCTACGGGGGTATGGTCACCATATTGTTCGGTGAGAAACTGGAATACGGTCTGGGCGGTGGCTCTAACTGCTTCGGGGGCGGCCTGCACCTCTCGCCGGGCTTCTCCCTCCAGGGAGTTCAGTACAAACTGGAGCCGCTGAGCGGCGCTAAGGCCCTGTAGGTCGGCCAAGTACTCGAGTTGGGCCTTCCAGTCTGTCAGTCGGACCTCCAACTCTGCTCCTCCATACTTCTGCATCCATGGGCTACCCATGATGATGGACGTGGCACGGGGTGGGGCTGCAGGCCCCGCGTTGTCGGTCATTGGGCGACCCTGGTTACTCAACTCGAGGTGGGGCCCTGCCGACTACGCCAAAATCTGTCACGGCTAGGGGCTGGCTACTAAACCTAAAGCCACGCCCCTTCTCAACTTCCACCTCGAGGAGGTCCCCAAAGCCAACCCAATGACCAAACAACACGAGAGCAGGTAAGTATTAAAACAAACTTTATTTAAATATTTAAGATAACTGGGGGAATGGGGAAGGGGCAATTAAAACTAACTTCCTCTCTGCCTTCCAGGCAGACCACAGCACGGGAAGGTGGCAGAAAGGGGAAGGGGGCAACGGAAGTCCCAGGGGCTGGGGACCAAAATATAGGGGGGCGTGGGCCGGGAACACAGGCTCCTGCCAACTCCGCTATCCGTGGCGCCCTCCTCTTCTCTCCTGGAGGCAAAGACAAAATAGTGTGAACTTGGGGTTTATCTCTCTCTCTATCTGCGGTACCTGTGTCACGTCGGGCCAGTACTTCACTGCTCACTCCACTTTGTGTTTCCTTCCACAGGCTTCGACGGAGACACGAAGACTCGTTTAACCTGGACTGGGATCGTCCTCACCTGTCGGTTTGCTGCTAGTTCTTGGTAAGTATGGTTCTTTTTCCACAGGTCACTCTCCTAACATCCACTCCCGTCTTTTCTCTCTCTTTACAGACAGCTTGGACACAACAACACAGTTAGTGCAACTTGGATACTTCTCACCTCTCTGCTGTTTACAGCTCGGGGCATGTATGACTGTCCACAGTTCGTTCTACTGACGTTCACTCTCGTTCTCTCTTCCTTTACAGGCAGCTTGGACACAACGACACAGTTAGTACAGCTTGGATACTTCTCACCTCTCTGCTGTTTACAACTCGGGCAGATGTGACTGTCCACAGTTCGTTCGACTGACGTTCACTCTCGTTCTCTCTTCCTTTACAGGCAGCTTGGACACAACAACACAGTTAGTGCGACTTGGATACTTCTCACCTCTCTGCTGTTTACAGCTCGGGCATATGTGACTGTCCACAGTTCGTTCTACTGACGTTCAATCTCGTTCTCTCTTCCTTTACAGGCAGCTTGGACACAACAACACGGTTAGTGCAACTTGGATACTTCTCACCTCTCTGCTGTTTACAGCTCGGGCATGTATGACTGTCCACAGTTCGTTCTACTGACGTTCACTCTCGTTCTCTCTTCCTTTACAGGCAGCTTGGACACAACAACACAGTTAGTGCAACTTGGATACTTCTCACCTCTCTGCTGTTTACAGCTCGGGCATGTATGACTGTTCACAGTTCGTTCTACTGACGTTCACTCTCGTTCTCTCTTCCTTTACAGGCAGCTTGGACACAACAACACAGTTAGTGCAACTTGGATACTTCTCACCTCTCTGCTGTTTACAGCTCGGGCATGTGTGACTGTCCACAGTTCGTTCTACTGATGTTCACTCTCGTTCTCTCTTCCTTTACAGGCAGCTTGGACACAACAACACAGTTAGTGCAACTTGGATACTTCTCACCTCTCTGCTGTTTACAGCTCGGGCATGTGTGACTGTCCACAGTTCGTTCTACTGACGTTCACTCTCGTTCTCTCTTCCTTCCCAGGCAGCTTGGACACAACAACACAGTTAGTGGGCTTGGATACTTTTCACCTCTCTGCTGTTTACAGCTCGGGCATGTGTGACTGTCCACAGTTCGTTCTACTGACGTTCACTCTCGTTCTCTCTTCCTTCCCAGGCAGCTTGAACACAACAACACAGTTAGTGCGCTTGGATACTTCTCACCTCTCTGCTGTTTACAGCTCGGGCATGTGTGACTGTCCACAGTTCGTTCTACGGCGTTCTGGTCGACAATGTACAGGGGCGGGCTTACGACAGCTGGCCCGCACAGAAAGGCGAACGACGATGGTTTTCCTAGGGGGCGCCGGGGGCAAAAACCCTCTCGGCGGATGCGCTGGTCAGCAGGGGGCGAACGTCACACCGTCTCACCGGGCCGAGCGCTGCCCTATCCTCAATGCCCGTAGGCCGATCGAATACCGGACAGGGGCGCCCCTTTGTAGAGACCACGGGGCGGCGGAACTCCTTCGCCTCTCACTCTGCCACAAGATAGAACACACAGGTAAAGTAGCAATATACAGGTTCGTGGTTGTACTCACACACGCACTGCCAGCTTCCCAATCTTCACCGCCACACTCTGCAACTGTCGACACACCAGACGGGCGACTTCCAAAAACCCACACTGTCACTTTACACTTGAATCGCACACAGCGTACAATAATTGATGTTGCTCACAACCGTCAGCCTCTCCGTCTCTCCTTAGTGGAAGGGGTGATGCGGGGTACATCTGACAAGACACACCGCACTTGCACAGCAACCCACAGCAAATACACAGCACCACTTCAACGTGAAAAGTTTTCAAATGACATGGACTCACCCCCCCCACACTACAAGTGTACACACGAGACGCCCGACGTCCTCCTCTTCGCTAAGGTCAAATGGGGGCGATGGTACCACGGCCGGAGATTTTTAGTTCTGTTGCTATGGCTGCTGAATCCACTTATTCCTGCGGCCCACCTACCACGCTACGTCAGGGGTAGGGCCGCCTTCCTGGAGGCGTTCGATAATACACAGGTTAGTAGTTATGCTTCAGTTATCCAGAGCCAATACTCACAGCGATCCTCTTGATGATTAGTTTACAAACTGCTTCGTTTCCTTCCTCCTTGGTTACTCCAAGCGTGTCACAATCACCGTTGTTTTCTTCTACCCACAGGGTTTCCTCTACGGTAACATCCACTGAGAACTACGAGAGAGAAAGAGAGAAAGTGCAACCAACTGCCAACGTGTAACGGACGAGCACAGCTCCGTACCTCAACTCACACACTACGCACCCAAACTGTGATTTACACTGCTCTTAAATACTCCTCTGTGTGCTGTAACCCTCCAATCAACCAGCGTTCCTCTTAAACACGCACAGCTGTGCTTGATTTCGCTGATTACAGCCCTCGCGATGCTACCGGATGTCCGGTGTTTCCTCTTCCCGGTCTGGGCGGAAACATCCGGGCGGAACCAAAGTTTCCCGACTTTTGGTTCCGCCCAAAAGATCGTCACCTTGTGACAATAACTCAAGAAAATTAGAGAGAGGTTGGTGTATGATAGTCCTACTGCTGCTTTGTGTGATGCACCAATGGCAGTATGTGAACAGTTCAGCCTGATTTGGATTTGGAGGACCCTTGGGAAAGAGTGAAAAGGCTCAGATGATGGCAGAGACTGATCTGTTAAGAAGAGAGACAGAGAGAGAGAGAGAGAGAGAGAGAGAGAGAGAGAGAGAGAGTCGAGGCTAGACAGCAGAGAGACACTGCTTAGGAAAACTGGTCAGGACAAGTGCCTTGGTGTTAAAGCAGTAGAAGGAGATCACTCAAAGAGCAAAAACATGACAGGGTTTAGCTGGGCAGTGTTTTCCTGCTTGCATGAATACTTAAACCAGTTCTGTCCATGGAGGCTGCTAAAATTGCCCACAAAGACAAGCTCTTTCTGACCCTACTGAAACTGAGGCTGAATTCATCTATTGCCCTCCTTAGCCAAATTCTGCACATGGACACTCTACTCTCCAGGACATGTTTGTGAGATGGATCAACCACATGTATACCAAAATTACATTCCTTATATATTGACCAGACAGAGAATGTCTCTTCACTACATGAGAGCAAAATTTAACCATCTAACCTCAATAGTCGACTGTTTCGAAATTTGCATCAATACTCCAGAAAGGCAAGGTAAGTAGGGCCCACAAAGAAAAAATAACATTTTATGTTGTGTATTTGGTGTAATGCAATGTTTTTATGCAGTGTAAAGTTAATAAAACACATTATTTTCTAATTGCTGCTGCCTCACTGTTCCCCGCCTCTTTCAAACCATTGTTTTCTACAAAGTAACTATTGTCAACTGTCCAGCACAGTTACGCTCCTTACTGTATTTGTAATATCCGTTTCCAAAGCATTATTGATGATTGTTGTTGATTATGTCGTCGAAACTACCATATCTGTTCGAGACAGAATCTGATCCTGAAAATCAAGATGAAAAAGCTAATCGAGCAACGTTGCAATCGATACTTGAGCAGAGTGTAACAGATTGGTAAGAATTTTTTTTACTATAAAATTACCTTTTTTTAACCCTACAAAAACGATATTATACAGAGATGTCTTCAATGCATTGACTTTAACATGAAATTATAAAATATTATACGATTTAAAAACATACTGCTGTATTCTGAAATTTTTTGTGTGTTTAGGTGCAAATGTGAAAACTGTAACAAAATGCCCAGTGAAGTAGAAAACGTATGCTGCTTGAAAATACGTATGGCATTTCTAATAGTTACATTTTATATATACATAAATACATACATACAAATACTATTTTGACTGCTTTATAAACAGTTAGTAACTTGTCTTCCACAAGTTGTAGGACAAATGCAAGACAGGTTTTAGACCCTCTTAAATGTATTAACCACCCAGGTTTTGAAGCTAACTGCTTAAATCCTTACACCCTCCAAAAATTAATAATATTTACAGAGCTGATTTTGGACCAGTAAGGCATAGAAGAGAAGAAGAAACGTTTGTTTATCATATTTCTTTACTTTCGGAATCAAAACCAATCAAGCATTTAAGTATTTAATTGTTAAATCAAAGAATAATTGCAAATAGGTTCACATTTTGTTAATTAAAGTAGAAATATAATTGTTTACAATTTTCTTTACAGGCCGTACCGATATCTCGCACATCAAAGCATTGTAAGCTGGTGTTGGAGCTATTTAGGAAAGAACGTCAGAGTCGTTCTTCCATCCTGTGTTGTGCTTTGGATTTGGTAGGAGTTCCCTGAGTATGTATACTCTAAAAAAACAACAACGTTAAAAACAGAATTCTGGGTTGTTCATTTGACCCAACCATTTGGGTAAAATTAACACTCTTGCTGGGTTAAATGTTACTCAAGTGCTGGGTTATTTAATTTGACTCAACCAGTGTGTAAAATTAACACTCTTGCTGGTTTAAATGTTACTCATGTGCTGGGTTATTTTATTTGACCCAACCAGTGGGTAAAATTCACACTCTTACTAGGTTGAAGTGTTACTCATGTGCTGGGTTATTCATTTGACCCAACCAGTGGGTAAAATTAACACTTTTGCTGGGTTAAGTGTTACCCATGTACTGGGTTATTTCATTTGAACCATTCCATTTGATTTACAGAAGCTTTTTGTTTTCTAAAAAACTCAATGTTATTTTACCACAGGACGTCTGCAATATTAATGGTCAATTCGGACGGGTTTAGAATCTCAGTAAAACATTCAAAAGTGGGAGGGGTAACTCGATTGCGCAGTGCATCTGCACGTGCACATGCACATAACCTTGCTTTCTGATATCAGATGTGCAAACAACATGACACAGACGCGGAAAACGCTAAACACTGTGTTTAATTTCAATTTGGGGAGAACTTCAGTTTCAGAAACAGTTCTGTGCCTCTGAGAAGTAAATTTGACTTTTTTTTAAAGTTTGTGTCGTGTTATTCAGGAACTGACTTGCCACTGACTTGTTTTTCCGCCTAGAATGCAAGTAAATGGTTCTTTAAGCGCTTTTATATTTAAAAGTAACCCGCAAATCAAAGGGAAATGACACACTTTTACGTGTATATTTACAGCTGGTCTATTCGCACTGGATTAGTTTTACCTGAGGTAATTTCTGCTAACCTTTTTACAGAAGGTAAAAGTCGTTGTAATCTTTACTGACATTGTCCGTAATGATTACTGACATGGAGCATTCGGACAGGACTAAAATCACTGAGAAGCTCTGATAAAAATTGCTTTACCCCACCTCCCTATGTAAAACTAATCCCGTCCAAATAGTACTTAAGTGTGTATTAGTACATGTTAATAATATGCAAAAGGTACATACCCCAAACTAAACGATGGTGCGAGTTATCATTGCTTTGTGTAGTTAACATAAAAGACAAAAAAACTTTAAAGCAAACATCAACAGCCTTCACCAAACAGTCTCAATGACATTGCCTCCAACCATGGCAAAGGTTTGACAGGTGCCTCTTGGCTCGTCCCCAAGGCACAAAACGTGCAACAGTGCTTCAGTCATCTCTGATTTTTAAAGATATATTTCATCATGTTGGTCCCCACCTGTTTAGTACACGCCGTAACTTAGTGTTGGCATATACCTATGAGGGATTCTCCAAAAGGAGAGAGGGAGAGAACCCAGGCGCAGGCGAAGATGGACTCAAAGGCTTTTATTATTATAACAAGACACACAAAACAAAAGACCCACGAGGGGGTAAAACAAGGCAATGACTAGACAATGAAGAACAAGACTATACTAACAAGGACTGGAACAAGACTAGGATATCAACAGTAAAACAGAATAATAAACTTTGACAAATATTCTAGATTTCTGAAACACACAGGTATGTACATGCTAGAACAAAACCAATCCGCACAAGACAGCAAACACAAGGGCATTAAAGGTAGGGTAAAAGATTTGATCCTGAAACATTTTTAGTTATGCTGGTTAAAAGTCTCCTCACATCCTGATAGCAATCACTGTGTTAAGTTGTTTAAATGTATTTGTAAAAATGTATGTCATCTGTGAAAGGCGTAGGACCAAAAAATGTTCAACAAATCATAGATTTCGGTCCGAACGGACGTTTCCTTTTATGTCCCTCATACGTAAGCGTAATTTGAATTCCCACCGCGCAGCGAGTCCACGCAGATACCATACGTCATCGGCGCGTTCACGTGCGCTCTGTCTGTAAACAGCGAGAACACCAAACTTTTCTGCTGAATTGACAACCTACACAGGAGCAACAAAACTAAATGCATCTTTTATAACAACAACAGCAAAAACTTCCTGGATCAGCAAGAGCAAAAATCCAAATTAACATCTGTAACTTTAGTGCTATACCACGAGATGAAAACAGCTGCAGGAGGCAAAGGGTATGATAGGGTCGTTGCACTGTTTATTTTGGTAAGGTAGGTACGCGATATGTTTGTATTGAGATGGATTCAGATATTATACTTTGATGAAACGTTGTGTTGCTTATGAAATTTGTGTTCGTTTACGGATTAGCATAACGATATAGTTACTACGTCTACACAACCGAACGTGTGCTTAAACTAATTCTGATGTAAACCAGTTGTTTATGTTGGTTATTTTGGAAGTGTTATTCACTTTGTACTGCAAAGTTTTCTCACTGGTGAATGAGACATGAGACGTGACCGTCTGATCTGTGCGTGTTCATGTGTTTGGAAAGAGGCGTGACATTGGAGAGCGATTTGACTTGAGGGTGGGATCGGGATTTCATTGCTAGGCGGCTACCGTTAGCATTTTTCAAAATGTGTTACCCTACCTTTAAATAGGGGAGCAAATCAAGAGGGGAACAGGTGACATGAATCAAACAATAATAGGATGATACGGAAGGAAACGAGGGGGCGGGGTCAGGAGACGAGACCGAAAGCACATGGCCTAAATTAACAAGGCCAGTGCTTTCACACAAAACATGGGCCTGTCATGATCCTGCCTCATGACTAATACTAAAACAATGACAAGAGGGCAGAATCATGACAATACCTGATGATTTAAGTCAAGCATTTTTGTGAAAGTTTCACAAAAAGAAACCTGCAAACATTAATTCAAACTTTGTTGACCCTTAAGTAGTATATTTCACTACTCATATTTTGATATTATGGATGATTAATATAATCACAATATGTATATGTTAATATTACAGTGAAACTATAGTTAGAAGAGAATCAGAAGATTTTAGTTAAAACACTTGATATTAATGAAAACATGTTGATGAAACTAGACAAGTATTGTAAAGGATAGTAAATAATTAAATTAAAAATTTAAAAAGACTATGAAAAAAAACAATGTTTTTGACAATACAGTAAGCATTTAAAAGAAATATCAGTGTAAAATGAAGCTGAAGACACAAAGCTTGTATGACTAATAGGAATCCCTGTCTAGTTCCCGCATTTTGAGCTTTGCTTTAAAGGGATAGTTCGGCCAGAAATGATAACAAACCCATGATTTGCTCATCCTCAAACCATCCAAGATGGATATGTCCATCATTTTTCTGACAAAAACATTTTCAGTTATTTTAGAAAATGTCCTAGATCTTTCAACTTTTAAAATGTATGAATATGGGGTCCACCTTTTTCAAGCCCAAAGATTGTGCATCCATCCTTCACAAAAGTAATCCTACCGGCTCCATGGGGATAAACAAAGCCCTTCTGAGGGTTATCCATGCTAGCCTGACTACGTCAGACTTTGTACTTTCGCTAAATTTCATTACGCTTCTGTACTCAGTCTGAGATACCTCCAATTCTAACCGCTTTCCTCCGGCTTCAAGACAGACGGCCCAATCAATGAACAGAGGGCGGGCTGAGAGCCGTGACGTAGACGCTTAACGCCAAATGTAGGGTTGTAGTTTGTAGTGGACATAGAGGCACAAAAAGCTATTTGCTCTGTTGTGGAGAACCGGCACTTGCCAACTTAAGCCACGAACAAGAAGAGTGTTTGTCAAACATTTTGAATGGAGATTATGTTGTTGCCCTACTCCCGACAGGTTTGGGGAAAAGTTTAATTTATCAACTATTACCGATCGTCAGCGAGAAACATGACGTGCACAACGATCGAGAAATCATGGAAGGGAATTTTATTGTTCACAGTAAATGGTGGAGGACGCGTGGGCAAACATTCTTTGGTGACGTTCCTGATTAACCAGAAAATAAGGTAGGAAGATTTAATTTACATATGGTTATGGCTGTCTGGTGGAAGAGTTTGAGCAGCAAGAGGGGCGTTCCTCCACTTAGATGTGAGTGGAAAGACACTGTATGGATAGTGTTCAACTAGCTCTGGCCCGATTTACTTTACATAATCTGCAAAAGTCGTTCATAGCCATGTTAACTCCGGTATTTCGCACGATGGGTTTGTTTTCACATCATACGTGTGTTTTACAGCAGAAATTCGATGCGGCTGAGCCGGCGCATAACGGACATCATATCCAAACATTATGTGATTGGCTTACGTTTAGACCAATGATTTTAAACTTCAGACAAGCCCCTCCCTCGAGAAGGAAAACGATTGTCAATTATGCCCAGCCAGACTCTGTCTATGAAGCGAAGCAAAATAGCAGAGGATGGTATTACCAGGCTATATCCATGCAGTTTTGTCATTGAAATGTCCATATTTAAAACTTTATAAACTAAAATAACTAGCTTCCGGTAACACCACGCCTTTGCATTCAGGAGAGAGTATTAGCATAATTGGCGCACTTTTCAATTCAATCACCTTTGACTCCAAAGTGTTACATGTTACATGATTCCTTGTGTGTATGACATGTATGATGAATTTCAATTACTATTCTTTCACAATTTTACATATGATTTTCACATATCAAGATGTCATTACTTTAAATTAATGAGACATATATCTTAAAGGCGCTCTAAGCGAATTCACGCGTTTTAGACCATACATTTTTTTTGTTACATACAGCAAACATCTCCTCACTATCTGCTTGCTGCCTGTCCGCTGATCAAACTGTAAAAAAAACACAATCTCTGTAGACAGCCCAGGCTCTACAAACTGCAATAAACACACAGTGGCCAAACCTGCACAAAGAAACAAAACAAAGTGTTCCAGCCAATAAACGCCAAGAAGGATTTGGGGGTTGGGTTTGGGTGCGTTCATGAAAGCATGGAAGGGAGGGGGAGGAGTTAACTACGCTCAGTGTGTTTGAAAACACATTTCAAAAATCAACACACTGATTCGCTTAGAACTCCTTTAATTTTCTTCATTTATAGGCAACGATTAGTAGCCTATTACTTAAGTGTTTCTAATAATAATTCAAATTTTTCTTTAATGTGTATGTTGTTTCTTCTAATTATTAATTACTTTCTAAATTGTTTCTTTATGTAAAGTTGATTTACATATAGCAACTGCCTTATTATCCTTCAGGCAAGGAAATTCATACATCAATGCCATGGAAAGTGCCTTCTTGGTGTCTGATGATGGCCTGTTATGTAGACAACAGCAGTTGATTATGAACCTTTGTCAAAAAGCAGCAATATGGTAAGCTATTGCAGAGGCTCGGTGATCTTACTCAGACTTCCCTTAGACATAATGTTGGTATTTTCATGTTCAAACACCAAATACTGCGTACACACCAAATGCGAAGCATCGCGCTCCTTACCCTAGATAACTTGCAAGACTTAACTTTGTGTCCTGCGAATTTTCCACTTGAGTTGAATATTTTCAACTATTTCATAGCTATCTGATTTGTTAAAACTGTTCCATTTACATTTGGCCACATAAATGCGTGTTGGCAAAACGGAAATGAATCCGATATTCTTCTTCCACGCTAAATGCAAATTGATTACTCCGCCTTAAAAAACTTAAGACAACGTTTATGCAACAAAAGGCAGCACTTACTGTTTGTTGTACTGTATGTTGGGCAGGGGATGCGTGTCTCCTTGCTCGGCATGAGCTGGAGCGTGCAGAACAAAGTAGGGGGAGAGTGACGGCGCGATGATTTAACATACAGATCCATGACGGGGAAAAGCGTTGACAAAACTCTCTTTCAAAGTTTTATTTCTTTGTTTAATGTCATTTGAGTTTGTCATTGGACTCTTTTATTGGTTCTAGAAAGCTTTTTTGTTTGCCTTTTTGCCGGCTAACCACTTTGAAGTGACCAGGTGTGAAAAGCCCCTTAAGTCAATACTTACAAATGCTGAAAAAAGTTCCACTGTCATGGTGAGATAATCTGTTGAATGATTTCTACTGAACTGTTACTCTCTGTTGGTGGGTTGAACAACAATCAAGAAATAATATATAAAATCACCAGAGGTACTAAAAAATACAAGTAATGAGTGTAAATTTTACTCAATTTAAAGTAAAAGTATCTGGCCAGAATCATACTTGAGTAAAAAAGTACCAAATTAAAATTGTACTTGAGGTAGGGGTGGGCAGTATGAGCAAAAATTAATATCAAGGTATTTTTCACTCTTCCGCCGGTATAACGGTATTGCGGTATGTTGCCATATGAGATAAAACATTTTGGAGTCACACTGTAGTAAACCATAGTTAAATTACTGGCAAAATTTTTATTTTTAACCTTATGTTACTAATAAGTAACATAAGTGAGGGATTGGACATAGACATGATTTTTTATCTTTTCCCATTTTTTCCTTTAAAAGTGCCATTGTGTGGATGGGTGAACTCATATTCTTATGCATATTGTCACTAATATGGGAAGTATGAAAGTATGGTCATTTGCTGGTAGGCTATGTGCCTTATTACAATGTTTTACGCTACATCCAACAACTTTAAAGCTGTGTGCTGTGTATCTTGTGTCTGTTTGATTTATAAATATACAAAGAACAAGATTTTCTTTTTGTTGTTAATATGAACATCTGATGGGAGATGCCATCTCACTTTAAATTATTATTAATCCCTGACCGCATTAATGAATGCAGTTTATGCGTTAGCCTCTTTTTCCTATTCGTAGTGGAGATGAGTGGTACCCGGTGGGGTCTTCTGCTGTTGTAGCCCATCTGCCTCAAAGTTGTGTGTGTTGTGGCTTCACAAATGCTTTGCTGCATACCTCGATTGTATCAAGTGGTTATTTCAGTCAAAGTTGCTCTTCTATCAGATTGAATCAGTCGGCACATTCTCCTCTGACCTCTAGCATCAACAAGGCATTTTAACCCACAGGACTCAAGCATACTGGATGTTTTTCCCTTTTCACACCATTCTTTGTAAACTCTAGAAGTGGTTGTGCGTGAAAATCATAGTAACTGAGCAGATTGTGAAATACTCAGACCGGCCCGTCTGGCACCAACAACCATGCCACGCTCAAAATTGCTTAAATCCCCTTTCTTTCCCATTCTGACCTTCAGTTTGGAGTTCAGGAGATTGTCTTGACCAGGACCACACCCCTAAATGCATTGAAGCAACTGCCATATGATTGGTTGATAACATAATTGCATTAATGAGAAATTGAACAGATGTTACTAATAATCCTTTAGGCGATGCATTTGTGTGTATGCGCGCATGGGCATAGAGTACGACATGCCCCCCCACTTTGAAATAAAAATGATTATGTCCCCCTTTTCAACTCGCTGTCACCATTCTCGTCTATACTTTTTATGTTACTTAGACTTGAGTGAAGTAATATATACCCAATCAGAAGTTAGCGTTATTAGGCAAATCATCTTTTGCGCACATGTGTCTGGTTGAGCTTCACAAGACTGGAGGGGGAGTAATGTAGACCCGGCACTGCATCGTCTCAAAGGCAGTGTTGCGTCAGCACAAGCAATCATTTCAAATGCTTTCAGGTATTGACAATTTAAATATTAAAACACAAGAAGACGTTAACCAGATTCACTCACACGCTGTTTGAAAATTATGTGTGTGGGCCATCTGACCTGCATGGCCATAATGCTGCATCTAAAGGGTTCAAGACTCCTAACTGCGTTCATGTTTTCTGACAGATTTACTCAAAACTAAAAATTCTAGGATTTTCCTCTGAAACACACTCTGTTTTAAGTGATTGTAAGCAGTA